>NC_133660.1:127897603-128497603 GCF_037893015.1 Macrotis lagotis
ATATCTATCAGATAGGCCAAAATGAGATAAAGGGAAATGTTCAATGTTGGAAAGATTGCGGGAGGTTTGGGACCTTGATGCATTGCTGGTGGAATTGTGAACAGATCTAACATTCTGGGTAGCAACATGGAACTATGACCAAAGAGCAATAAAACTGTTCATACCATTTGATCTAGCAATTCCAAATCTAGGTTTTTATCCAGAAGAAATTATTTTTAAAAGATGGGAAAAGTCCTTCTTATTCCAAAATATTCACAGCAGTTTTTTGTAGTGGCAAAGATTTGGAAATTGAGGGGGATGCCCATCAATTGGGGAATGGTTAAACACAAATATTATGTAATATTATTGCTCTATAAGAAATCATAATGGTCAGGACTATAGAGAAGCGTGGAATAATTTGTGGGATCTGATGCTGAGTGAAGGGAGCAGAACGAAGAGAACAATGTATACATTAACAACAACACTGTGAGATGATCAACCTTGATGGAAGCAGTTCCTCTCAGCAGTTCAGAGAGCTAGGACAACCATATTAGACTGGCTGTGGACAATGTTATCCCCATCCAGAGGAAGAAAAACAAAACAAAACAAAAAACCAACCTCTTCAGAATCTGATGAACACTTTATAAAAAATAATCTCTTATGTATCTCCTTCCCTTAATCCTAAATCCTCACACTGAAAATGACTAATCTTTAAACATGTTTATCAAAAATATGTATGTACAATGTTAACCTGACTGCTACTGGGGAAGAGGTTGGAAGGGAAAGTGGAAGGAAATTTTGTAACTTTAAAATGTACATATTCATATGAATGAAAATAATTAATTAATTAATTGATAGATTTTTAAAAAGAATCAAACATCTGGCAAAAATGACCATGCTCTTTCTGGAACAAAAGATGGACATTTAATGAAATGTTATTTTCAAACTTCCCTGATGAAAAACCCAAGCTGAACAGAAAATCTGATCTTCAAATGGGAGACAAGAGATACATGAAAACAGGGGAAAAGGAAAAAAACAGCTATTAAATAAGATTAAACTGGTTATATCTCTACAGGAGAGGAAGATTCTCTTAACTCTTGAGAATTGTAACTATATTAAAAGGAGTATAGTTAAGCTGAAGACATTAATATAAATTGATTTTGATAAGGTGAATTTAAAAAAATTAAGGCATTTAAAAAGAGTATCATAATGAAATGCGAGTAAAGGGAGAAAGAAGGGAGGGGTGAGAATCTCACTCATTGGATTTGGCTCAAAGAGTGTATACCACATACACTCACTTCAATTAGAAATTTATCTTTATCTTCAGGCATTAGGAAGGGTAGACAGGACTGAGAGAAGGAAGAAGGGGAAAAGAGAAAGGGGGAAAAAGGGAGGGGGGAATGATAAAAGAGGGAGAGATTGAAGGAGGCAGTATTCAGAAGCAAAACACTAATAAGGAGGGATTGAATGAAAGAAAGTACAAAGGAGATAGAATAGAGGGAAACAAAGAGTAAGTAATTATAACTGTGAATGTGAATGGGTTAAGTTCTCCAGTAAAACAGAAATGAAGAGCAGAGTGGATTAAAATAAAAACATTTCCTATAATATGTTATTTACAAGAAACATATTTGGAGCAGAGAGGTACACAAAGACTGGAGCAGAATATATTATACTTCAGTTAAAGTGAAAAAAGCAGGAATATTAATCCTTATTTCAGATAAAGCAAAAGCAAAAATATATCTCATTAAAAGGGATAAGGAAGGAAACTACATATTCCTAAAAAGTACCCTAGACAATGAAGTAATACCAATAATAAACATATATGTACCAAGCGGTATAGCATCTGAATTCTTTGAGGAAAAATTAAATGAGTTATAGGAAAAGACAGCAAAACTCTACTGGTGGGAGATCTCAATCTCCCTTTCTCAGAATTAGATAAATCTAACCGTAACATAAACAAGAACCAAATTAATGAGGCGAATAGACTATTGGAAAAGTTTGATGTGACAGACTTCTGGAGAAAATTTAATGGGGATGGAAAGGAATTTACATTCTTCTCTGTGGTACATGGCACCCACACAAAAATTGATAATGTATTAGGCCATAAAGACCTTACAATCAAATGCAGAGGGGCAGAAATATTAAATGTATTATTTTAAGGACATGATGCAATAATAATCATGTGTAAAATAGGGCCATAGAAAGATAGACTAAAAATTAGTTGGAAACTAAATAACCTAATTTTAAAGAATGATCAGGAGAGCTAGGTGGTACAGTAGATAGAGCACTAGCCCTGGAGTCAGGAGGATCTGAGTTCAACTGTGTGACCTTGGGTAAGTTACTTAACCCATTTTCCTTAAATAAAGATCAACAACAAATCATAGACACAATTAATAAATTCATCCAAGACAATGACAGTAGGGAGGCAACATACCAAAATTTGTGGGATACAGGTAAAGTAGCTTTTGGGGGAATTTATATTTCAAACCTACAGATTTAAGACTGTCAGTGAAAAACACTGGCTGTGTGAACCTAGGCAAGTCACTAAATCTCTGGATGTCTCTAATCAACTCCTTAAGTGACAGAACAGGGGCCAATTTTCATGGATAGATGGAGTGTCCTATACCAATTAAATCACAGGCCCAGGTTAAATAATATTCTGATTTGACAACTTATTTTAAAAGAAGAAGAATATCCCTGGGAGGATGCCTTGAATGTTTAAGGTCACTGTTTTACTTTAAAACATGGGTTTTTAAAAGGTCTTTGTCATTAAAAATGGTCTTTTTTTTCCCTTTAGAGCAGCCATATTTTCTCCCAAACATGTCCTCATAGATTCTGATCATCTCATTCCACATTCTTCCAACAGATTTTGGACTCTGCTCTTGGAATCTGATTCTCATATTTTTATATTCTCTTGATCAGAACCAGGCTACCATGGTCACAGATGTGCTCAACTGCCCATTAGAATGGAAGTCCCCCTGAGTACAAGGACCATCTTCCTGGATGGCATTAAAACAAAGCCTAGAATATAAGTAAATACTTAATGACTACACTTTCCCCATCCCAACCATACTTCAAAAAGGTCTATATTCAATTTTAGAATGCCAAATAGGAAAATCAAATTCCATAAACTAAATTTACAGCAAATTTCTCAGTAACACACCAATTCCAAAATTAGTATTAATAGATAACTCATATTTGTATAGAGTTTTAAGACTTTTAGAGTTCCTTATAGACATTGTTTCTTTAGATCTTCAATTTAGTTTTGAATAAGATAGGTATTAATCATCCACTTCTTATAGTTGAAGAAACTGAGATAGACAGAGGTTAAGTGAAGTGTTCAAATGAAGGTCTTCTTAAGTTCAAAACCAGTATTCTATCCATAATGATAAGTAAAGGATACTTTGGCATACCAAACAGACCCATACACAGACAACTGTTTGCTTTTACTTCCTTATTTTTCTATTCATTCCATCAATTCATTCCATCCTCACTATTCTTCAATTCTCTGCATTTCATAGGTTGCTTGTTCTTTGTTCTAGAAGAAGACTATAACATCAGAGATATGATGCTATATGCAAGTAAATTTGGATTTATGTGAGGAAGGGCTCAGCAGCTTCACTTTCTTCTCTGAAGTCATTAAGGAAGGAGCATTCCTTTGCAGACAGACTTCTGGGAAGCTATCCATCCATCCATAAAGTCTTGAATAACAACAGGTTCCTGAACAGAAGATTCTAACTATTGTCTAAAAATTTCAAAGCCTGAAAAATCTTAAGACTTGAATGCACAGTGTCCGTGTCAATACCAAACCTGTCAAACTTAAATCAAATAAGATTCACAAGCTTGTTCCTCTACTTGGCAGGCAGCATGAAAGGCATTTTCCCAAACAAGGAGAAAACAAGATATGACCACCTGGGAATATAGTTCAAATAAAACAAGTAGGAAGTTAAATGTTTTACAATGAAATGTTGGATTTATTGGAAATTCTTTAAGTAAAGACATCAGAAATATTCTTTGGAATATGATTTGGCACAGTTGGAGCTCCCTGAAGAAAATAAACTATGGGAATCCAGTCCTTTTAAATTTTGCTGCCACAGTAGTTTTCAATGCTGCCCTTTTTTGGACTGTTTTGGAATGGGTTCAGACTCAATTTCATTAGCATAGGGAACTCTCTAGGGGAAAAATCTCCCTCTACCAAGATAGATCATCAAATCTAGTCTTATGTTGAGGGCCAGCTCCCATGAGTGAGGACACAGATGTCCTAGGAACTAAAGTAACTAAGGTCAAGCATGTATTCTTGCTCATTGATGGATTGATTGGCTCACCAATGAACTCTGACCTAAACATTTGTGGAGCCAGAGTTGTGTGGGAAACTTTCTGATAAGGAAGTCTACAGACTTCAGAGGATAAATATCTTAAATTTAACTGAGGAAGCTATATAGCTGGCTTCCTCTGACTTGTCATGACCAAGATAAGTTTTGTTATAAAAGTCTGGATATTCAACAACAAAGTCAAGAGATTAAGTGTTGGTGCCTTCCATGACATCTCTTCAACCTGGCTCTCAAGTCACTGTTCAGTTGCACACCTGAGTTGTTGGGGTGATAGTCTTAGAGAAATGCTAGGGGATGCTGGGAGGTTTAGAAACTTGTCCTAGATCACACGGAGGGGTGTGCCAGAGTCAACTCCACCCTGATTGCTACATTTCAAGTCTGAGCTTTCAGAGCTCATATATCTGCACACCTCATAAAACTATAAATCAGGGCTTGATTTATTTTTTGTTGACTTTGTTCAGACTTAAGAAAGTAATGGAGAAAAAATTAATAATGTAAATAATCTTTAAAGTATATTCCCATTCCTCCCACCCTCCAGTGAACAATGGAAAATCTGATCACATTAACAACATATATGAGAGGCAATACTTGAATTCAGATCAAGTCAGCTCTCCATCTATCTACTTAGCCCATCCCCTCTCTTGTTTGTTATTAAGCAATATAGTTATTCCTTCCACATCACACCTTTCATGGGGCAAGCTAGGTGGTACAGTGGATAGAGCCCTGGCCCTAGAGTCAGGAGGACCTGAGTTAGAATTTGACCTTGGACACTTAATAATTACTTAGCTGCATGACCTTGGGCAAGTCACTTAATCCCACTGCCTTGCAAAAACAAAAATGAAAATGACACATTATGCTTTTCCCCCCATCACGATTTTGATATTTTGTGAGTTGACACAAGAAATTAAATCAGAATTGTTGGAGAGTTTTACAGAAGTCACACAAAGGTCAGCAAAGGGCGTATAAAAAGTTTAGACACTCAGAAAAGCATAAAATATGTGCTTAGTATTATATAATATCAACATATTTAATGCCATAATAATTCAGACTTCTTCTCTGTTACAAAGGGAAGGCCAAAAAATTTTATATGGATTTTCCAGATGGTGGAAATGCCATGTTCCCTAACCCCATACAATGTGGAAGGATAACTAAATCATCTCTGACTAGCAGCTTAGTCAAAGTCAAAGGAAACTTGCTGAAGGGATTTACATGATAAAGTAATGCCTTGTTCCAATTTCCCTCTTACAGAATACTTTGGAGGTATCCATCAACAGGATCCTCAGAAAAAGTCATTTTTCAGAGTTCCTCTAAGGCAGCTTACGATTCTACAATCCACACCTTTTCTCCTCCAACCAGAAAATAATAGTACACATACACATACACATACATATACACATACACATACACATACACATACAAACCATGAGAATGGGAACAGAATTTGTTTGCTTCCTCTTTAATCCCCATGCTTAAACTCATTCCTCCCCAGGGACTTTAATGAAATGAGAAAGGCTTTTTTGGGTCTCTTTAATTCATTTCTGAAGTAGTCTGAAGAGTTTATGAAGTGGTGTGACCAAATTTCCTTAGTCAGTCCTGTGCAACTTCACTCTCATTCATTTAAGAATTTTTTTCACACTTAAAGTCTAAAGCTTGGGATCTTAACTTTTTGAATGCCATGGCCTCACCTTGAAAATTCTGAACATGTTCTGAAAAGAACTCCATCAGCTTCACCTGTCTAAAGAAGTTTGGTCTTATCCATCTTAGTTCCATAAAGCTAGCTCAGAAGTGAAATTATTCAAGTTTGGAGAGTTCTTTTTTTAAAGTCCCTGGGGAAGAAGGTAAGGCCTTGATTTCATTGCTGTCATGGGTCTCTTCCCTCTCTTCCTCCTTAAATTGACTAGAGGAGGACCTAAAGGGTCTGGAAGATTTTAGACTTCTCATCTCTATCTAATTGGCTTTATATCATCCTCACAAGTAATCATCCAGACTCTACATAAATACTTCCAACAAAGGGGAATTCACCCCCTCCCAAGACAAGCTGTTCCCCTTTCACATAGGTTTAATTGTTTTAGCTCTTGTTCATTTTACTTTTATATTATACATTTATCTGATTCTTTGTCATCTACATCTACTGATCTTTGGTTGTGTACTCTAGAGTCAAATCTATTCACTCTTGAACTTCATAGTTATGAAGAGATCCTCCTAAAAATGATGAGGGTTCCTTATTTAGTTCTGGCTTGTGAAAACGTGCGAATCTTTTCAGAGTTTGTCCTAATCAGGGACAAAAGTTACCAGATGTTTTGACCTTAAGAAAGAGTAAAATAGAATCTGGCTAACATCTATATTTATTAATATTTCTTTAAGATAAGAATTACCCAGGTATATATGGAGGGGGTGGTCTTAATTAGAGAGCCAACCCCCACAAGAGGGGTTTATATAGTTATATAGTTTTGACAATCAGAAGGGCAAGTGGTCATTGTTGGGAAGCTATGTGGTGGAGCAGATGAAATACCAAAGACATCTTCCTTAGTTCAAATTTGGCCTTGGATACGGGTTGTATAATGAGGTGTGTAAGGGTCTTTTATTGATCCTCAACAAGTTATTTAACGCAATTTGAATAAGATTCCATATCTATAAAATGAACTAAAAAAAGAATAGCAAATGTATTACTCTCATTTTAAAGATGAGAAAAGATGGAGAGGTCAGAGACAGCTTTTCTTTTCCTTAGGCTTGCTTTCTACATCTCCTTTTGAGAACTCCATGTTCTAGCCACTGGAATGTGTTTTTTCTTCTCCCTTCTCCTTCCCTCACTCTTATTTTTATCATATTTCCCTGAAAATAAGACTGGGCAATATTAATTTTTACTCCAAAAGACACATTAGGGTTTATTTTTAAAATTTAAATTTTAAATGTAAATTATTTTTAAATATCTATAACAATCTGCATTTATTCATTGATTCATATACAAAAATCTACATTTACTCAAATGCCATCTTTTTCTGGAGCATCGTCATAACTCTCTAAATCCCAAATTCTGGTCTGATTCTCTTGCAACTCCATGGCCCCAAACTCTCATTTCCAGAAATAGACCAACCCTTAAATGAGCACTTATTGTCCATGGAGCCTACTCAGAGTGCATTGACAACACAGTTGTTAGTGATTTACTCCATAAATTCTTCACCCAGGTCATGACATCTTGTAGAGTTGACTTCAGAAAGTTTCCATGCTGGTTTCTCTTCATTCCATTTTCAATGTAGTCCTTGATTTCCATGTACAAATGATCCTTCATTATTCCTTCAAATGATCCTTGTTTATTGCAATATAAAATTTGGAGACAGGCAGCCATTCCTACAGAAATCATTATTTGAAATCTACTCCTCTCTCTGCAAGGACATTCTTCATGTTTTCATGAAGAGTGTGACTGAATCACAGACCAGCAGCTCCCTTTGACTGTTTTTCTATCCAGACTTTATCAAGCACACACAATATTTATGCATTGTGTCTGTACCCCAATTGGTTATTTCTACAATAAGTTTCTAGTTCATCTTTCTACACAGGCTCTCATCCAAAAGTATCTACTTGGATATTTACAAATACATAATTTTCATTTATGTTGTCATTTATTTTAAGTATTAATGTTAATAACATTATTTATAATTATGCATTAACATTATTATTTTATAATTCATGTATTGCAGTAGACCTACTAAATGTGTCCATTTGGCTGATGATCTTAACTGAGGTTACTTTTTGAGTAGGGCTTCTATTAGAAGCATCCTGAAAAAATCATGCTAGGTCTTATTTTCAGGGATATTTATAGCTCCCTTCTGTTTGCCTTATTATTCTCCCTTACCTTTCTCTTTTTTCTCTCTCTCACATATGTGCACCTCTTTCCCTTTATCCTTCTCACTCTAACTTCCCATCCTTCTTCTCTTTCTCTCTCCCCTTCCATTCTCTCCTTTTTTCCTCTTCTCCCCTGTCTCTCCTTTTTGTCCAAGTTCTTATGTTACCTGTTGACTCACCTCAACTCTTCACTAACCCAATCTAAATTGAAACATCTCTTAGTATAATAAAAATGTTGGATAATGGCATCAAATGATATCCAGCTTCATATTCTACTTCTAAGACAACAAACAAGTCTCTTATCTTCTATCACTGACATCATCTGTCAAACAGGTACAATAATAGTAGCACCTGTAATACTTGCCTCACAAGTTGTTGTGAAGATAAAATGGGATAATATATGCAAAAGTCCTTTGCAAGACATGAAATTTTTTATAGAGGTGAGCTATTCTTATTATCATTTCTTAAGAGCAAGGACACTAGGTAACAATTCCAGATATCAGATACAGATTTTAACCACTGAATATTCTGTTGAATATTGTGACACCAGCCTTGGGCTCCACCCATTTGGGAGTGGACTCTGCAATGTATTTTAGTCTAAAGAAAAACTACATGAACTATATAGCAATGATATCCTTAACTTCTCTTTACCCCAATTCCATAGGGTCATATTCCCCCCAAGTCTTCCAGAGCAAATACCCTGTAGGTGCTTTGGGGTATCTATGGGTAAAGGTACATGACTGTCAGAAGTACCCAATTATCCTTACTTGTCACAAGGCAAGCAATTACTTTAGGTATGACCAGGAATGGAATTTTGCTTTATTCTTAAGGAACATTCAGAGCATTGAAAGGTGGAAGAAAGAGATATTTGGAAATCACTGAGTTCAACAACTTCATATAACAGATAAAGAAACTGAGACCCAAAGTGATCAAATGACTTAACAAAAGTCACTTAGATAAGTAGACTGAAAAAAGGGCCAAGCATTCATATGAAGACATATTTGTACACATGCTTTCATACAATCGTAGAAGTGGAAAAGGGACTGAGAAGTCACCTGATCTGAGCCCTTCATTTTACAGAGGACTAAACTTAGAAAGATTTCCACCAAATGTTTTTGAAATGCTTTTGAGTGAAAGCAGAAAATGGAATTCTAACTCTTCAGAAAGCCAAGACTCTTGTTATTCCTAAAGATTTAGAAAACATAAATGTCTTGGTTCTAATTCTGTATGTTAAGTGATGACCTATTAATTAAAATCACATAATTCTGTTATGAAAGAAAAGACTTCTGTGTGTGTCCAAGGGGATAAGAGCAAGAGCTGGAGAAAGGCTTCTTTTGCTTTACTAAATTAGTTATTTATAAGCAATGTTGAACATTGTAGTTAATTAAATTTCCATTCATAATTATTTAAATCAAATATAAAACTTGCTTCTCATACCAATTTTTTAATTATTCTAAATTTTCATTAGAATTCTTTGTCTAATCATTCTATTCTTCTGGTTATATTGTTTTTACATTTTGAATGTCATAATGTATTTCCATAGTTCTCCATATTCCTTGTATTTGCCTGACTTGATTACATTATAGTATTTCACTATATTAATGTTTATTATTGTTTAGCCATTCTTCTATTACTAGACAATTTCTAGTATTAAACAGCTTAGATTCAGATTCTACAATAATAAATATAAAAATATTTTAACAATTTTCTTTTTTTATTATACACAGAAAAAGTTGTTGGATCACAAGTCATAATCATTTTTATGACTTTAACTAAAACTTCCAGATTGCTCCCCAAAATTTTCTTTGAGTTTTTAGTACAAATAATGAATAAATGTCTTTTTCTCTATATTCTTATCTACATTTAGAATTTTATTTACATTTAATTTATCTGATGGATGTGAGGCAGTATTACAGTATTTTACATTGCACTTCTGATTGGTAGAAATGCTGCATATTATTTCGAGTGATTACTAAAAATATTTGGTTTTTTCATTTGAAAAGTGACTGGTCAAATCTATTTTGACCTGGCAGTTGCCTCTGTGAATTTTTAATAATTGTTTCTGTTGAATGATAAGGTTATAGATTTCAAGCTAGAAAGGACCAGTTATGTAGCAGGAAAGGAAACTGATGCCCAGGAATAGTAATTTGTCTAAGGTCAAATTGGTGTTAAGTGTCAGAGGCAAGAGCTGAATCCAGGTTTTCAGATTCTAGTTGCAGTGTCTTTTCCACATCAGTCTATTTTTTTCCCAGTCTGGTCCTTGCCTCTACTTCTAGCCACAGTATTCTCTTCCCATCACTTCCCTTTTCTCTTCTAAGTTATAGCTAAAATCTAGAGAAGAAAATTTTCTGTGGGGGTTTAGAATAAAGTTGAATAAAAGACAATCCATAAGCATGTCCAAACTAGTCATAATATTTTAGAAAATATCCTTCTCATTGCACATAGAAGTGAATAATCTATGGTGACACTACCTGAAGTCTATGGATTTTTTAAATGCATCTTCCTTAACATGTAAAAATACCATTTACTCCATCTGGAGGAAGAAAAAAACAAAACAAAACAAATAAACAAAAAAAAAAACCTTCAGAATCTGGTAAACATGTTATAAAAATTATCTCTTATGTATCTTTTCCCCTTATTCCCAATTCCTCACACCAAAAATGACTAATGTGTAAATATGTTTATCACAAATATGTATGGACAATGTTAACCTGATTGTTTGCCATTGGGGTAAGGGAGATGGGAAGAGAATATGGAAGGAAATTTTGTAATTTAAAACTCTACATATGCATATGGATGAATGCTAAAAAAAACTTTCATACATATGTTTGAAAAAATAAAATATCAATTAAAAAACTAAAAATTAAAAAAATTAAAATAGCATTTATCAAGTGTCTAATGCATGGGGGGAAAAGTTTAATTAATATTAAACAAATTATCCTTGCATAGTTTTCTAAAAGGGACTCATTTATTTCATAAAAGCAATGTGTTCTAGAATAGTCATAATTTAGATAAAGTACCATATTTCCTCATGTATAAGACATTCCTGTGTATAAGATATACCTTAATTTGGGGCCCAAAATTTTGGGGAAAATGTATTAAATAAAGCTATTGAACTCAAATTTTATTTATCATAAAATTCAAGTACCTTCCCTTCCCTGCTCATAGCTTTCAGGCATCTTTTGGGCAAGTCTGGTACATGGATGCATGCTTATCCATTTCGTTCCATGAACCTGAAGCACCAATTGTGTCCTCCTTGGAAATCAGTCATTTCTTTTTCATCAGTAATTCTTCTTGCCTCACACTGAACCATCTTTCTGAACATAGGAATTCCAATAGCCCTTTGCTCTTCATCCATCTCTTCAGTTCCCTCTAACTCAAGCCATTTTGCTACCTTGCCTCTCATGGCCTTCTTCTGCTGGGTGTCTTCAGTCTGGTTTCTTCTTCCCATAGCCAGTCTCCAATTGTTTTCTCAGTTCAGCAGCACAATTTCCATTCTCTTTTGCAAACTAGATTACTTTGAACTTGCATTTAGCACTGGACAAAAATCTTTTCTGAGCCATTTCTGGGCAGAATGTGGAAAAGCATAACCTAATATACTGGTAATAAATGAGAAACAATGAACGCAAAGACAGCAAGCATGAAAAAATGAGAAATACAAGTTAAAAAAAATCTACAACCACTGTATAAGGTGCTCCCAGTTTTTAGACTCCAATTCTTTTCGAAAAAAGGGTGAATCTTATACATGGGGAAATGCAATACTTGAAAGTTAAGGAAAATGGTCTGAATTTATTTGTTTCTAACTAAAGAGTTTTCTTCTGTAGTGGTATACAGTAAAGCAACAAATCATCTCAAGCTCAAGTGATTCCAAAAGAGTGGGCTCCTGAAAGCAAATTCAGAATTTCCTCTGCCACTTATTCTGCAGATTCCTGTTCCATTTGCTATCTATAAATAAAGAGGCAGAGAAGAAGTGATTATATAAGGTAGAGAGGAGGGGCAGCAGAGTCACAGCCAAGAAGCTTCCCACTTAGGGCTATTGTGGCTCACATTGTATAACTCTAACCTCAACCAGACAGCTGTTACATAATCATTGGGAGATAAGAGCAGATGTAAGTGTAGCATGGTAGAAAGAACACTGACCTAGGCTTCATTCAGGTGATAGGAGTTCTTATACAAATATTGCAGCTAATCAGTTGAGTGATTTTAGAAAACCATTAAATGACGCCAAGTTTCAGTTTCATTATACAGGTAACCTTCTGTCAACTCATTACTAGGACTAATTAGTGGAAAGGTAGGGGCTACACACAAATATTGCACAATTATGGGGTTCAACTACATGCTGGCTAAAGTTTTGATGAACTTTAGAACTTGAAAATAACCAAGGAATCTTAGAATTAGAAGGAACTTCCAAGATATTTTAGTCCAACCCTACTAGAACCATCAATGCCTTCTACAGTATTCTTAACAAATAGTTATGGCATTATCTTCCTTTTTTTAAAGAATATTTTTATTTTATTTTTTCTGAATTACATGTAAAAATAATTCTTAAATTCTTTTTTTTAAATGTGTTTACTTCCAAATATTTCTTGTTTACTTCCAAATATTAATTGTGAGGATTTTATGTCTTAATACATGGTCAGTTTTTTGTGAGCATGCCATGGTGTACGACTGAGAAAAAAGTATAATCTCTATTCCCATTCAGTTTTCTACAGAGGTCTATCATATCTAACTTTTCAAAAATTTCTATTCATCCCCTAACTTCTTTCTTTTGGGAGGATTACATTTATTGAGGTCCTTTATACATCCCTTACTGTCTATTTCTTCCTGAAATTCATTTAACTTTTCCTTTAGGAATTTGGATGTTATATCATTTGATTATATAAACATGTATGCTTAATTGTAATATTGTAATTCATTATAATATCTTTTTAGCAAAATGTAAGTTCATTACTTATTCCTTTTAAAAAGCTCTATTTTTTTTTGTTTTTGCTTTGTCTGAGATCATTATTGTAATCCCTGATTTTTTTTTGCCTCAGTTGAAGCAGTATTTCTTACCCATCCATCTATAAATGGAACAGAAATAAAGATATGAAAGAATCAATCTTTAGACTAGGATTTAGTGGTAGTTATATTGGCAACTGCAGTTTTGGAGATGTGAAATAAAATGATTTATTTTTTCTCCTGCCACCAATTGTCCTTAACTTGTTATAGACAAGGGCTTCTTAAACTTTTCTGGTATGATGTGTCTTTTAGACTAAGCCTATAGACTCCTTCCCAGAATGTTCCACTTAACAGAGGGATGGATGAGTGAATAATAGATTCTCCTCCGACTCCTTATTTTAACTCTGTGTATATGTGTGTGTGTGTGTGTGTGTGTGTGTGTGTGTGTGTATCTTTCAAGAGTGTTTCTTGTAAACAACATGTCAGGTTCTGATTTTTAATCCATTCTGCTATCCATTTCCATTTTATGAGCGAGTTAATTCCATTCACATTCAGTTATTATTACTGTAAATTTCTCTCCATACTCATACTATTTCCTTCTCTCTCTCTCTCTCTCTCTCTCTCTCTCTCTCTCTCTCTCTCTCTCTCTCTGTCTCTGTCTCTCCCTCCCTCCCTCCCTCTTTCCCTTCCTCCACAAAAAACTCTTACTCCTGATTACTGCCCCCCTTAATCCATCTTTTCTTCTATGAACCCCACTTTCTTATCCCCAAGATGGATTTGTATATTCAACTGAGTTGTTACGTTATTCCCTCTTTGAGTCAATTCTGATGAGAGTACAGTTCAAATGATGCCTTTCACTCCACATCATCCTCTCCACTGTAAAAAACTTTGCCTTTCACATCTCTTTTATGTGAGCTAATTTTCAGCATCATCCACTGCCTTCCCCCTCCTCCCAGTATCTTTCTTTCTCATCCTTTATTTTTTTTAATCATTCTATCATAATTGACTCCCAGATATGAATATCAATGTATACTTCTTTTAACAGTCCTAATAATGATAAGGTTCTTCTTTCTAGATAGGAAGGCAAATAGTTCAATCACACAGAATCCTTTATGGTTTCTTTTTATGTTTCTCTTAAGTCTAGCATTTGAAAGCCAAAATTTCTATTCAGTTCTGGTCTTTTCATCAGGAATGCTTGAAAGTTAACTATTTCATTAAATAAGTATTTTCTCCTGAAGGGATTATACTCAGGTTTGCTTGGTAGTTGATTCTTGCTTGTAATTCTAGAACCTTTTTTCTTTTTTAATATCATATTCTAACCCCTCTACTCCTTAAATATAGAAGCTGCTAAATCCTGTGTGATCTGTGTGATCTTGCCCATGACTTCATGGTATATGAATTTCTTCTTTCTGGCTACTTACAATATTTTCTCCTTAATTTCTTTGGGGGGGGGGTCCAGAATTTGGTTATACTATTCCTGGGAGTTTTCATTTGAAGTCACTTTCAAGAGATCAATTTATATTTTACCCCCTTCAGACACCAGAACACTTTTCTTTAATAATTTCTTGAAATGTGTCTAGGCTCCTTTTTTTTGAATCATAGCTTTGACCTTGTTCAGGAATTCTTAAATTATCTCTTCTAGATCTACTTTACAACTCAATAGTTTTTTTTCCCTGATGAGATATTTTACATTAACTCCTATTCCTTTCATTCTTTTGACTTTGATTTATTATTTCTTCATATCTCATAGAGCCATTAGTTTCCAATTCTATACCCAATTCTAATTTTTGAGGAATTGTTTTCCTCAGTAGCTTTTGTACTTCTTTTTCATTCAATCAGTTCTGTTTTTTAAGGATTTCTCCTCCAATGGATTTTTTGCAACTCTTTTACTATTTAGTCAATTCTGATTTTAGCATGCTATTTTCTTGAGATTTTCATATGCAAAACCTATTTTTACCAAGTTATTCATTCTCTTCAAAATTTCCTTCCAGCACTCACATTTCTTTTCCTAGTCTTTTCTACTACCTCTCTTATTTGAATTTTAAAATATTTTTGAGCCTTTTTAGAAATTATTTTGGTTTTTTTTTCTAATTCACATTTTTCTTTTTGGCTTTGTTGGTAGCTGCTTAGATTTCATTGTCTTCTTTTGACTTTATGTTTTGATCTTCCCTATTTTTTTTAGTTTTTTTTTCTTTTTTGCAAGGCAGTGGGATTAAGTGACTTGTGCAAGGCCACACAGCTGGGTAATTACTAAGTGTCTGAGACCAGATTTGAACTCAGGTACTCCTGACTCCAGGGCTGGTGCTCTATCCACTCTACCACCTAGCTACCCCTTCTTCCTTATCTTCATATGACTTTCTTTAAGTTTTTTTTAATTATTGTTTGCTCACTTTTCCATTCTATTTTATTGGCTTTTAAATTTATATTAAAATTGGGTTCTGTTCCAGATGGAGGGGGCAATATCCCCAGCTTCAGAGTTTGGGGGTTATTATTTTCAAAGGTAACTCTGTGAGTCTAAAAGCTTTCAGTTCTTTCATGGTGGTATGATCTAAGGAAATATTTGGTCATTGTACTTCTGTATTGTGCTCTGGCCTTCTGAGCCTCCACAAGCACTCTTCTATGCCCCTGATCCCCTGTGGCTAACATTCTTGTTCCCTCTGGCCCTGTAAATGCAACTTAGCCTTACTTACCCACCCTCACAAGTGTCAGTGCTCTTCTCCATCCTGGAACTAAATCAAGTGTCCTTACTCTCTCTACCCTTAAACTGTGACCAGGGTTTCTGTTCCCTGACTGCAAGTACCAATGGGCTAGCGTTCCTTTTTTGCCCTGGGACCTTTATATATGGGCAATGCAACAGAGTCCTGTTGTCAGCAAAGGGTTCACTGTAAGCTCCTTCTGACCATGTGTCTGACCTCCCTCCTATCTGTGTGCTGAGAGTTCCTGAAGCTTCAATACTGCTCCCACATCAGTCCCCAAAGCATAGTCTGCACTTTCTGTTCTGTCATCCTTTGAAGACCACCACCTCAGGAGATGGACTTTAACTGCATGATTTCATAAATTATGTTGAGCTGGAATACTGTTTCACTCTGACTTTTTGTTGGTCCTGACCCCCCAGAATTTGATTAGTAGTATTATTCTAAAGTTGTGTGAAGGGAAATTTGGGAGAGTTCAAGTTCACCATCTTGACTCTTTGGTTTCATTTATAAACCCATGAATTTTATTTTATGTATTAAAAAATATTTTGGGAATGCATCTATAGGTTTTGTCGTACTGCCCAAGAGGACCAACACACAAAAAACCTTTAAGCAGCTCATGTCTATGGGAAGGTAAGAACCATTGGTGTTGGGGGGGGAGGGAATCACTTTATTTGAATAGTTCTATAGTTGCAGAGCTACTATCAGTTAACCAGTTAATATAATATAACTATCACTGTGTCCTAATCAAAGGACTGATCCTTTCATATATATATATATATGTGTATATATATATATATATATACATATATATATGTATATATATATATATATCTGTTCTACTTACAGATGGATGGGCAAGAATTACTATGAATTTCTTAACATAGGAAACTGAAACATTGGAGTGAAGGTGTTTCTAAAGCATGGCAAAAAGCTTGCTGATGAAAATAAATATTCCCTTTATTTCCAAGACTCTGCTTAGTTTGTTTAAATTACCCCTTGATTTCTTCCTCCTCCTTCAAAGTCAAGTCAACATTTATTAAACATTTATTACATGTTAGACATTGTGCTAAACAACTAGAATTACAGATGCAAGCAAAAATTCCTGCCCTCAAGAAGTTTACATTCTAATGAAAGAAACCATCACATAAAGAGAGCTGAAAGACCAGATGAAGCACTGGAGTAAAATCTGGGAAATAAAGCATAATGATTAGGGCCTTCGTCACATTGGAGAGCTGAAGAGGAAACACCCAGTGGGACAGAGGGAGAAGTCAGCTAATCTTGGTGGCAAAGTTCAATCTATTCTTCAAATGCCTTACCATTTGGGAAAAATTTAAATATGTAAATACTTAAAATGCTACAAAATAAAAACTCAGATGTCAAAGGATTTAACTTTAAATGAAACTGACCCATGTACATTTTTCTTTTGGAGAGGGGATAGATAGATCTAATTTTGCTTTTGATGACATTAAAGTTATGCTAAATCCTTAGGCAAACAAAAGAGTCAAATGGCAATCAGTAAGAAAATGGGTAAAAATAATTCTCCCCCAAAATCACTTTGTTCTTATATCTTCCATGGTCAAAAGAAGTAGCATACCATAGTGGTCAGAATCCTAGACTTGCAGGAAGAACTGAAATTAAATCCAACTCAAATGATCAATGAATATGAAACTAGGTAACACTCGAGGTTTTACCTCTATGGGGCAATTTCCTCATTTGTTAAATGCAGATAAAAATCACAGTTGCCTCAGAGGGTTTTTGAAGGATCAAATGAGATAAATATGTGCAAAGCAAAACTTAAGGTGCTATAGAAATGCCCACTGTTATTAGAATGACCAGACAGTACCTTTTTTTATCCTATCAGGACAAATCTATTTTACCAGCACTAGGAATGTAGGATCATCAGGAATGTGGCTACGAAGCAATGAAATGGCCTAGAAAAACTTCTTAAATGACTGGAAAAGAAGTAATATCCGTAGAATAGTATAAACTTCAATAAATCTCTGAAGTCCCAAAATGTTGATTTGGTTTTGTTTGCTTTGGGGAAGAGGAGGTCTAGACCTTGGTGGAAAAAACGATGTAGGGAACTCCCAGTGTAGGTATGTCTTTTGCCAAAAGTAGTAGGTAGCTTGCTCATAATAGACTTAGAGAGTTGCTTGGTGTTCTAAGAGGCTCAGTGATTTGCTCAGCATCACACAGCTGTTATTAGACTCAGGTTTAATAGAGAAACTTTTCTTAAACTCAGGTCTTCTATAGATTCTTTTCTCCCCCCCCCCCCTTTTTTGTTTTGTTTTTGCAAAGGCAATGGGAATAAGTGACTTGCCCACGGTCACATTGCTAGGTAATGATTAAATGTCTGAGACCAAATTTGAACTCAGGTCCTCCTGACTCCAGAGTCGATGCTCTATCCACTGCACCACCTAGCCAACCCCATTCTATAGATTATTTATAAATCTATGTATTTCTTTTTGTATTTGAAAAATATTTATTAATTATATGTTATATGTATACCTATAGACTTATATAAATACATACATAAATTGTGAATACATAAATACATAGAGACAGACAAATTTATCAATGTAAAGGAAAAAAAGAAGTATATTGATCGGGTACACCTCAGAGTCTAATAAGGAGTTTCCTTGAATATCACCCTATATTTAAAGTACTTTTGTTTCAGCACACATTCAAAAAACAGATAAAAAATACCCACAATATTTCAAAGGACACTTCAAACAAAGCAAAATCATTTCTTGAGGAAATTTGTGAACTGGAAAATCACTTTAATTAATCTATAAAGAAATTCAGGGTTAGTTACCAATCCCTTCCTTTACCCACTAATATCTTCTACTCTTCATCAACCTTGAATTCCCCATCATGAAAGGGGAACCAGCTTTGTACATTCTGAGGGAATTCTGCATGACCTGGTTCTATTTCCAACAGCTCTGAAAGAGCATCCTGCCAATTAGTCAATCAACAAATACGGTTTAAGTTCCATAGGCTAGGTATTCGGAGCTGAGTATACAAAGAAAGGAGATTTGACCCTCGGGAAGCTCACAAAATGACTATAATAATGTAAATGGGAAGATCAATAAAAGTAAAGTGACTACTGAATAAATAAAAAAAAAAAAATAGTGATGTTCCCAGGGAGAGATGGTGAAGTTTAACTCCTTTCTAGGTCAGAGATAGCCATTAATAAGGTGGAACAAGCTACATTCATAGTCAAACGCCATCTGTGTAGCAGGTATTTTTGATTGATTTTCTTTGTTATGAGAGGGTCTCATTTCCTTTGGAGGGGGTTAGAGGGATGATATATCCAGAAAAAAATGTAAAACCATTGATAAAACTTACTTTCTTATAAGGTCAAAAATAGGCTTGAGATAAGATGCCAAGAAACACATACACACATATGCATCTCATGTGAGTTGCTTATGCCAACAATAAGTCACTACACATAATTAACGATTTAGAGCCCCTCTGCCCCAGTGAGAAAAATTAGAAAAGATTTCTCCATAAACTAATGACTACAAATTCATGCTACATTGATCCCCTAATGTCATATATTTTTACAGAACCTTTTACAGTACCCTCAGAGTGAGGGGTCATTGACCTCTGCAGGAAGTCAAAATCCATCTGATAGTAATTCTTATTTTTTCATTTTAACTATCAAAGTCCTCTTCCTACTCTGTTTATTTCTTATATTGGAGTAGAGTAGACCAGACTAATTATGGGAAAATATCTGCTTTACTACTGTAGGACAACATTATTTTTGCCATGTCACTTGCATACATATATAGCCTGAGAGGTTTTAAGTAGTTTTCCAGTTTCAATTTACCAGAGATAATGACCCCATTTTACTGATGATGGTAAATTATGAGTTGCTATCAAAAGTGTTAAGCACAAGATGTGGTGGTAATTGATTGTGCCATAGATTTAGAGTTGGAAGAGACTATAAAGACCATCTAGTTCCCTCCCCCACCTTCATTTTGCAAAAGACCCAGAAAGGCTATAATCACGCAGGGAGCTAGTAGTACATCTGAAATTCGAACCCATATCCTATGACTCCACAGATAACAGTGTTTGACTTTACCATACTGCTTTCTTTTGAAAGAGGATAAATCTCTTGAAATTACTAAACCATCCTAGCTCCATTTTTAGTGTTATTTCTTTTTTTAATTTAAAGAGGCATTATTATTATTATTATTAAACTAAGAAGCAGCAGCATAGCAGAGTGAATTCAAGTCTAGCCTTTGATGCATATAAGTATGGGACCCCAGGTAAGTAAGCCATTTTTAACAGATGATAGTTCTACACCCATGGATTCAATCATAAGTCCAAAAATTTTCATATAACTAATTATACTTTTCATGTATTAACATTTTTAAAAGCTTGCCATGTAAAATAGGGCAATTAGGTGAAGCAGTGAATAAAGTGCCAGGTTAGTAGTCCAGAAAACTCAACCTCATGAGTTCACATTTGACCTTAGACACTTAACATGCTGTGTGATTCTGGGCAAGTCGCTTAACCTTGTTCACTTTATTTCCTTATCTATAAAATGAGCTGGATAAAGAAATGGCAAATCACTCCAGTATCCCTGCCAAGAAAATCCAAATTCAGGTCATAAAAAGAGATGAATGAACCACATAAAAGAAAAACAAATAAATTTTAAAATGGCAAAAATAATCTTTGTTCGCTTTTCAAAAGTGATAAATAGAGCACATACTATTACAACCTGATGAGTTGGGAACTTAGAAGTCATTTCCACTTTTATAGATGAGGAAACTGAGGACTAAACATTTTGAGAGAGTTGGCCAAAGCTTCACAGGCAATAAGATGCAGAAATTGGCATTTATTTTTACTGGAGAAGCCAGCAAGATGGACATGATATTATTTCTATTTAATGGAGACAGAAACAAATATTCAAATATCCAGCATATCCAAAAGGTGAATAGCAGCCTCTAGAAGTGACTTGTGATTCAAGGTCAACTCCACCTTCCCCACTCTCAGATGGAGCAGAGAACTTCTTGAAAATCTTAGAAGAACAGAAAGAAAATTCTCTCATCTGATCCAACATCTCTAAAAATTCTCAGTCTTTGAAACCATATAATGCAGCCATACATTACTTCTTATATTAATTCATTAAAGGCAGAAAGAATGAAGAGAATGGGAAGAAGATATAAGGAGCAAGTGGATGAAATGAAGGAGCCCAGATAAGACAACAGTGCTTAGCTGGGGTTGAGAAATCAGGCTACAATTAGGAACTGAAGACCTCCAATCTGCATCCAGAATTCAAGAAGAAAGGATTTTACCCCCCTCAAATTCACTTGCTTCCTGGAGGAGTTGCTGCTCATTCTTCTACTGTTTTACTTTCCTGTAAATCACCACCTTTCAGCATATGCCTTTCCCTTCCAAACTCACTTGACTGCTTTAAGTCATTCTATAGGGCAAGCCTCTTTACTTCCAAATTAAAAGTTGCTCCGTATTCAGGAAGACCAGGACATCAGGGAAGTGATGCCAGGACTTTCATGTGAAATGGATTTGAGTGAAGGGGATACTCACCTAAGTCACCAGCCTCACTTTCTCCTCCAGAGCCATCTGGGGTCCTGTGGCCAAGTATGAAACAGAATGACTGGAAGTGACCCTAGATGTGAGGCATTCAGGGTTAAGTGACTTGCTCAAGGTCATACAACTAGTAAGTGTCTGAGGTCACATTTGAACTCAGGTCCTCCTGAATTCAGGACCAGCAATCTACCCACTAGATGTGCCATCTAGATGCTATTTTTCAATAATACATCCCTAGCCAAGTCCCACTTGGTCATTGTTTGAGCCCTGATTAATTCAGGATGAATGTAAAAAAAAAATTGTTTCTATTTTGATCAAAAATTCTGAGGGGCTTGCCCTCCCAGATTGAATTTTTTTTAGTAAAGTCCTATCTTTGGCTCATTTCTTGTCTAACTTTAAACACTAAATGGGCATTGCCTCTGTCAAGTTGAGAGCGGTTAAAGACCTTAGTTTAAAAAGGCCAAGGTCTCCTATGGCATCTGGGTCACCTTCAGTCTTCTTGATCTATATCTGGCCATTGGACCCATGTAGCTCTGGAGGAGAAAGCAATGCTAGTGACTTTACACAATACTCCCTTACTTGATACCAAGTCACTTGCATGCCATGACATTCAGATGTCATGGTCCTCTTCAAGAATGAAGGAGAAAGGGCAGCTCATCTAACTAGAAGACACCCACATATAGGAAGGAAGGAATCACACCCAACAAACCGATTTTTATTTTACAATTAACAAAGGGAGGTACTATCCTTCAAACAATCTTATCAATAGAGTTGCTAAGTAACTCTCACAAGTCTTTCAAAATCTGGAATAATAGAAAGAGCTTTGGACTTACAGTCTCAAGATCTGAGGTCAGGAATCCTGTGACCTTGCAGTAAAATACATTTACTAGCTATAGTTTCCAAAACTGTAAAATTGCCAGGTAAGACTAGGTGATTTGATTTCCAAGGTCCCTTAAGAGACATAGCATGGTATAGTGAAAAGCACAATGAATTTGTTGTAATTAAATCAAATGAGATAATATTTGTCAAAGTCTTTGCACAGTGTCTGTCACAGAGTAGGTACTTAATAAATCCTTGTTGTGTTCCCTAATTAAACTTGGGCTTGGGTCAGGAGGCATGGTGGTGATAATGTAGCAAAGTGCTAAATTATAGAATCAAGAAAACCTAAGTTCCCAATTCAGCTTTAGACACTTTCTAAGATGTGTAACAATGGACAAATTGCTGACCTCTAATTGACTCAGTTTCTTCATGTGTAAAATGAAGTGAAAATTAGTGATCTCCCAAGCTTTTTGTGAGAATCAATTGAGACACATGTACAGTATTTTGAAAATCTTAAAAGTGCAAAAAATATTATTATTTTGGGACATATCCTATTGATAACATATAATACTTTTCACTTCTTGTTCAGTAAAGCATGTGCCATTCTTTTAGGTTATACATGAAAAATCATGTTAAACATATTTTCATATTAGTCTTGTTGTGAAAGAAAAGGGAAAAAAATGACAAATGTTTTGATTTCCACTCAGACTTGGTAGTTGTTCTCTGGACGTGAATGTCATTTTCCAGAAAAAGTCTTTTAGTCTTTAGTCTTTGATCACTGTATTATGAAAAGTTAAGTCTTTCATAGTTGATCATCACAGTGTTGTCACTGTGTATGATATTCTCCTTGTTATGTTCACTTCACTCAACATGAGTTCTTGTAAGTTTTTCTAGATTTTTCTGAAATCTGACCCCTCATCATTTCTTAAGGAGCAATAGTGTTCCAAAACATTCATAAACCAAAGTTTGTTCAGTTATGCTCCAACGGATGGGCATCTCCTCAATTTCTAATTCTTTGCTGCCATAGAAACTGCTATAAATATTTTTGCACAAGAGAATCTTTTCCCCCTTTTTATGATCTCACTCTACTAGTCCTAGATCAAAGGGAATCCACAATTTTATTGTCCTTTAGGTATAATTCCAAATTACTTTCCAGGATTGGATCAATTCACAACTCCATCAACAGTACATTAGTGTTTCAGTTTTCCCACATCTCCTCCAACATTTATCATTTTCCTTTTCTCTCATATTGGCCAATCTAATAGGTGTAAAACGGTTCCTCAGTGTGTTTTAACATTTCTCTAATTTTTTCTCTAACATTTTCTCTAATTTCTTCTCTAACATTTAATATTCCCTAATCAAAAGAAGTTTAGAGCATTTTTCCATATGACTATTTAATTAATTTCTTCATCTGAAAACTGCCTGATCATATCCTTTGGTGATTTATCAATTGGGGAATGACTTGTATTCTTATAAATTTGAGTCAGTTCTTTATATATTTGAGAAATAAGCTTTTAACAGAAACATCAGTTGTGAAAAATTGTTTCCCAGCTTTCTGTATTTCTTTTAATCTTGGTTGCATTGGTTTTGCTTGTGCAAAACCTTTTTAATTTAATGTCATCAAAATTATCCATTTTGCATTTTATGACTTCCCTTTCTCTTGTCTGGTTACCAATTCTTCCCCTCTCCATAGATCTGACAGATGTACTATGCCTTACTCTCCTAATTGTCTTATTGTATCACCCTTTATGTATGTATGTATACATATGTATCCATTTTGACCTTATCTTGGTATAGGATATGAAATTGTCTATGCCTTGTTTCTGCCATAATATATAATACTAATTATTATCATTTCAACTCTAAGGCACACAAGTTTCTAATTTTAACAAGAATAATTTTGAGAGAAAATATAATAATAATAATCATAATCATCATTTATATGGTTCATTTGACCTCATAACAATCCTGTGAACTGGATAATACTATTATCCCTATTTTACAGATGAGGAAACTAAGTCCAAGAGAGCTTAATTAACTTGAACTGAGGGTTTCCTGACTCCAGATCCAACACCATACACTGGGCCAACTATCTGATCCCATGGCAGTGAATAAAGTAGATTGGATAAAGATCTGGCCTCAAAGCCAGGAAGATCAGGATTCAAGTTCTTCTTCTGACACATAATGTTTGCATGACTATTGAGCTACTTACCCTTGCAGCATCTGGGGAAACTTTAAAAAGTAGCATTCTTAAGCTTTGAGGAAGTTACAAATCCCTTGGATAGTCTGGTGAAGCCACTGGACTGAACTGATCTTGAAATTCATTATAGAACAGAATGCTACATTTTGGACAGAGTTTAGGTGTGGAGGGGAATAAAGGTCATTGTTTTCCTCATTCAAGTTCAAAGAGAGTCAGTAATCCATCTGCAAACCACTTGTAGAGCCCAATGGGACAAGACTATAAGAAGTGTATTACAGCACTTGTCTAAAAGTAGATCTGAATAAGGAGAGGAAGTCCTTCCTCACTAGTTCCCAGAAATCACTGCATCATAAAAGGAGTAAAAAAAAAAGTACTTTGAAGTAAATGTTTCCCTCCCATTTTGATAACTCTAGAAACAAACAAAATGAGTAGAAAGGGAATATTCAATAATAAGTACTTGATGGATGACCAGTCCAAACATAACATTTCTCCCATTATTAACTCCTTTACACTATCTCACAATCTAGTTATGTGCGTCAGTTTGAAAAATCACTGAGTTTATGTGCATAGTGAAGTCAGTCTATTGGCATTTATTAAGAGTATAATATATATGAGGCATTATGCTAAAAAAAAATAATAAAGTCATGGCATTGTGCAAAGCAGAAAGGATCAGAGACAGAGAAGTGTTCTTCATTCCTTGAAATAGATTTGTTCCATTTGATTTGTTCCATTCAGACTGGAACAACTCAAATACTTCCAAATCTAGAAGAATCTGGTTTTATAACAGCATTAAAAGGTAAAATTGATAACATTGAGAATTAAAAAAGGAATTAAATAAAACTAGGAGTTGCTTTTATGAAAAAAGAAATAAAATAGATAAACAATTGGTTGATTTGATTTTAAAAAGATAAAATGAAATCACTAGTATCAAAAATGAAAAAAGTGAATATACCACTATTGAAGATAAAATTAAAGCAATTACAAGGAATTATTCGTACAGGTACATGTCAATAAATTTAACAATATTGAAGAAATGAAAGAATATTTACAAAAGATATAAATTGTTCAGATTAGAAGAAGAAATAAAATAAATAATATTTAGAATAACTAGTAAATATAGTTCATAATAAAATAGTTTAGAATAACTAAACAGGCCTATTTTTGAAAAAAGAAACTAAACAGGTCAAAAATGAATTTCCTAAGAGAAAAGTACTAGGACTAGGTGGATTTACAAGGGAATTCTATCAAACATTTAAAGATCAACTAATTATAATATCAAATAAATTATTGGAATAATAATTAAATAAGGGATCCTATCAAACTCCTTTTATGAAAAAAATATAATGCTGATACCTAAATCAGGAAGTGTAGAAACAGAGAAGAAAATTAAAGACTTAAATTAAATACAGATGCAAAATTAAAATAATTAAATATAGATGCAAAAACCCTAAATAAAATATCAGCTAAAAGATCACAAAAACATATTACAAAGATTAAATATTATGACCCAGAAGGATTTGTGTTAGAAAAGCAAGGATAGTTTAACATAAGGAAATCTATTAACATAATTGATTGGCTAAAAGTGATTGAAGGGAAAATCAACCACTTTTGGAGGGGATGTGGAAAAATTGGGACACTGATTTATTATTGGTCTAATTGAAATGATCTAACCATTTTGGAGAGCAATCTCGAATTATGCCCAAAGATTCATTAAAGTGCCTATTCCCTTTGAGCCAGCAATGCCACTACTAAGTATATTTCCAAAGATGATTAGGGGAAAAGGGAAAAAAAACCTATATGTTTTAAATATGCGTACAGCAGTTCTCTTTATAAAGACAAAGAATTAGAAATTGCAGGAATGTCCATCAATTGGGGAATGACTGAACAAATCATGATATATGTGATGGAATGCCACTATCCTCTAAGAAATGATGAACTCAGTGATTTCATAAATAGGTAGAAAAACTTGAGAAGGAAATGAGCAGAACCAAGAGAACACTGTATAAAATTATAGCAATATTGTTTTAAGAATGAGTGAATTAGTAAGCCTTTTTGACTATTGTAAATATACAAGTTAACTAAAAAGGATATATGAGGGAAGTCACAATCTGCATCTGGAGAATAAACTGATACATAGAATAATGTATAGAGTAATTTTACTTTATATACACACACATATGAGGAGGGAAAGAGAAAAGTAAATTTATATAATTTTGTTGTATATTTGCAGTGAATAAATAGCAAATTACAACAGATTTGCAGTTTTATGTTCGATTATCTTTTTATTATATTATGTTACGGATATTCTTGTTTTTTTTTCCACAAATTTAAAATATTTTTTAAAAGTATTGCCAGAATAAAATTAAAATTGCGAATAAACTTAATAATACATGTTATCTTTTCTTTGGGGGGAGGGGTTTAGAGACAATTGAGGTTAAGTAACAAGGTCACAAAGTTATTATTAAATGTCTGAGGTCACATTTGAACTCAGGTACTCCAGCGATCAAGGTCAGTGCTCTAATCACCTACCCTGCCTAAACCCTCAGCTCCCCCATGCTTCTCTGTCTTTGATTTTGTTTTTCATCAGCATTTCTTCACTAAGAGCTCGGGGCACTCCCAAGGATCACTTCACTTGTGACCAACAAACTTGTCTGAGATCCAGGTGAATAAGGGCAGTCAACCAGAATTTCTTATAACCCCTTTTATGAATCAGGCATTCTGGTAGGCTCTGGGGACAAAAAAAAAAAAAAAAAAAATAGGCAAGACAGTCCTGCTGGGGAGGAAGGGAGAAGAGGCTGGGAAGCCTGAGGAGACACTATTCAAACCCCTGAGGGCCAAGAACCTGAGGACCACACTTAAGGGCAAAGTGGAGATAAAGACAGAGGGGAGGTGCTAAAGCCTGGCAAAGGCAGCTTGCAGAAGAGACTTGGAAGCCCGAAAGTGTAGAAGAAAAGGGGAAGAGCTCCAGAGCGATGCGCTGCCTGTAAAGGGGCTATGTGAATCAGGACAGGAAGGTGCCGGCTGAAGAAGAAGACAATTATGCACCCGTCAAACACACAACACACACATAACATGCAACACGCAGCACACAACATATACAGCACACAGAGTACACACAAGATGCACCACATGCAGAAGCATACAACACGTACAATACGCACAACCCACAACACGCACAGCCCACAAAAACACACATAGCACACATAACACACAACACGCACCGCATACAACACACAGAAACACGCATTACACGCAAAACACGCACCACACACAACACGCACCACACACAAAATACGCACCACACACAAAATACGCACCACACACCACGCACCACACGCACCACACATAAAACAACATACATCACACGCACCGCACACAAAACACGCACCGCACACAAAACACGCACTACACACACACACACACACACACACAACAAGCACCACACAAAACACGCACCACAAGCCCCCCGCACCGCGCCCCTATCTCTCTCACTCACACACACACACACACACACACACACACACACGCACAGGCACACACCACCCACCCAACCCGGACGACACACAGCAGACACGCACAGAGCACACAACACAGACTGAGGAAGAGAAGAAGGGCGATCCCGGGCGACAGTGAGCCCGGGTGCGCAGCGTAGCGGGCGCGCGGCTGCCCCAGGAGCGGCCGTCCCAGTCCTAGTCAGCGCGCCCCGCACCCTCCCTCCCCTTCCACCTGTGCGCCGTCTCCCGCACAGTTTCCCGCGGGGTCCCTGGCTCCCGGGACGGAGGCCCAAGCGGGCGCTGGGTCTAGGACTTGGGGAGGGGGTCCGGACAGAGCGGTCCGGGCAGGGGGGTCGGGGGCGCCGGGGCGGGGGGAGCGGCGGGATGGACCCTCGGGCCCGGGGCTCGGCTGGGGGCTGGCTGGCCACGGGTGCGCGGGCGGGCGGCTTCGGGCGGCCAGTGGACTTTGGACCTGGGCTTTGTGGTCTGAGAGCTCCCCGAGTCGGGTCCTCCGCGGCCAGGAGCCGTCGGAGTCTCAGGAGGCTGGGGAGCCCCGGGAGCCCCGGGAGCCTGGTCGGGCCGCTTCCGGGACGAGGGAGAAGAAGCCGGCAGAGCGGCGGCGGCGGCCAGCCCCGGCGCGGGCTGGGGGCGCGGGGCCGAGGATGCCCGGCCCCCGCCCGGACTGAGGGGGCCCGCCCAGCCCACCTCCCCGTCCGGGCCCGGGGCTGGCGCTCGGCTCTCACCTCCATAGGGTCCCAGCTGGCGGGCGGGCTCCGGAGTGCGGGGAGGTCGCGGGCGGGAGCTGAGCCAGGGCGCCGCGCGTCTCTGAGCTCTGGCGGCCGCTGGAAGCACGCCCTCCGCCTCCCAGGGTCAACAGGGCTTCCCCGGGCGCTGAGAGAAACAACCTTCCCCGGTGCTAAAAGGAAAAGTGAAAGAGGAAAGTGGCCCAGAGCCGCCGCTGGTTTCGAGAGCCTGGACTTGGCCAGCTGGCCCCAGACCCGGGGGAGCGCCCTGGGAGGCGGTGGGAGTGGGGAGCGGAATGGGAGCGGCTTCCTTGGAGCTCATGTGGCCCAGGTGTGCCGAGCCTCCCCCGGGGCTTCTGGTCCAGTCCGGAATCCCCACTTTAGGCTTCAAGGATCAGTCGGGCCACCGAGCCCTCAGGCTGGCCGCAACTCGGGCGAAGCTCCTTGGGACAGTTGCAGGGACTGGGGGGTGGGGAGAGAGGAATGGGCGGGAGAGCCACCTGTCTGACAGGTGCCCGTATCCAGCTGGCACCCTCGCCCGGGAGGGTGAGTTTGCCTAATTAGAAACACCTTTTGCCCAAGCCCTGGAGGAAGGCAAGGGTTGAAAAAGGCTGCGACTCCAGCGGAAAGGCTGGCTACAAGTGGCTAGGAAGACTCAGCTAAGACGCTGCGGGAACCGACATGGGCCCGACCTTGCCTCAGCCTGGAAGGACCTGGGGAGTGTGGTTTTGTCGGGGGAAGCAAAGAAGGCAGACTCACCTAACCGTCTCCAGGCTAGGTTAGCTGTAGGCTTAGAGGAGACGTGAACTTCGAGCAATCACCGAAACTTGCTGAGCATCAGTTTTCCTCTCTAGAGAATGGAGCCATTACATGTCTCTTGGAACCACAGTGTTTTGAAAGCCCCGAGCCAAGCACCCAGGCCCTTAATAATTATTGATTGGATGTAAGTACCCAATGAATGTGTCAGGTGGCACAGTGGACTGAGTGTGGGAGTCAGAGAAAAGACCTGAATTCAAATCCTCCTTCAAATATCTCCCAGTTCTTGACTTTGTGCAAATCACTTAACCTTTCTCTGACCAGGTTCCCCATCTGTAAATTAAGAAACTGGTGTTTTCTCTTCCTTTTGAAAGAAGGCCATGTTATCAGGGGAGATAATGTCATGACAAGCACATGAATTGGATTGGGGAGGGGGGGCACTGTGCTAAGTCACCAGCCTCACTTTGTCCTCCAGAATCATCTGGGTCCAGTGACAGGCCCAGGATTTTAGGGCCCAGTGCTCTATCCACTGTTCCATCTAGCTACAAAACCATCTCCTTCGAGTCTCATGTCATCCCTGTGATTGATGTAGGGGCCTTACTTCGCAGAGATGTCATAAGACTCAAATGTGGCAACAGCTATAAAATTCTTTGCAAACATTAACATACTAGTGGTTGCCATTATTATGTGTTTGTGATATGAAGTCAACCCACATTAGCTTTTCCTATATGTAAGCTTGAGAGTCCTATGTGCTTCAGTTTGCCTAGGACACCTTCCACATAGGAAGTTCTTCATGAGACCCTTAAAAAAACTTCCTTGAAATGGATTGAATGGAATTGCCTTACAGAGGAAACTATATATAATGAATAAAGGGAGAAACTGGGTGTGTCAATTTCAGTCCTTAATACATCCTTTCTCTTTGGCAATCTCAAATATTTAGTTCTGCTAAATCTCAAACATTTAGTTCCTAATTAGAGAAAAAGCTGCCTCTTGAACCTAAGTAAAGTTGTAGTTAGAGACTCTGATAAAGCAAAAGATTTGTAGCCTAAATTGTCACAATAAACTTAGTACTAGAAAAAACATTTTCCTGAATACAACCTATATTTTTATTAAATATAATTCCTTTAGTCAGTTATCAAAAATTACAAACTCTGATAAGCAACTAAATAATTTAAGACCAAAGACCAACGTATGCACATTTTACCCTTCTGAAGATATGAATGTCTCTGAAAACACCCAAAGCTTATTAACAAGACTAACAGGAAATGTCAAATAATGTTCATAAGCAGTTGTTATTCTGTCTCTGCAATGGATAACTTGAAGGATCTTAATGGAAATCACTTAAGCATTCCTGGTTTCCTCAGTCTCCTGATCTTTAAATTGAGAACCTTGGGTTAGCAGATCCTTAAAAAAAATACTCCTACCCTCTAAACCAGTGAGCCCAATATTAGGAAATGTATCTCTAGTCCTAACAGAATACTAAAAACAGCAACAACAGAATTTCCTTTATTGTGATAATTCAGTTTAAGGGTAACCTAAGTAGTGCTTTGTCAAGTAAAGATTAAGTTTGCCATAAATTATAAGACTAAAAGAAATGCCACTCACCGCAAATGGAATTTGAAGTTAGTTCTCTGATTCTAAAAAGCCCATCTTTGCTTTCCAGATCATTGTCTTTCTCAAATTGTACAAAGCCTGGGATTCAAATGACTTGGAGGAGTCAATTATCTTTCTAACCTTCAGTTTCCTTGTCTGCAAATCAGAGTTGTTGTTACTGATACTTTTCAGCTAAGTGTTACAGTAAAATAGAACACCAGTCCTGAAGTCAAGAGGACCTGAGTTCAAATCAGACCTAGACACTTGACACTAACTAGTTGTGGGACCTTAGGGAAGTCACTTAACCCTAATTGACTTGCATCTGGGGCTATCTCCAGTCATCTCAAGTTCTCTCTGGCCACCGGACCCAGATAGCTCTGGAGGAGAAAGTGAAACTGGTGACTTAGTTCAGTACCCTGTCACTCAAATCCAATTCACGTGTTTGTCCCTGATTTCATGGTCTTCTTTGAGAACAAAGGACAAACATCAACATCATCATCATCATATCTGACCAGAAGATCCAGATGGCTCCAGAGGAGAAAGTGAGGCTGATGACTCAGCTTTCACTCAGATCCAATTCATTTACTTGTCATGGTATCACCTCCCTGATGTCATTGTCTTCTTCGAGAATGAAAGATAAACATCTCCATGTTTTTCATCCAAGAAGCATGTATGTAGTACTTACTATTTGCAAAACACTAGGTTGAGCACCAAGCATTCACTGACTAAAAAAGAAAAACATATATATTTTTTAAGACCCTGCCCACCTGTACATAGATATATGGTACAAATCATTTGAGGAGTGAGTACCAGCAAGTGGAGCATCTGGAAAGTTTTCCCATTTGGCAGACACTACCTGAGATGAAGTGAAAGTAGCTAAGTATTCTAAGGGAATGAGGTGAAAAATAAATACAGTTCAGTTACGGTTTATAACCAGTTTTGTGCTCGTTAGGGTTTAACCACCAGCTCTCAAAAACTGAAAAAAAAATCCTAAAAATAAACCTATAGACAGGAACACACCTCTAAGATGAATCTGTATCACCTTCTTAAACCTAGACTATCAACAAAACAATAAAACAATTCATTTGCGAGGAATGGAATTTGCTATTTCCAAGATATAAATGAAAGTTAAAAAATAGCTTCTGGGAACTAATCCTGCCTGGAAACAGAACATTTCTGTTCTATTTACAGAGGCAACACCTATGTAAAGACACTGGACCTTAAGTTCTTAGCATAATAAGTAGTCCAGGTATAATCTCAATAGATGTATACACTAGGCTACTGTAAAGAGGAATGAGTTGTCCAGGATAAGGAAGAAGTATTTATTACCACTCACTATATTCTAGGCACTATCCTAAATATTTTACAAATATTATTTCATTTGATCCTCACAACAACCCTCCAAGATAGGCACTGTTATCTTACAGGTTAAGTGATTGCCCAGAGTTGTACAGTTACTGAGTCTCTTGGGTTGGATTTGAACTCAGGTTTTCCTGACTCCAGTCACTGACCCTTGCCAGGATTACAATGAGATACAGAAATGAAAATTCCAGGTTGTCCTAATTTAGAGGCCAAGTGGATTTCAAATATAGTTTTCATTATGCCAGCCCTAATGTTTTATCTTCCTCACCATCTAGCTGCTTCCATCGTAAGTGATTTATAAAGACTTGATGGATTGATTTCAATCCTGTCAATGTTATCTAATATAAATTAAACATGGGGTATTTCAATTCATTAAAAAATTATTTTAAAAAAACTAACCACAACAACAAAACCAAAGATATTTTAAGGAAGTATATGAATCTATTACTGACAATAAAATTTAAGTTTAAATACTGAATTTACTTGTTGGAATAATAATTAGGAGGGGAAATTTTGATTAATTCATTCTGAAAAAAAGATGGTGAACATGAATGAACTTGCTTATATCAAAATGAGTAAGAATTTCTCTTGTACCCTCTTTCTCCTCCTTTATCTTTCTTCCACCTCACCTCCCCCTTTTATTCCTCCTATTGATACTTTTACCGAGAGAGGGACAGGCTCACTGAGGGAAAACAAGAACAGTGTTAACATTAGGCAGAATTGCCTATATTACAGCCTCAAGAACTAAGGCCTAGAAATATTTCTTCACTACATTTAATTTTTAAAGGCAATACATTTTTCAAAAACAAACTTAAAAGTTATTCAAAGGACACTACTCTCACAAAAACAAGAACAAGCTTGTAATAGTTTTCTCAGTGAGACACTCCTTTAGAAAATGAAAATCCTTTTTTAAAAATTTATTTTTTTATTTTTTTTAATTTATTTTTTTATTCTCATTTTGTACAAATGTTTTTTTTACATTAATAAAATATTCTTGTTTACAAGTAAACAAAATACCCTCCTCCCCAATGAATATAGATAGACTTGCTTGGGCAAAAAAAGTAAAGGGGAGAGAAAAAAATTAAAATAAAAAAATAATAGTAATAATTGTAGGTATGGCCAGGTGGTGCAATGGATGAAGCACCAGCCCTGGAGCCACAAGCACCTGAGTCCATATCCAGCCTCGTAAACCCAACAATCACCCAGCCTCATGACATGCAAGCCACCCGATCCCCACTGCCCTGCAAAAACCAAAAAAAAGAAAGAAAAAAAAGACCCAAAATAAAATAAAATACTAATAATAGTAGGGGTGGCTGGGTGGCAGACAGAGCATTGGCCCTTGAGCCAGAAGCACCTGGGTCCAAATCCAGCCCCAGACACCCAAAGATCACCCTGCTATGTGGCCCCAGGCAGGCCACCCAGCCCCACTTGCCCTGCACCCTCCCCTAAATAATAACAGTAAAAAATGTGCTTCAGTCTTTGTTCCAACACCAACAACTCTGTCATGGGTGGATCTCATTCTTTATGATAAGTCCATCACTAAAGTTATTTCCATATTTTTCCATTGTTGCCATTGCTGATCGCAGCTCCCTCCTTTCTTATTTCTCCACTACCATGTACTATATATTTCTCTCTCTTTTCACTCTGACTCTGCTGTAGGGTTGCTAAGTGGCGCAGCAGACAGATCCCTGGTCCTGAGGCCAAGAAGCCCTGAGCCCCCATACCACCCCTTAGGTCCAGAATCCACCTGGCCCTGTGGTCCTGGGCAGGCCCTCCAATCCCAGCCCCCTGCAAGAAATAAGAAAGAAAATGTGTGATATCTGGCCACTCTCCCCCCATGGTCCATCCTCTCCTCCCCAATTCACATCCCCACCCCTTCCCTGCCCCCCCCTTCCTATGCTGGATGTCCCCACCCCACTGAGTACATATGCTGTTTCCTCTCCTAGCCATCTCCAATGAGAGCAAAGGTTCCCTCATTCCCCCTTGCCTCCCCACTTCCATATCATTGCAATAGCTCATTGTAATAAAAAAAAATCTTATGTGAGATATCTTGGCCTATTCCCCCTCTCCTTTTTCTTTCTCCCATTCCATTTCCCTTTTTTTCTATTGACTCCATTTTTACACCATATTTTATCTTCGAATTCAGCTTTCTCCTGTGCTTCAACTATCAAAGCTCTCCCTACCTGCTCTATTAACTGAGAAGGTTCATATGAGTATTATCAATGTCATTTTTCTATGCAGGAATACATGCAGTTCATCCTCATTAAGTCCCTCATATTTCCCCCCTCTCCTCCAATCTCCATGCTTCACCTGAGTCCTGTATCTGAAGATCAAACCTTCTGTTCAGCTCTGGCCATTCCAAAAGGAACCTTTGAAATTCCCCTGGTTCATTGAAAGTCCATCTTTTTCCCTGGAAGAGGACATTCAGCCTTGCTGGGTAGTTCATTCTTGGCTGCATTCTAAACTCTTTTGCCTTCTGTTATATTGTATTCCAAGCCCAACGAGCTTCCAATGTAGCTGCTGCTAAGTCCTGTGTGATCCTGACTGCAGTTCCACGATATTTGAACTGTGTCCTTCTGGCTGCTTATAATATTTTCTCTTTAACTTGGGAGTTCTGGAACTTGGATATAATATTCCTAGGGGTTGGTTTTTTGGGATCTCTTTCTCGGGGGGATCGGTGGATTCTCTCCATTTCTATTTTGCCCTCTGCTTCTAGAATATCAGGGCAATTTTCCTGTAGTAATTCTTTGAGAATGATGTCAAGGCTCTTTTCCTGATCATGACTTTCAGGTATTCCAATAATTTTTAAATTATCTTTCCTAAGTCTGTTTTCCATATCAGTTGTTTTTTCAATGAGATATTTCACATTTTCTTCTAATTTTTCACTTTTTTGGTTTTGAAGTATTGATTCCTGATTTCTGGTAAATTCATCAATCTCCCTGAATTCTATTCTTTGTCTGAACGATTTGATCTCCTCAGAGAGTTTTCTTATTTCTTTTTCCATCTGGCCAATTTTGCTTTTTAAAGCATTCTTCTCCTCAATAACTTTTTGAACTGTTTTATCCATTTGACCTAAGCTGGTTTTTAGCATGCTATTTTCTCCAGCATTTTCGTGGATTTCCTTGACTAAGCTGCTGACTTCATTTTCATGTTTTTCCTGCATCTCTCTCCTTTCTTTTCCCAGTTTTTCTTCCAACTCCCTCATTTGATTTTCAAAGTCTTTTTTGAGCTCTGTCATAGCCTGAGCCCAATTTCTGTTTTTCTTGGAGTCTTTAGATGCAGGAGCTTGTGCTTCCTCATCTTCAGACTGAGTATTTTCATCCTTCTTGGGCTCATTTGCAAAATATTTCTCAGTAGTCTTCCTTTTGTTTCTTTGCTTGCTCATTTTCCCAGCCTGGGCCTGGTTTGGGGGTGCTTCCTGAGTTTTTGGAACACTCCCACAAGGGTCTCAGTGTGTGAGGCTCTGTCCTCCCTCCTGTTCTGTGAATGACCATAAGCACCTCCCTCTGCCACGGGGCTGAGGTGGCGGTGGGTCTGCTGTTCTATGGGGGGCCTAGACTTTGATCAGGATCTGAATGTGGTCAGAGCCCCAGAGTCCTCTTCCAGGGGCAGAGCACAGAGCTCTGCAGTCTCTCTCTCTCTTCACTCCCCTCCCTCAGCTCAATGGGCTCATGCCCTGGGGGCTCCTGCTTACAGGCTCCACCTGCTGCTGTTTCCTGGATCAGGGCTGGGGAAAGACCATGCTGCTTGCTGTGTGCCCTGAGGGCTGGGCTCCAAGTGCTTGCTCTGGCAGAGGTCCCTTGCTGTTCCCCCACTTTGTGCCTGGTGCTCCTCGGGGTGCAACTCAGGAGACTCCCCCCCCGCTGCTGTGAGCTGAGACTCCCAGTGCCCTGGGGCTGCCTCCGGGAGGCTGAAGGTCTTTGGCTCTGGTGGGCCACCCCTCTGGCAGGCTGCCTCTCCGATCCTGGGGAGCAGAGCCTTTCTGCTCTTTTCCAGGTTACCTTGAGTAGGAGAACTGCCTCACTGGGTTCCTTTGTGGGTTCTCTCTCTTGAAAGTTTAGTTAGAGTCCTTAGCTGATGAATTTTATCAGAGAGCTCCTAAGACTGGATCCCTTCTTGTCACCATCTTGGCTCTGCCCCCCAAATTTATTTTTTTAAAGACAGAACTTGTTGGTACTGATCATGTTTTCAATAAATTTTTACTTATTTCATTAAATATTTCCCAATTACATGTAAATGTTTTCTAACATTCATTTTGAAAATGTTGTTTAAAAATTTTCCCTCCCTTACCCATTGAGAAGACAAGCAATATAAAATCAATTATGCATGTGAAATCATGCAAAAAATAATTCCATATAAGTTATGTTGCAAAAGAAAACACAGAAGCACTCAAAATAAAGTTTGAAAAGTTGCTTCAATTGGAACTCAAGGTACTCATCCTTCCTCTCTGGAGTGTAACTCTAATTTTTTACCAACTGCCTCAGGATGGTCAAATATAAAAGCCAGATTCATATTTCATGGACACTAAAATGTCTCCTTGGTCTAATATGTGAACTCTCTCTACTGAAGTATAAATCTCTATCTCCTTGTCTTTTCTCTGGGCTCTCATCCACTGGAATTGGGCCTCTGGTTACCTATATATCCTATGGATATAGTTTCCAACCATCCTTCCTGTCCCCCATGGGTCATTTTTAACCCTTTATCCATTCTCATAAAGGGAGAGCTATTTTGCCTTCTTGTCCTATAAGGAGAAGATTCTTGGATCTCCTGATCACTTCCATTGGACTTCTGTCCATTTGTGAATAACTCTTTAGGTCTGTCTTTATAGAAATCTGCAATTCAGCCTTCTTGAGTCCCCTTGATGGTGATGATGATGATGAAGATTTTTGTCCTTCATTTTCAAAGAAAACCATGACAACAGAGAGGTGATGCTATGATATGCATGGGAATTGGATTTGAGTGAGGGAGTGCTGTGCTAAGTCACCAGCCTCATTTTCTCCAGAGACTTCTGAGTCCAGTGGCCAGACATTAATCAAGATAACTGGAAGATGGCCTTAGATGCAAGAAAAAATGAGGGTTAAGTGACTTGCCCAAAGTTATATAGCTAGTAAGTGACTGAGGTCACATTTGAACTCAAGTCCTCCTGACTCTGCCATCTAGCTGTTGTTTTTTCCTAGTTACCTTCTCACCGTTTTCATTTAATCTGATCCTGGAATCACTTCTCAATAGGGAATTATTTATTTTCATCTTTCACCTGAGCTTCTATTTCTTTTTTATGGCATAATATTCTTCATGAAGCAGTCTTTAAATGCAAATTGTGACTATACAACAAAACTATGCAAAAACAAATTTGTAAATGATCTGTCCAGTTGTTTGTGCTGAAACATTTTGAAATGACCTACCCAATCAATAAATATAGTTAAAGTCAAGGAGCTAGTTTAAATTGCAGTAAATTTTCAATTATTTATATTCATGAAGCCCCAAATACTTATTTCTTTGATTTTCAAGTTGCCCTTAACTTTTTAAAAAAAATTCCAATCTAATATGGAAAATTTTAATAATGAAGAAATTCAGAATACTTTAAATTAGCAAAATATATTCGAAAGGTACAAATATACAAATTTCTCACTCAGTGCCTTCCCTTCTCCATAACTGTCTACATTATAATGTGAGAGAATTTTGAGTTTATTCTCAAGAACTGAGTTCCAATCCTTCTTATAACACTTATCAATTGTGTGACCACAGGCAATTCACTTTTTTTCTGTTTCCTCTTTTATAAAATGGAGACAATGACTCACAAGGTTCTTTTGAGGATTACATTAGATAATAAGATTCCATTAAAATATCTTTCAAATTTCAAAATGCTTAATATCAGATGATGTGTATGTGTTGTTTATTTAAAGGATCTAACAGCATCCTCTTGACCCAATTGGTACCTTTAGTCTCCTTGGAGACCTAATAAGTATAGAATACTATTTTAGACAATGCAAAGGTACAAAGACTTAATTCCACAAGACCCTTGGTTTATGAAATTTATAACAGGAGACAAAGATACTAAGCAACTATATTATGAAATGATACTAGATAGTTGCAAAATTAAGATAGAAGTTAAGTTCAGTGAGAGACCTACATCCATCTCATATTGAAAAGGTAAAGGTGAATTTTCAGTATCACTAGCCCTAGAAAACAAAATCATTTGACTTTATAAATGAAACGTTTTTCTCCCCAGCTTCCACTGAACTGAGAGAATCCAAGACACATTTGATGTTATTCAATAGAGAAAGTAATCCTATGAAAAGAAATCCAAGACTGAAAATTTAATCAGGATAAGCCCAATTTTAATGATCTTCTGAAGAATCATGGGAAGTTAGCTATATTAGCTTCTTTCAAGATGTTGAAGAATATGGGAAAGAACCTTGGGCCCAAAGACTCGTCTGATAACTCCCTTTGAGGAGAAAATGACACTACTTTCTCCTGGGATGTGTCCAAAGAACACAAGCTACAACAAGTCTTGTCAGTCAGAAATATAAGCCCAGTGAGTCAATTGTGGGGAGTGGCGACCGAGGGAAAGGGAAAAAGGTAGGGGGGAGAGAGGTTCAGCACCTGAAGTTTGGCCTCCAGGTGATGAAAATTTTTGATCATCCATTAAAATTGTAAATAAACACTAAGGCATAAAGGAATTAAGACTTTCATCGGTTGGGGCGGTGCCCATCCTGATGAAATAGTAGTTCTTTGCAAACCTGAGGTCTTAGCTGTCAAAGCAAGAAGAACAGGTGAAATTACCATACAGACTGTCAACACTGTCTGCTTTCCAACTCCTTTGGTCTACATGGGACTGACTGTAGTCCACTAAGCTATCAAATAGACAAATTTATCCTGACTGATCTTGACCCTGTTGGTAATTAACTCCTTCCATCCCTGACATCGTGCTTGACAGGGATTGTCCTTGCTCTGCTGGACTTTTCAAGAGTTGGACAGCTTTCCTTGTTTACTGCAGATCAGAGATTCTTAGCCTCTGTGTGTGTGTGTGTGTGTGTGTGCGTGCGCACACGCGCACTATGAACCCATTTGGTAGTTTGATGATATCTATGACCTCTTTCTCAGAATTATGTTCTTAGATGAGAGAGAGAGAGAGAGAGAGAGAGAGAGAGAGAGAGAGAGACTCTAGACAGACACACAATGAGAGAAAGCTAGAAGAAGGGAGGACATATTTATTAAAAATTTACTCTGGCTTCAGACACTTAATAATTGCCTATCTTATGATCTTGGGCAAGTCACTTAACCCCATAGCCTTGCAAAAACAAAAACAAAAACAAAATTTATCAGGTACCACAGGTTGTGCTAATATCTAAGGCAATAAAATGAAGACATTAAGGCAGGCCCTACTCTCAAGGATCTTACATTCTAACATGGGAAAATAAACTATAAGGAGAAGTTAGAAAACAAGATGGGGAGAGGAATTATATTCATACTGGGGCAAAACAGTTGGAGTTAAAGCAAAAGCAAAAGCAAGCAGACCTAAAAAGAAAATAAAATGAATAATGTGAATGTGATTCCTCAAGATACTGTGATCCTGGTCAGAGACTAAACAGTCATCAAGGCACTTTCAGAATGGGGTCATCCTTGAAAGGACCAGTCAGATCTCAGAAGCAAAGAAGGCCTGGGAATGAGTTGCAAGTGAACAGCTGGGCTGGGACTCCTCAAGATGCTATCTTCCTGGCAAGGAACCCTCAGGGTAGTCTCCTTCAATGTGTAAAATAAACTATCTAGTATTATAAAGAAAACCACTTACATTAAAATATATTACATTACATTAAAATTTTATAAGCAAATTCATAGACCCCAGTTTTAGAATCCTTTCTCCACATTTTTCCTAATTTTCTCTGCTGTCCTACAAATTTTCTTTGATTTTCTTTGCAAGGATCTCTTCTCTACCAGTATTAAAATGATAACAAATAAACCCCTACTATTACTTTATTAGTCACAGTGCTATCTTTTCTATGTAATATAAGTTCTAGCCCAAATTAAAGGTTCCAGAGGACTTTGAAGAATAATGTCAATAATGGAAATTTCAGATATCATGAATTTAGTCAATAGAGAACTACTTTTCAAGGTAATAAAGGTAGGCTTTGAGAAATCTTCAAATACTTTCTAGGCCTTTTACTTTTCTGCTTTTTTCTTTCTTTCTTTCTTTCTTTATAGAAAATAAAGATATATTTTATCAAGTAATAGCACTTTCTTGTGACATTTCATAATATTATCATTAAGGATTTTGAAAGCAGAAAAGTTTTTTTGAAACCATAAGCAACATAATAGCTATAATATGTTTTAGTACTACCTCTGTGGACCTCATTAAAATATATTGATAGACAGATTCACCCTGTAGCCTAAAGGTTTTCACCTTAGTGTCAGATAGTTATAATCTCTGATTAGGTGTAATATTTAAATATAATTTAGACTTTTTTATGCCTTTTCCTAAGATCAGCTTATATAGATACAGTCCTTTTCTATGCCTATATTCTCCTCATAATACATTAAAATTAGAAGTCCTTGTTTCTTAGTGACATATCCATCAAGATGGTGTAGTAAAAGATAGAGAATTGGGCCTGGAATCAAGAAGACTTGGCTTCAAATTCAGATTCAGACCCTCACCAGCTATGTGACCTGGTTTGTCTTATCTTTCTCAACTGTAAAATAAGGACAATAATGTCATCTACTCACACGATAATTGTGAGAATCAAATGAGTTGTTACTTGTAAATAACTTAGCCCACTTAGGGGACAAATGAGTGTCTCTTTCGTTTTATTAATCTCCGGTTTTACTTAAGGAATTCAATACAGATATTTTTGCTTATATCTTAATTCCTTTCCAAAAAGTTTCCCCAGGTGATCTCTTAATAGGGAATTCAACAAATTATGTCAACAGTCATTCATTAAGCCCTTAACTGGAACCAGAAAGGTAATAATATGAAGATTGCTAAGCCTCCTTTGAGTTAGAGCAAATCAATAGACCTCCAACTTCCTTTTCCTCAAAGGAACAGCAATACTTATTGAATGAAGCTATCATGACTTGTCAACAATCATGTGCTAGTACATAGTCAACAACTAGTTCTTAGAGGGAAAGGGAGGTTTTACACAGGACACACTTTAAGTTGAAATTGTATTAGAAACATTTTCTCCATCGCTATCTTAAATCTAAAATAAAATACAAAAAAATCAAGCCTTGATGTGTAGCATTTGTAATATAAAAGTTTGCACCAAAAATTTGGCAGTAGGCTTTCAGAGCTTTTTATGGATATCACCTCATTCCAATAATCTCTTCTCCTTCCCTTGTTCACTATAAGAGAATCACAGCAACACAGCCAGAGAAGCTCAGAAGGAATGTCAGAGGTCTTCTAATATATACCACCAAGAAAAGAATTCTATCTCCAGCTGAGCCAAGAAGTAATCACTGATGCTTTTCTAGATAACCTTCACACTAAGGAACTCAAACTCTTCCAAGGCATTCCCTTCTCCTTTTGGACAATACTAATTGTTTTCCTGATATCAAGCCAAAATGTGTAACTTAGAAATATGACTCCTAGCTTTCTCCTCTGAAATCAAAGAGAACAAATCTAATAACTTTTTCACATGACAGAATTTCAGGTCTTTAAAGATGGTATTTGTTCCCAATTAAACCTTTCCTTATTAAAGTGAAATCTTTGACTTTCAAGTGGATAGACAACCTGGGTGAATTGATGACAAATATATTTAGTTGATAAAATATTATCTATATTTTCTATAAAGAAAGAAAAAAGGCAGAAAAAGAAAAGGCCTAGGAAGTATTTGAAGATTTCTGAAAGCCAAACCTTATGACTTTGAAAAGTAGTTCTCTATTGACTGATTTCATGGTATCTGAAATTTCCATTATTGATATTATTCTTCAAAGTCTTCTGGAACCTTTAATTTGAGCTAGAATATTATATTGCATAGAAAAGATAGCACTATGACTATCTAAATTTACATTGTAGACTCAAAGAAGAAAATCCTTTATCTATTCTCAGACCATCCTAATGTTACCAACCCATTAGAGCAAGTTATCTTTGAGAAGGTAAGAATCATTGGGAAATTTTGAGTCTCTAGTTTCTAAAGAAGGCAAAGTATGGCTCCCACCTTTTGTTAAAGTGTGTATACATACACACACACACATGTATGTGTGCTTATATTTCTATATCTGTTTAATCTATCTTTAAATCAGGTAATACAGACTTTAAACTCGGCTTCTTTCCCCAGGAAGAGGAAAGGGGAGAATTATCTAGAAACACCCATAATGACTGATGTGCTCAAGATAACAGTGTCAGTTATATCCAATCCTATGTTTAACCTTATTTGATCTACTGAGAACTGAAATATTTGAGGGGCAGCTAGGTGGCGCAGTGGATAGAGCACCAGCCCTGGAGTCAGGAGTACCTGAGTTCAAATCTGACCTCAGTCACTTAATAATTACCTAGCTGTGTGGCCTTGGGCAAGCCACTTAACCCCCATTGCCTTGCAAAACCCTAAAAAAAAAAAAAGAAATGAAATATTTGAAGAATGCAGATTATTAATGAACTTATTTATAAAAGATTTTGGTTCCCTTTTTCTACCTCAGTGTTAAACCTCAACCTCCCTGAGTCATTTTAAATCAGTCTATAATTCTGGATAGATCTTATTTACTAATTGTTTTCATGTATTTATAACTTCATTTCCTATAATCGAAACAATAATGAGGTCCATAGATGGCAGTAAGTTAGAAGCATATGTTTCCTTTGGTCAATTAGTCATGAATAAATGCTCTACCGTTGGTTTGTATGCTATTAATATCATATATTTGGATTAGAGCTGAATATGCTTGGTTTTCTCTTCCTTGAGATGCAGTACCAGGAAAATTAAGGAACCAGACTCCTAATTCCATCCATCTTTGATAAGCAAAATTTATGACCTTGAAATAAGATATTTGATAAATACCAGATCCATACTGTACTCTAAAAAGATGTTCAAGTTTGTTTATTCTACAGTAAGATTAATTGACATGCAACTTTCCCTATGACTCAACTGATGCTGCATTTTTTTGACTGAATCATAAAGCAAGTTGCCATAAAAATATGTTCAGTGTCTGTAATTGATCTCTGCATCAGAACTGTAGGACACTTGATTAAGCAGTCCCTTAATGAATAATAAAGGAAAAGCTCAAGCACACCCTTGTAGGATGAGTCTCAAACTAGAAGAAACATGCATGTGTGCATGATACCTTATGTTTGTGAGGTAAGGAAAGTCTAGGAAATGGATATTCAGAAATGGTACCCAGGATGAAAACCTTTTCCCTGGCCTTGGGCAGTTCAAAAAAAGGAAACTGTGCCTTCCTGAATGAGTTCCTTAGATTTCCTGAGAGTAAAACTGGTGCTTAAGTAAATCCACCACTTTATTTCTAATTTGTTTCTAGAGAAACCGAGGCTCCACCATCAAGGTTCTTCTTGATAAGATTAAAAAATGGTACAGAAGTCAATAGAGATGGTAGCCATAATAATCTTTAACTTTCACTTGAGGCTATTTAAGAATTTGTAGCAATTAATACTTAAGCATCCCAATATCCCTATGATGGACTCTTCAAAGTTCACTTAAGCAATCAATTTAGTTTAATAAAACAGCTGTCTTCATGGTAACAGAATAAAAGACAAAAAGTAGAAATACATGCTATATCTAACTGAAATGGCAAGGGGGGATTTTACATAGGCAGAATGTAATTAGCCAGCTTGGAATTTGTCCCAGACAATAAAGTAAATGCTTGGAGCTTCTGGAAAAAAAGTGTCAAAGGTTCACTATTGATCACAGAGTCAGAAGTGCAGGACAATTTCTATTCTGGCAAAAGGAATGTCTAAATATTTCTGTTTGCTCAAAAAAGAGTTTTTCTGTGTAGATCTACTGCCACTGGGATTCCTCATCCTACTGCATTCTGAAAGATGAGGGAGAAATGAGATTCTTAACCATGTAAAGGAATATCTTGCATTTGGGAAACAAACTTTTATGTTTAAAAATAACATGAAAAATTAGAAAAGGAATTGGACATAGTCATGTGTGGTATTCACGCAAAAATAATTTGGTGCACAAACACTAAGCACAGTTCTAACCAACTGTGAACAGTAACTTATGGTTTATACAGAAATTAAATTGAAAGTTTGTTTCTTTTATCATTTGCATTTTTCAGCACACTTACAGAGGCTTAGTGTGCAAAATTCCTGACCATTCCCATTTACTTTATTTTGCCAAAGTTTAGTCAAGTGAGAACATAGGATTATATATCTCATAAGATCATAGAGAAAGAAATAAAAGCATGACAGCTTTAAGGGCTGTCAGATGGCAAAGACACAGATCCTCTGACACCTAAGTAAAGTAATCTTTTCCTACTGCCTCACATTAGAGAAAGATGAATTTTGGAGGGGAAAAATCAGTGGCAATTTCATTCATTCTTTCATCTGTTCATTTATTTGAAAAAACTTTATTGAGTAGTCTGTTTTCTCCACTAGGTTCCAATGTTTCAGTATGATATGGAAATAACCCTAGATTTTCAATTGCTATGCCAACAGGGTAAGAGCTTTGGCATATTCTAACAAGCCAGAATGGTCTTGAGTAAGCATGATGGATGGCCTTTGTGACTTTCATCCAAAAACCAGATTAACAAAGCATACATAGCTTAGGTAACATCAGAAGATGGGACAAAGGGCATGATTTGTTTCTGATCAAAGGAATTAACAAAGACAGTTTACTAAATTGAAAAGAATATCTCAACTATGTTCATAGAAAGAGCACTCACAGGGGCAGCTAGTTGGTAAAACACAGACCCTGGAATCAGGAGGACCTGAGTTCAAATCCAACCTTAGACACAATAATTCCCTAGCTGTATGACCTTGGAAAATCTGTTTCCTAAATTGTAAAAAAAAAAAAGTGAGGGGTTGTATTCATAACTTCTCTGTCCCTTCCAGTTTCAAATCTCTGTTCTTGTATGCCTTATAGTTCTTAAATAAATAGCTATCATATCCTACATTGTATAAGACATTAAGATGGTGGGGATAGTTAGCAAGGAAGTAAAAAACATGGGATTTAAGGATGGGATTATAGGATTTTAGGATCATTGCTTTAGTGCTAGGGGTCAATTAATCCAAACACCTCATTTTACTAATAAGAAAACTAAGGACTGCAGTGATTTATCCATGGTCATACACAATTAGTATCTTCAACTGTTTTTTGAAAGAAGTGATATTTGGTTTGAAGAAAGACATTATTATAAAGTGAAGTCAAACAAAGGCATCCCAATATAGTAAATATGAAGCTAGATCTTGAGACAGGAAGACACTGATTCTCATCCTGCCCCAGATACTAGGTGTGTGATAGTAAGCAAGTCAAAAATTTGTTAAATGATTATTGGGTTGGAATGGATGACCTTTAAGATCCCTTCCAGAACTAAATCTATGATGTTATCCTTTATAGTTGTCATTTTTCAGTTATGTCTAACTCTTTGTGATCTTTTTTGTGATTTTCTTGGCAAAGATACTGGAGTGGTTTGCTATTTCCTTTTCCAGTTCATTTTACTAATGGGGAAAGTGGGACAAATATGGTAAAGGGACTTGCCCAGGATTATACAGCTATTAAGTTTCTGAGGATAAATTTGAACTCATGAAGAGTCTTCCTGACCCTAGGTCCAGCACATAGCTGCCTAACTGTATACATACATATGTATATACATACATATACATATATATGTATATATGTATATATGTATATATATGTATATATATCCAACGATCACCACTCACTATTATCCAATAACTCTTATATTTTTCTTAACTAAGCTTTTTGAAAAAAAATAACTCTACTTGTCATGTCACATTTTCTTCTCACCTTCTTCTAGACCCTCTGCAATCTGGCTTCCAAACTCATCATTCAATTTAAACTGTTCTCTCCAAATTTATCAAGGAGCTCCCCTGAAGGACAGAAGGGGGGAAAGAATTCATTCTCCCTTCCTAGGAACTTTCCATTCAGGAGGGTAAGGAGAGAGATCTTACATCAGGCATCAACCTGAATGGTACCTCTGGGGATTAATCAATGTGTCTTCTAGAATATCAGCCCCTGGAGCTCTCACTCTAAATAAATAACAATAGCTCCCCCAAACTACCAGAATAGCAGCCCCAGGAATCATTAGTCAGTGGGATAAAACTCAGTGAATGACAGTTAAGAATTTCTATGGTGGTTTCATTGGGGTAGGGAAAGATAAAAAGCACTGAACAGTGGCTTTACAGTCAAAGAGTGAAGACATATAGTGAACCTTAAGCAGATGATAGGGCAGAGCATGATTAGAGAGGCTGAGACAACTCAAAGGATGTAGAACTCAGAAGGTGGATCAAGAAGACATTACTTGTTGCTTGGAGGAAGCATCATTAGAATTCAGGCAGGAGAGCCTGTTCCTGGAACAACACAAAGAAGATGGCACTAGAATCTTTCTGGTTACCTTAAAGCATAATGTCAGTGACTCCTCTTTGCCTTTAGTTATTATTTAGTTATTATTTTGTGAAGCTAAGTTTCAGCTTCTTTCCTGTCACCTGATTTTGGATAAATCACAAGATCTCTCCCTCTTTCAAATGTCACTCAACTCAAAGAATGTACCCAAAGTATCCGTCTCCCTCCCCTCAATGTCTCTTTATTCCTTTGAGCCAAGTGTTTCAATTACTACAATCCTGTTTCTTCTGTTTTCTACTCCTTCAAAAAATGTGTAGAAACTAAGGTTCTGGCACAAGTGGGCAGAGGGGGAGGGTGAAGCCAAGATGGAGGCTAGAAATCAGGAATTCCCAGAAATTTATTCCCCCCAAAACTCCAAAAGCCATCAAATTATGACTCTAGCCAAAATTTAGAGGCACAGAACCCACAGAAAGACTGAGTGATACAATTTCCAGTTCAAATCAACTTAGAAGTTCCATGGGAAATGTCTGTTTCACTGGGACCAGAGGCTGGAAAAAGCCACTGTGAGTGAAGCCACAGCCACAGCATAGCAGTCAGTTGGGTGCCTAGATCCTAGGGACACCTGGGTCTGTGGCAGAGGGGTCAGTTTCCAGACCTCCTGGTCCAGGGATCACCAGGAATGGCTTAAAGGGGTGGTGAAAGAACTCTGCCACACCAAAATGAGTGCTGGGTGAGCTCAGGCCTCAGAGCATGGGGTGAGATGCAGTTAAAACTTGCAGTGGGAATTGGGTAAGCCAGTATGCACCTCCAGAGTGTAGTCTACAAACAAAAAGGGGGTTGGGGAGACCACAGAGGTCTCTTTGCTCTCCCTGGGCAAGGACTCATCTGTTTGCCCACTCTCAAATTCAGGTTGCAGTTTTGGCTCCTAAACCACCATAGCTGAGCAGGGACCCTCCTCACAGCCCCAGCAGAGGGGAGGGCCTACAGTCATCCACATAACAAAGCACATGCAACAGATCAGTTAAAGCCTGTCATAAAACCTTGGAAGTATTAAGGTCCCTGTTGGTTATCCCCCCCAAAAAACCCAAAGCCTTGGAAGTACAGTAAATCAGTCATGAGCTAAGAAACAAAAGAAAACAAAAGGAAAACAATAATCTGACCATAGAAAATTACTTTGGTCCCATGGAAGATTCAGAAGATGGAAAATCATGCATGAACTGGAGATGAAAAAAATCAGAAGAACATTATACATCCTAACAGCAACATGGAGATGATGATCAACCTTAATGGACTTGCTCACTCCATCAGTGCAACAATCAGGAACAATTTTGGGGCATCTATGATGGAGAATGCCATCTGTATCCAGAGAAAGAATTGTGGAGTTTAAACAAAGACCAAAGATTATTACCTTTAATTTAAAAAAAAAGTTATTGTGATTTTGCTATCTCTTATACTTTATTTTTTCCTAAAGGATATGCTTTCTCCCTGATCACATTCAACTTAGATCAAGGTATACCATGGAAAAAATGTAAAGACTAACAGACTGTCTTCTGAGGGGAGGTGGGGGGAAGGAAGCAAGATTAGGGGGGGAAATTGTAAAGTTCAAAATAAATAAATAAATTTTAAAAAATTAAATTAAATTTTAAAAAAAGATGACAAATCAAAGCTTCTGTACCCAAAACCTCCAAGAGAAATGGAAAATGGACTCAGACTATGGTTGAGCTTAAAAAAGACTTTGAAAAGCAATTAAGGGAGATAGAGGAAAAATTGGGAAGTGAAATGAGAGCTGTGCAGATAAATCTTGAAAACCAAATCAGCAACTTGGTGAAAGAAATACAAAAAAAAAAATACTGAAGAAAATAATATATTAAAAACCAGCTTAGGATGAATGGAAAAGGCAACACAGGCAAATGAAGAGAAGAATGCCTTAAAAAGCAGAACTGGCCAGCTGGAAAAGAAGATAAAAAACATTCTCTGAAGAAACTGACTCCTTCAAATGCAGAATGGAACTAAAGGAAGCTGATGACTTTTGCAAGAAATCAGGAAGAAATAAAACTATTTCCCCCCCAAAATTAAGAAGAAAATGTGAAATGTCTCATAAAAAATAACTGACCTAGAAAATACATCCAGGAGAGAGATAATTTAAAAATTATTGGGCTAGTTGAAAATCATGACCAGGAAAAGAGCTTAGACTTCATTTTTCAAGAAATAATATGGCAGGGACTTCTGGCCAAGATGGGGGAGAGAAGACAGGCACTGTGTTAAGTGCCCCTCTTTCCCCTCAGAAACAGCATGAAAGAAACCTCTTAACAGAAATTCGATCGATAAAACCCAGAAAGAGAAGCTAGGAGAACACCTAACAAGTAGGTCTGTCTCCAGGGGACCATGGGTGAACCAGAAGGTGAGAGCAGAGAGTCAGCACAGGAACAGCAGCTGGGGGAAGCCAGAAGGCCAGCCTCAGCCATCTAGACTTTGGAGAGTGGTGGGTGCAAGATCCAACTTTAGCTTCAGAGTATTTGGCCAGGGGAAGAGGAGTTACAGGAGGGTGAGTTCCAGCACAGAGTTTCAGAGCACACCTGGACAATAGCCCCTGGGCCAGGGACCTGGGCTCCCTAATTTCAGTGGAGCCATTTGCCCAGAACAAACAACAACCTCCCCCCACCCCCCACCCCCAGGCTAAGGCATAGTTAAGAAAGTTCATTCAATTGAAAGAGATTAAATTCTTCCCCCAGGGCCCATTCCAATGTTCAAGGTCAACTGAGACCCTCCTGCTGAGGGCCCTAAGCACTCCAGAGAAAGCAACCATTGCTCCCTACTGGCGGACCCTTGGAACTACTAAACCAAGAGAACAAGGCCTCTAGGATCTTCAAAAGCAAACCTCTGAGAGCCAGCCCCCCACCACAAAATCCTAGAAAGAAGAAAAAAGGCCAGAGAAAGTGGGAGCCCATGGAGAAATACTTAAAAGTGACAGATTCTAATCCAGAGAGATCTAGCACTGCTGATGACAATATGAATTGGTCTCCTGCCCAGAAAGACTTCCTTGAAGAAATCAAGAAGGAGTTTAAAAATCAATTGGAAAAATTGGGAAAAGAAACTCAAGAGAAAATTAACACATAGCAAGATTGGAAAATACAATTGGACAAATAAAAAATGAGAGTAATTCAGATCTTCAATTGGGCAAGTGCAAAAAGAAAATGATTCTCTGAAAACTACACTTGGGCAAATGGAAAACTGCTTCAAAAATAGAATTGACCAACTGGAAAAGGAGTTGCAAAAGATAAATAAAGAAAAATCTTCTCTAAAAAAATGGAATTGGCAGAAGCTAATTTCTTCATGAGACAAGAAGATTGCATTAAACAAAACCAAAAGATCAAAAAAATAGAAGAAAATGTAAATACCTCATCAACAAAACCACTGACTTCAACAATAGATCAAGAAGAGACAACATGAGAATTATATGCCTTCATGAAAACATTGAAGAGAAAAAAAAAAGCCTGGACTTGATATTACAGGATTTGTTGATGGAAAATTACCCTGATATCATGGAAACAAAGGGTAAAATAGTTATTGAAAGAATACATTGATTCCCTCTGAAAAGAGATCCTAAAATGAAAACACCAAGGAATGTTGTGGCCAAATTCCAGAAATATCAGACAAAAGAAATAATCCTGCAAGCAGCCAGAAAGAAAAAAAAAATAAATACCAAGGAGCCACAGTAAGGATTATGAAGGACCTGGCTGCATCAACATTAAGGGATCAAAGAACCTGGAATGAGATATTCTGAAGAGCAAGGGAACATGGGAAGCAGCCAAGAATACACTACCCAGTAAAGCTGAGCCTTCTCTTTCAGGGGAAAAAAAGACATTTCATGAAATGAGAGACTTCCAAAATTTCATGATGGAAAAACCAGAGCTAAATAGAAAATTTGGACATCAAACAGGAGGATCAAGAGACACATGTAAAGGTTAAAAAAAAGGGGGGGAGGTAAGAAAAAAAAAACTGCTACCCAATAAGATAAAACTGACTATATACCAACTTGAGACAAAGAGTCACATAACTCTTGAGAATTGTAACTCTATTAGAGAGAATATACTTAGCCAGAAGTGATGGACACTCATAACTTTTCTATCATTCAAAGGTTCTAGGTCTCTCTGAGTTAGGGTCTTTTCCTTCCAAGAATTTTTCTATGTATTCACCTTTCCTCTGACCTTTCTTGAGCAGCAGCAGGGCTAGAGCTTGGTTGACCATGGGGGCTTGGGTCAACTAGGAAGCAGAGGCATTGGTGTTGGTGCTGACCATCTGGAGCTTGCTTCCAGGGCTGGGGGAGAGTTCCCCTGCAGGAGAGCTGCAGACATCATCCCTAGGTTCCATTGGACCAGAGGAACTCAGAGTTCGTGCCTCCATTTTGGCAGAAGCCTCTTCCCAGAATAAACACAATTACAGACCTACTGCCCCAGGCACAAGTGTGTGAGCAGCAGAACCATCTCTGCTGACAATAGGGAGAGTAATGACCTCATCTCAGGATAGAGCCCACTATTGATTGAACCCAAAAGTATTTAACAGCTTCAATCACTCCCTCCTGACCAAGGAGAAGGCCTCAATCAAGATCACAGACACTCCAGAGAAAGCAACCAGCATCCCCTACTGGCCAGCTGGAGAAATTACACACAGTGAGCAAAACCTCTAGGACCCCCTCCTGGTCAGCTGGAGATAATACACTCATTGGGTAGAGGCTCTAGGGATCCCAACATCAAACCTCTGTGAAGGTCTTAGCAAAATGAAGAAAGGTCAGTGGAAAGGTAGATCCTCAGAAACATTCTTGGAAGGAAAAGACCCTAACTCAGAGACAGACATAGCACCTCTGAGGAGAATATGATCTGGTCTCCAGCACAGAAATACTTACTTGAAGAAATAAGAAAGGAGTTTAAAAATCAATTGGAAAATTTAGGAAAAGAAACCCAGGAAAAGATTAACACCTTGCAAAAAGAAAATAAATCATTGGAAAATACAACTGGACAAATACAAAATGAGAATAATTCTCTCAGATCCTCAATTGGGCAAATACAAAAAGAAAGTGATTTTTCTCAAAACCTCAATTGGTCAAGTGGAAAGCTCTTTCAAAAATAGAATTGACCAATGGGAAAATGAGCGGCAAAAAGGTAAAGGAAGAATACTCATCATTAAAAAAAAAAGAATGGAGTCTGCAGAAACTAATGACTTCATGAGACAGCAAGAGCCTGTTAAACAAAACCAAAAAATAGAAAAAATAGAAGCAAAAGCACTGAACTCGAGAATAGATCAAGGAGGGGCAAACTGAGAATTATTGGTCATCCTGAAAACATTGAAGAGAAAACAAGCCTGGACTTCATATTACAGGATCTAGTGATAGAAAATTGCCTTGATATCATGGAACCAGAGGGCAAAATAGTAATGGAAAGAACACATTGATCCCCTCCAGAAAGAGATCCTAAAATGAAAATACCAAGGAAAGTTGTGACCAAATTCCAGAATTATCAGATAAAAGAGAAAATCCTCCAAGCAGCCATAAAGAAACAATTCAAATGCCAAGGAGCCACAGTAAGGATTATACAGTACCTTGCTGCATCAACATTAAGGGACTGAAGAGCCTGGGATGAGATATTCCAAAGAGCAAGGGAGCTTGGAATGCAGCCAAGAATCCACCATTCTGAAAAACTGAGCCTTCTTTTTCAGGGGAAAGGAAATGGAAGAATTCCAAATATTACTGAGGAAAAGATCAGAGCTAAATAGAAAATTTGGACATCAAACAGGAAGTTCAAGAGACACATGAAAAGGTAAAAAAGGGGAGTGGGGGGTAAAGGGAAAAAAACTGCTATCCAATAAGATGAAACTGGCTATATGCCAGCATGGGAAAAAGATTCTCATAACTCTTTAGAATCATAACTCTAGGGGTGGATAGGTGGCACAGTGGATAGAGCACAGGCCCTGGAGTCAAGAGTACTTGAGTTCAAATCCAGTTTCAGCCACTTAATAATTACCTAGCTGTGTGGCTTTGGGCAAGCCACTTAACCATACTACCTTGCAAAAACCTAAAAAATTTTGAAAAACAAATTGTAATTCTATTATTATCATTATTAGATTTTTTTTGCAAGGCAATGGGGTTAAGTGGCTTGCCCAAGGCCACACAGCTAAGTAATTATTAAGTGTCTAAGGCCGGATTTGAACTCAGGTACTCCTGACTCCAGGGCTGGTGCTCTATCCACTGCACCACCTACCCACCCCAAGAATTATAATTCTAATAGAGAGAATATACCTAGACAGTAGTGATGGACACTCATGGCTTATCCATTAGTCTGCTATCCAATGGGATAAAACTGCTATAATCCTACTTGGGAGAAAGACTGTCATAACTCTCAAGAACTGTAACTCTATTAGATAGAATATACTTAGCTAGAAGTAATGGATACTCAGAATTTTCTATGACTCACATAGAATGATTTAAAAACACCTCCTCCTTAAAAGGGGGGTATAGAATGGAGATGCAAGGAGGGAGGGGGTTGAATGGGTTAAATCTTATTACATTAAGAGATAAGAAAGATGTATGGTAATTGAGGGGAAGAAAGAAGGAGGTGAGAAACACCTGAATCTTCCTCCCATTCAGACTTGGCTTAAAGTTAACTTGCACACATACTCATTTAATTTAAAAAACAACTTACCTTTCAAGTATTAAAAGAGGAAAAGGGGGGATGGAGACAAGGAGGGGGAGAAAAAGGGGAACTAACAGAAGGAAGGGAAGGGAAAAGGGGAAGGGGAAAAAAGGGGAGGGGTGGATATAGGATGGAAAACACACTGAAGGGGGTGGTATTTAGAAACAAAATACTGGGGAATATGAATAAAGGGAAAAAAAGGGGGGTAAATACAAACAGAAGGAATATAGCATGGAGGGCAAAAAACAGTTAGTAATTATAACTTTGAATGTGAATGGGATAAACTCTCCCTTAAAACATAAGCAAATAGCAGAGTGTATTGAAACCAGAATCCTGTAATATGCTACTTACAAGAAACTCATTTAAAGCAGAGAGATATATATAGGAAAAAGGTAAAAGGTTGGAGCAAAATACATTTTGCTTCAGCTGAAGTGAAAAAAGCAGGGTAGCAATCCTTATCTCATAAAAGCAGCTACAAAAGTAGATAGCCTTAAAACAGATAAGGAAGGAAACTATATCCTTCTAAAAGGTAGCATAAACAATAAAGTAATTTCAATACAGAATATATATATGCACCCAATGGGATAGCATCCAAATTCTAAGAGGAGAAGATGAAAGAACTACAGGAAGACATAGAAAGCAAAACAGTACTAATGGGAGACCTCAACTTCTCACTCTCAGATCTGGATAAATCAAATTATAAAATAAACAAGAAAGAAGTTAAGGAGGTAAATAGATTGTTTGAAAAACTAGATATGATATACTTATGGAGGAAACTGGATGGGGATAGAAAGGAATATACCTTTTTCTCTGCAATACATGGCACTTAGAGAACAATTGACCATGTACTAGGGCATAAAAACCTAATTGATCAACTGCAGAAAGGCATAAATAGTGAATACATCTTTCTCAGATAATGATGCAATAAAAATTGTATGCAAAATTGGGCCAGGGAAATATAGACCCAGAACTAATTGGAAACTGAATAACTTCATTTTAGAGAATGAGTGGATAAAACAACAAATTATAGAAAGAATTAATCATTTTATCCAAGATAATGACAATTAAAAAAAAACATACCAAAACCTATGGGATTCACTCAAAGTGGCTGTCAGGGGATATATTATATCTTTAAATGCTTACAGGAATAACTTAGAGAAAGAGGAAATCAATGAATTAAATACACAACTAAAAAATTAATGAGAGAACAAATTAAAAATCCCCAATTAAGGGGTGGCTAGGTGGTGCGATGGATAGAGCACCAGCCCTGGGTTTAGGAGTACCTGAGTTCAAATCCAGCCTCAGACACATAATAATTACCTAGCTGTGTGGTCTTGACCAAGCTACTTGACCCCACTGCATTACAAAGAAAAAAAACTAAAAAAAAAACCAATTAAATACCAAATTAGAAATTCCAAAAATCAAAGGAGAAAATTGATAAACCTCTGGTCAATTTTATTAAAACAAGAAAGGAAAAAACCAAATTACTAGTATCATAAATGATAAGGTGAACTCACCACCAATGAGAAGGAAATTAAAGTAATAATTTGGAATTATTTTGCCCAACTCTATGCCAATAAATTTGACAATTTAATTGAAATGGATGAATATTTACAAAAATATAATTTTCCCAGGTTAAATGAAGAGTGATTAAATACCTAAACACTCCTATCTCAGAAAAATAAATTCAACAAGTCATCATTGAACTCCATGAGGAAAAAATCTCCCAGACCAGATGAATTCACAAGTGAATTCTAACCAAACATTTAAGGAACAAGTGGTTCCAATTCTATATAAACTCTTGGAAAACATAGGGGTAGACAGAACTCTGCCTAACTCTTTCTATGTAACCAATTAGGTGGTGATACCTAAACCAGGAAGAGTTAAAACAGAGAAATAAAATTATAGTCCTATCACCCTGGTGAATATAGATGCAAAACTCTTAAATAAAATCTTAACAAAATGATTACAAGTTATCACTAGGATAATACATTATGACCAAGTAGGATTTATCCCAGGAATGCAGGTTTGGTTCAATATTAGGAAAACAAAAGCTTTTGACAAAATACAGCACCCATTCCTACTAAAAACATTAGAGAGTATAGGAATTAAGGGATGGTTCCTCAGAATAATAAGCAGTATCTATCTGAAACCATCGACAAGCATTATATGCAATAGGGAGAGGCTAAAGGCATTCCCAATAAGATGAGGGGTGAAACAAGGATGCCCATTTTCACCACTACTATTCAATATCCTATTAGAAATGTTAGCTTGAGCAATAAGAGAATCAAAAGAAATTGAAGGAATTGGAATTGGGAAGGAAGAGACAAAACTCTCTTTGCAGATGACATGATGGTATAACTAAAGAATCCCCAAAAATCATCTAAATAACTACTAGAAACAATTTTCAACATTAGCCAATTAACAGGATATAATATAAACCCTCATAAATCCTCAGCATTTCTATAGGACTAGCAAGATGCAGCAGAAAGAGATAGAAAGAGAAATCCCATTCAAAGTAACCACAGACAATACAAAATACCTGGGACTCCTTCTGCCAAGGCAGACTTAAAAACTTTTTGAAAACAATTACAAAACACTTCTCACACAAATAAAATCATATTCAAATAACTGGGTAAACATCAACTGCTCATGGATAGGTTGAGTTAATATAAGAAAAATGACAATTCTACCAAAACAAAAATACTTGTTTAGTGCCCTACCAATCAAAATTGCGAAAGATTAATAAGTTAGAAAAAGTTATAAATAAATTTATATGGAGAAATAAAAAGTCAAGAACTTCCATGGATTCAATGAAAAAAGTTCAAAAGAAGGTGACTTAGCCTTACCAGATCTAAAAATTACAATATAAAGCATCAGTCATCAAAACTGTCTGGTATTGGCTAAGAAACAGAGTGGTAGATCAATGGAATAAACTAGGTGCAATAGCAGGAAATGATTATAGTAATCTGCTGTTTGATAAACTCAAAGAATCCAGCTACTGGGTTAAAAACTCTCTCTTCAATAAAAAAACATTGTGTAAATTGGAAGTTAGTATGGAAGAAACTTAGAGTAGACCAACAGCTCATACCCTATACCAAGATTAGATCAAAATGGATACAGGATTTAGACATAAAAAATATTATTTTAAGCAAACTTGAAGATCAAAGAGTAATTTACCTATTAGATCAATTGAAAGGGAAGCAGAGATGGAGAACATCACTAAGAACAAACTACATAATTTTGATTACATTAAATCAAAAAGCTTTTGCTCAGACAAAATCACTCTAACCAAGATCAAAAGAAATGTAGAAAACTGGGTAATAATTTTTGCAACTAGTATTTCTGACAAAGGACTCATTTCTAAAATACACAGAGAACTGAGTCAAATTTTCAAAAGAAAAAAGCCATTCCCCAATGGACAAATGGTCAAAGGATATGCAAAGACAATTTACAGCTGAGGAAACCAAAGCAATCCATAGTCATATCAAAAACTGCTCCAAATCATTACTTAGTAGAGAAATGCAAATTAAAGCATCTCTGAGATACCACCTCACATGTCTCAGACTGGCCAATATGACCAGAAAGGATAATGATCGATGTTGGAAGGGATATGGGAAATCGGGACACTAATATATTGTTAGTGGAGCTATGAACTCATTTAACTTTCTGGAAAGTAACTTTGAATTATTCCCAAAGGGCAACAAAAATGTGCATACCCTTTGATCCAGCAATATCACTACTGGGTCTATACCTTGAAGAGATTATGAAAAAGGGTAAAAACATCACTTGTAGAAAAGTATTCATAGCAGCCCTGTTTGTAGTGGCAAATAATTGGAAATTAAGTGAATGTCCTTCAATTGGGGAATGGCTTAACAAAGTGTGGTATATGTATGTTATGCAACACTATTGCTTTATTAGAAACCAGGAGGGAATTCAGGGAAGTCTGGAAGGATTTGCATGAATTGATGCTGAGTGAGATGAGCAGAACTGGAAGGACACTGTACACCCTAAGAGCAACATGGGGGTGATGATCAATCTTTATGGACTTGTTCATTCCATCAGTGCAACAACCAAGGACAATTGCAGGCTGTCTGCAATGGAGAATACCATCTGTATCCAGAGAAAGAATGGTGGAGTTTGAACAAAGACCAAAAACCATTATCTTATTATATAATTTTGCTATCTCATACTTTTTTTTTCTTCCTTTAGGATATGATTTTTCTCTCATCACATTCAGTTAAGTTTACTGTATACCATGGAAACAATGTAAAGACTAACTGAATGCTTTCTGTGGGGCTTGGGGGTAAGGAAGCCAGAATGGGGGAAAAATTGCAAAACTCAAAATAAATAAAATCTTTCTAAAAAATTAATTGAAAAAATGGGAAACTGAAGGAATAGCCTTCAAAAAGATAATACCTTAAAACATTATGGCATGAGTATAATAAATTACTATTGTGCTATAAGAAATGATGAAAGAGATGACTTTAGAGAAACCCAAGAAGACTTGAATGGCTTGATGCAAAGTAAAGTAAAAAGAATCAGAAGAGCTATTTATATTTATATCAACAACAAACATTTCCCAAAGACTTAAGAACCCTGCTAAGCCATGATTCCAAACATTGATAAGGAAGAATGCTATCAACCTTCTGACAGAGAGTGATAACACTGATATACAGAATGATATATGCTTTTTGGGGACATGGTCAATATTTGAATGTTTTGATTGACTGTCTAGTAAGGAGATTTTTTTCTTTGGGGGGGGAGAATGGTAGTGGGGTAGATATAATAAATCCTTGTCCATTAAAAAAATAATACAGCAAAATTGTCCTGAGATCTTAGAAGCAGAGGGTAAAATAAAACTTGAGGGAATTCACTGATCACCTCCTGTATGAGATCCCAAAAGAAAAACTTCCATGAATATTGTAGCCAAATTCCACAACTCCCAAGTCAAAGAAAAAATATTAAAAGCTGCCACAAACAAAAAATTCAACTACTGCGGTTCTATAATCAGGATTACACAAAATCTGGCAGTATCTATATTAATGGCTCATAGGGCTTGGAATATGATATTTGAGAAGGCTAAAGATCGTGATTTACAACCGAGAATCAACTATCCAGCAAAGCTGAACATCTCTTTCAGGGGAAAAGATGGACTTTCAAAATTTCCCACTGAAACAACCAGAAAGTTGGGGTTCCAAGTACAGGTCTCAACTGAACAATAAAGAGGGTGGATAAGAAGGACTAATTGTGAGGAACTTTATGTTTGAACTGTTTGCATTCCTACAAGGGAAGAAGATACTGGTAACTCATATGAACCTTCTCATTTATAAGAGCAGTTAGAAGGAGCATAAATAGGCAAGGCACAGGAAGGAGCTGAATATAATGGTATGATATTGTATGGAAAGTGCTAGGAAGAAGAGAAAGTAGAGCAAGAAGGGGCTAAGATATTTCACATAAGAGTCAAGAAAAAGCTTTTTCAATGGAGTGGGATGGGGAAAGGTGAGGGGGAATAAGTGAGCCTTCATTCTCATCAGAAATGACTCAGAGAGAAAATAACATATACACTTAATAGGGCATGGAATATATGTGTGTGTGTGTGTGTGTGTGTGTGTGTGTGTGTGTAAATAAGTTTGGGAAATCTATGTTATCCTAGAGAAAAATGAGAAGAAAGGGATGGGATAAGGGGGAATGGGGAGAGGGAAAGGGTGTATAGTTGATAGAAGAAAGGGAAGATACAACACACTTTTGAACAAGGACAGGGTGAAAGGAGAGAGAGAATAGAATAAATGAGAGTGGAAAGGAATAGAGTGGAGGGAAATACAGCTAGTAATAGCAAATGTGGGAAAAATAATGAAGCAACTTCTTTGGTGGACTTATGATAAAGAAGGCAACTCATCCCAGAGACAGAGCCATTGGAATCTGAACATAGAATGAAGTACATCTTTTTTAATCTCTCACTATTCTTGAGTTTTCTTATCTTTGTTTGGTGGGGAGGGAGGTTTATGTTTACTTTCACCACAAGATTATTGTAATAATATAAAGTAGAGGGAGGGGACTGGTGCCAGAAGGCACAGCCAGGCTCGCCCTGGCTCTCATCCTTGAGAAATCACTGGCCCCACTGGTTATTGCCAATAGAAAGAAAAACATTGACACTTGCATCCTGGAAGTCTACCATTTAAGAGACTGAAATTAAGGACTATATTCTAATTTGGACATGGCTAATCAAGCAGCAACAAGACCCAATGGACCAAATACTGGGAATAAAATTTTCCAGTTCAAACTAGTACTTCTTGGTGAATCTACTGTTGGAAAATCAAGTCTTGTGCTTTGATTTGTGAAGGGTCAGTTTCACAAATTTCAAGAGAGTACCATTGGAACTGTTTTCTAACCCAGACTATGTGTCTGGATGATGCAACAATAAAATTTGAAATATGGGATACAGTCAGACAAGAAAGATATCATGGCTTAGCACCAATGTACTACAGAGGGACAAATGGAAGCTTTTGATAATTGCTTTGTTGGAAGTTTGGAGTGAGGAATCATTTCTTGCCATTAGAAATATAGAATTATTGTACAGACCCACAATTAACTGGCTAGTTCCTCTAAATCCCTATGTTGATGCAGATATAATCGATGACACAGAATTGGAATTCCTTAAACTGTTCTCTTTTAAAAAATTCTTTCCGCTTATCTGTAGTATTCATAAAAATAGCAGTTTCTGTTGGTATCTATTTTAAGTTTACATTACACATTTTAATACTTTCACCATTAAAAAACAAAAAAAATTAACCATCCATGTCTTCAGAAAAAAATGACCTTTAGTTGGTACATGGTATCTAAATTATAGCCTAAACCTGTTTGTAAATGGTGATAAAAATCAAGTTTATCCCCATTTTCTCTTATAAAGACAAAACTAATAAATGCAACTTGACAGGGAAGTGTTTTCAAACACAAGAACTCCTCAACTGAAATGAAACAAACCAAGTGGCTGTGATTTCTTTTTAAACACTGCTAGCTATTTACATGGGGTGGTTCTGTTTTGTTTTATGGTGGGGTTTTTTGATCCCTTTGGACATGATCTAGTCAATGCACTAACGATTATGCACATTCAACTTGATTATTTTAAGCTTGGATCCTCAAATGTACTGTAGAGTACTACATTGTAGTCTCCATTTATGTTTAATACACTCTGCAATATTTAAGAGTTTGCTTTAAAGAATGCAAAATGTACAGTTACTAAAACAGCCATTTATTTCCTCTTTATTGCTTCCCTTCCCTTCTCCCTTGGATTTCAAGGGAATTTCAGTTATTCCTCAATGGCTAGAGTAATAAAATTAAGCTTAAAGTGTCTGTAACAATATAAAATAAATAAACCAAAAAAAACCCAAAAAACTAAGGTTTTAGGTCTTTGTCTACCAAAAGTCTTTTTTTCCTGGTTTGTTTCTGAAATCACATGCATTGCTAAAAAAATTGTTGTCCAGATGTAATTACTCAGTTTCTGACCTTAGGCTATTATTTTCTCAGTGATAGATTTCCCTTTTCACTGACACAAAAGCATGTGGGAGATGATATGCTCCTTCCTTTAATTTTTTTTAACTTTGCTATTTTGTTTTAATTATTTCTTTTTTAGGTTGTTTTTTTGTAAGGCAAACGGGGTTAAGTGGCTTGCCCAAGGCCACACAGCTAGGTAATTATTAAGTGTCTGAGGCCGCATCTGAACTCAGGTACTCCTGACTCCAAGGCCGGTGCTTTATCCACTATGCCACCTAGCCGCCCCTGTTTTAATTATTTCAATTATTTTTTAATTTTATTAATTTTAATTATTAATTTAATTAATTTAATTATTTCCTTGCCTGGTCTATTGTAGAATAAACACAAGATAGGATATTTCTACCCTGTTCAAGCCAGCTCTTGTGGGACACCCTCTTTGATTATCCTACAAATCCTTGTTACTCTGTATTCCTTTAATCTTCTATTTTCTACATTAAACATCTCCATTTCCTTCATTATTTCTCACATGGCATGATTTTGACTCCTTTGCCAGTCTGGCCACCCCTTTCTGAACACATTATCTCCTTATCATTGTTACTTGGAAAATTTATCAACTCAGTTTTTGAAATTCAAACTATGGGAACTTTGTTAGGAAGAAATCATTTTGTCTTGGAATTTGTGATAAAAAAAATTAACAAAAGAAAGCTGGGTTGTAGTTTGATATGTATCTTACATTTTTGGAGTGATTTAAAGAAGTTCAGAGAAAGGATCACCTGGAATAAAATGCTTTGAGGTACGTCAAATCAAACTAGGAAACTCAATGAAAATTCTGAAGAAAAAAACAGAAATAATTCTGATGAGAAGGAAAATGGAAAGTTTTCTAAAGAGATCACTGTGGGAGGGTGGAGCCAAGATGGCGACAGGAGAGGATACTCTCTTAAGTGGTCTCTCTCTGATATTTCCAAACTCATAAAATAAGGACTCTAATTGAATTTTCGAGAGACAGAATCCACAGAAGGAACCAGTGAGGCAATTTTCCAGCCCAAGGTAACCTGGAAAAGAGTGGAAGGGCTCCACTCCATGGAATTAGGGGGTGGCCACCAGAGTGAAGGAACTTCAGCCTCCCGGAGCTAGCCCCAGGATGCTGGGAGCCATGGCTTATGGCAGCCAGGGCAATTTCCTGACCTAAACTTGGGGAGCATCAGGTGCAACTTGGGGAATGGAGGGTACCTCTGCCAGAGCCAGCAAATGAAGCCCAGCCTTCATGGCACTCAGTGAGCAGCATGGCTGTGGCATCCCAGATACAGGAACCAGAAGCAGGCAGAAGTAAGCAGGAGCCCCCAAGTGTGAGTGCTGAGCCTAGGTAGGGGAGTGGAGAGAGAATTCTGAGGTCTGTCCTTTGTCTCCTCTGGGGCTCTGACATTCAGATCCTGATTGCAGTCTAGGCCCCCATAGAAAAGCAGCCCCCCCACCTCAGCCCCATGGCAGAGGGGGTATCTTTCACTTGTAGTTATTCACAGACCAGGAGGGAAGACAGAGCCTCACACACAGAGATCCTTGTTGGGGGGGGGGGGGGTGTCCCGATAATACTCAAAAGTTCAGGAAGCACAACAAAACCAGGCACAGGCTGGAGAAATGAGTAAGCAGAGGAAAAAAAAAGCACACCACTGAGAAATACTTTGTCTATGATCTCAAGAAGGATCAAAATACTCAATCTGAAGATGAGGAAGTACAAGCTCCTGGATCTAAAGACTCCAAGAAAAAGAGAAATTGGGCTCAGGCTATGACAGAACTCAAAAAAGACTTTGAGAACCAAGTGAGGTAGATAGAAGAAAAATTGAGAAAATAAATGAAAATGCAGGAAAAACAGGAAGAAGTCAGCGGCTTAGTCAAGGAGATCAAGAAAATGCTGAAGAAAATAGCATAGGTGAAATGGATAAAACAGTTCAAAAAGTTATTGAGAAGAATGCTTTAAAAAGCAGAATTGGCTATATGGAAAAAGAGATAAGAAAGATCTCTGAGGAAAACAAATCCTTCCAATGTAGAATGGAACTGAGGGAAGCTGCTGATTTTATGAGAAATTAAGACACAATACTTCAAAATCAAAAGAATAAAAAATTAGAAGAAAATGTGAAATATCTCATTGAAAAAAAAACAACTGATATGGAAAAAAGATTCAGGAAAAATAATTTAAAAATTAATGGGATACCTGAAAGTCATGATTAGGAAAAGAGCCTTGACCTCATTTTTAAAGAATTCCTACAGGAAAATTATACTGATATCCTAGAAGCAGAGGGCAAAATAGAAATTGAGAGAATCTACAGATCTCCCCAAGAAAGAGATCCAAAAAAAAAAAAAAAACCCAGGAATATTATAGTCAAGTTCCAGAACTCCCAAGTCAAAGAGAAAATATTACAAGCAACCAGAAGGACACAATTCAAATATTGTGGAGCTGCAGTCAGGATCACACAGGACTTAGCAGCAACTACATTAAAAGGTCATACAGGGGCAGCTAGGTGGCATAGTGGATAAAGCACCAGACTTGGAGTCAGGAGTACCTGGGTTCAAATCCGGTCTCAGACACTTAATAATTACCTAGCTGTGTGGCCTTGGACAAGCCACTTAACCCTGTTTGCCTTGCAAAAAACTAAAAAAAAAAAAAGCTCATACAGCTTGGAATATAATATTCCACAAGGTAAAAGAGCTTATAATGCAACTGATAATGAACTGCCCAGCAAAACTAAATGTCCTCTTCCAGGAAAAAAAGATGGAATTTCAGTGAACCAGGAGAATTTCAAATGTTCCTGTTGGAATGGCCAGAGCTGAACAGAAAGTTTGATCTTCAAATACAGGACTTAGGTGAAGCATAGAAAGTGGAGGAGAAGGGCAAAATATGAGGGACTTAATGATGATGAACTATATTCATTCTTTCATAGAAAAATGACACTGATAATACTCATAAGAACCTTCTCATTTAATATAGCATGTAGAAGGAGCTTTTATAGATGAAGCACAGGAGAAAGTTCAATTTGAAGATATAATATGGTATAAAAATGGATACAATGGCTAAAAGGGAAATGTAATGGGAGAGGAGAGGTGGGCTAGGCTAAGCTATTTCACATAATATGATTTTTTTATTACAATGAGCTATTGCAATGATATGGAAGGGGGGAAGGCAAGGGGGAATGAGGTAACCTTCACTCTCCTCAGAGGTGGCTAGGAGAGGAAACAGCATATATATATATACATTCAATGGGGTATAGACATCTAGAGTAAGAAGGAGAGAAGGGGGACAGGGGGAAGGAAGAGGATGTGAGTGATGGAGGACAGGATGGACCATGGAGGGAGAGTGGTCACACATAACACATTTTCTTTTTTACTTCTTGCAAGGAGCTGGGATTGGATGGCCTGACCAGGACCATAGTGCAGGGGGGATGCTGAGCCTAAGGGGTGGTATGTGGGCTCCAGGCCTCTTGGCCCCAGGGCCAGGAATTTGTCTTCTGCACCACTCAGCTACCCTACAGCTCATGTAAGAAGAGGGATAGAATGAAAGGAGAGAGAAAATATAGTATATGGTTGTGGGCAGGTACAAATGGAGGGAGTTGCGATCAGCAATGGCAACAGTGGAAAAATATGGAAGTAGTTTTCATGATGAACTTATCATAAAGAATGTGATCCACCCATGACAGAACTTGAGGTATTGGAACACAGACTGAAATACAATTATTAATATTATTATTATTTGTGGGGGGGTTGCAGGGCAAATGGGACTGGGTGGCTTGCCTGGGGCCGCACAGCTGGGTGATTGCTGGGTGTATAGGACTGGATTTGGGCTCAGGTGCTCCTGGCTCCAGGGCCAGTGCTCCATCCACTGTGCCACCTGGCTGTACCTATTATTGTTATTATTATTATTTTTAACTTTAATTTTAATTTTTTTCTCTTTATCCCATGCAGGTCTATATTTTTTGGGGGGAGGGGGTATTATGTTTACTCTTAAACAAGAGTATTTTAGTAATGTATAAAAAAGGCATCATTTGTACAAAAATAAGGATAAATAAATAAATTAATTGATTTTTTAAAGAGATCACTGTGAACATACAGTTCCTTCTTCCTTCAAAGATTAGTTCCTTGTCCTCACTTTGGGAACAGGGTTTAATTTAGTTAACAGACAAATGCAGACAAGATGCAATTACCTAAAGCCTAAGAATACAAGTCACTAAGTGAGAAACAGGTATAATCCCATTTTTCTAGTGAGTTCTAATAGCTGATTTCATCTTTGTGAAGCTTTTTATATATTTTTCAGATTATTTTCCTACTATGAACTAAACTCCTGTTGTTCTCTCTCTCTCTCTCTCTCTCTCTCTCTCTCTCTCTCTCTCTCTCTCTCTCTCCAAATGAAACAACTAGGTGATTTAGTTTTGTACAATTATAATGGAAACAGCTAAATTAACAATTCACCAGTGGTATCACTCTGAGGCATTCATATAATCTCTGGGTCACAGTTTCTTTATATGTAAAATAGGAAGCATCCTAAGTTTTTTTTTAATTCTATAATTACATGAATTAGAGACTTTTGTATAAGATTTCCAAATTGTGTGACCCTTAACACTTTATGCTGTTTTCTATTACTATTACTACCATTAAGATAATACAAGGCAGCAATTATAGAAATGAATACTTTTAAGGTTTTGCTTATTTCACATGTATTTTATGAGATATGTGTCCCAATTCTGATTAATGGAAACTATGATTATTTAGTTGAGTTTTATGTGGGAATTTTCTCACATCATTTGCTATATGCAGCTACACATATGGCAATTGTAAGAAGATTTATTAAACTAATTTGCATAAGTGCATTATAGCCAAATAGGATATGAAAAAGCAGGGTACCTTTAAGTTATGATGTCTAAAGTGATGGACTTCTCAGAAACAAAGAAGATAGCCATAGAAACATTAATTGTTGTTGTTAAATATGTTTTTACATCTTATATCAAACTTTAGGGCTATTTGGTTCTGATTCTATACTACATCTCAGGATTCTGCTTTGTTAGGTACTGTCTTGCCTTGCCAAATGGTAATTGATAATTGAGAAACTTCCTGAAAAAAAAAACCCAAGGAGAAGCCTGTGATAAAGGCCATTCTCCCAGCTAATAAACTTTGAAAGTTACTACTTTCTAATCTTTCAGTGAAATTTGCAGTTCATTAAAACAACAATTATTTAAATTGACTTAAATTCCAGGTAAAGCTGTCAAATTGGTCTGAACTGGGGGAAAAAATACAAGTCACTGGAAACAGGAGTTTGTTAACATAACATCCCTCTATTCTAAAACACTGATGTCTTTAATACACCTTCCCTACAAGAATACACAAAGATGCAAGCACATAAAATGTATGTGTGTATGTATGTGTGTGGGGGGGTACATGTGTGTGCAAAGAGGAAGAGATTATTTTCAAAGGATAAGGAAAAAGTGTCACAACTTTCCAGTCTTATGCCAAATTTTAAGGCACAGATTGAGGATCCTGCTTTTGGTACTCTTAAAGAAAAGAGTAGAGACACAATGAAGGTAATGTTAGGGAATTGGATTGGCAACAGAGACTGGAAGTGAAAAAGAAGTCTTCAGGGATGACTCTTATCTCTCTTTCACTGAATTTTCACTTTGTCCTTTGTGAACAAAATGTTTCACTGCATATAAATTTCTCTTAATATATAGCATCCAAAGTTTTGCTGACATTACAAATAGTCTGATAATTCACATTTCATGAGATCCAAAGCATGTTAGTAAGAAAAATTCAAATCATGCAGTTAGTTATTATTCAAGATCATGCCATGACTTCATCTGTGTCCAAATATCTGTTCTGATAAAGTTTTAATAAACAAGCAAACAAATATGGTTCTTGTTATATGAAAGACAGTACTGGGCAAATGTTCTGTTTCTATAGAAATGGTGAATAAGTAGCAGAAAGGTGGGCAACGGAAGAGTGTGAATAATCACAGTTTTTAAAATTGTATTTTATTTTGTCACTTTTTTATTCTGAATTTAACAAACACCAAAAAAAGATATCATTTCCATATGCAAAGTGGAACCAAAAAGATTATATGTGAAACCATAAATCTATATTATATACAACTTGCTATAATCCACAATTTTGAGGCTATCTATAAAAGTTAATTTAATGCAGATCTTCTGGTAAGGATTTTTTCTTTAGCTATAAGTGACAATTGATGTATGAAGTGTATTAAAATTTATTGATGATCGCAATCTATGATTTTATGATCTTATTGTTTAATGTGATGGAATATACCCTAAAGAGAAATGATTAATGCTTTTTTATATTGGTTTATGATATTTTATACTGTATTTCTCAGATTCAGTTTTCTAATTTAAATTAGAATGATGCATTTTGCACTGGATCCTATTTGTACTGATTATTAAAAGCTCAACCACTTTTTAAAAAGATTGTGTAATGGTCTAGACACAATTGGCAGGATATTAATATTCTTCTACAATGAAATGAGCAGAATTCAAAAATGTAGCTGTCTAACAGTACAATTACACATGCTTACTCTTTACTTGAAACCTAGAATTATTTTAATGACACCTGCCTTTCATCATGCAAAAAAAGGCATTGCATATGATTTCAGAGATCTGTGATTTTTTAAGTTTGATATGCTTTCGAAACCAAAACAGATTTTCTTATTGTTTCTTATTGTTTCTTATTATTGTTTTATTTATTTATTATTTTATTTATTATATGTTATTATATAATATATAATATATATTATTCATTTATTATTGTTATTATTGTTTATTATTATTAACACCCTTTTCCTCTTAAATTTTGAATTCCAAATTCTCTTCCTCCCTCTTGCCTCTCCCTTTCCCACTTTGAAGACAAACAAAATATTAATTATAAAATGAAATCATTCAAAACTTATATTCATAGTAGCCACAATGTCAAAAAGGTAATAATAATAATAATAATAATAAATGAGAAAGCTTACTTCAATTTGCATGCAGAGTTAATCACTTCTCTTTCTTGAGGTAGAGAGCATTTTTTTCATCATTTGAAATTATCTTGGATCACTGTTTTAGATGAGTCAACTCTCTCACAGTTGATCATCATTACAACAAGACTGCTAGTATGCATAATGATTTCTCAGTTCTCTTCTCATTTTGCATCAGTTCCCATAGGTTTTTTGTTTTTTTTTCAAAATTTCTTGCATCATCACTTCTTATAGAACAATAGAATCCTCTTACAATCATATGGCACAGCTTGTTCAGTCATTGCCCAGTTGATATATTTCTGCTCAATTTGAAATTATTTGCCACCACATAAAGAACCACTACAAATATTTTTGTGTACATGAACCCTTTTCCTTTTTTTAGGTTTTTGCAAGGCAATGGGGTTAAGTGGATTGCCCAAGGCTACACAGCTAGGTAATTATTAAGTGTCTGAGGCTGGATTTGAACACAGGTACACCTGATTCCAGGGTTGGTACTCTATCCACTGTGCCACCTACCTGCCCCAATCCTTTTCCTTTTCCTTATTCTAAAAATCTCTGCATACCTAAAAGTCTGTTGGATCAAAGGCTAGGGTCAATTTTATAGCCCTTTGGGTAGAGTTTGAAATAGTTTTCCAGAATCTTTGGACCAGTTCATTACTCCACTAATAATTCATTAGTGTATCTAATTTCCCTCATCCCCTCTAACATTTATCATTTCTGATAGGTATGAGGTGGTATCTCCGTTATTTTAATTTGCATTTCCCTAATCAAGAGTAATTTAAAGTATCTTTTCTTATAACTATAGATGGCTTTGATTTTTCTTCTGAAAACTACTTTGTTCATAACCTTTGATGATTTATCAGTTGGTCAATGGCTCTTATTTTTATGAATTTGACTTAGTTCCCAATATATTTGAGAAATAAAACCACTATCAGAAAAACTTCCAGAATTTTAAAAATTGTTTATTTTCTGTGGTATTTTTTTAGCAAAATATAGTTTCCCTGATTATAGTATATCAAGATGTTATAGATATGTTGATAAACCAGGAATCTCTCATCATTATATACAGGTTTCATAATTCTGGTCAAGAGTTAAAGATACTTTTTGAACTGAATTATATAGAGAGGTTTAAATCTAATGGAGTATAGGCAGCAACCTTACTGAAATCTTACAACATTCCTCTTGAAACAACTTTAAAATAACTTCTCAGATGAAATTTTGGAGTGGCAGAGAAGGTTAGAATGAGGAATTTTTCAAGCTTACACCAATTTAAGAGGTTGACAGAAGAGATTAGTGAACCAGTGTGGGGGTGACCCTGCAGTTGCAAGCACCGCAAGCAATACCAGTGGACACTGGAGGCATCTCTGACAGTGTCAGCAATAGTTTGGAAGTAGAGAGACAATGGGAAGGAGATTAGATGAGTGGTCAGAAAGAGATTACTGAGAGCCTTTTGTTGGCACTGAGCACAAGTGGTTCTCATTGACAATTCAGTTTCTCTGATATAATTCTTGTTTGAAGTTCCAAAATAGAGAAGAACACTAGCTCTTGTTGCTTCAGGAGATTAGGGGTTTTGAACACAGTTCTAGGGCCAAGAGGAGCACTAGTGGCTGCAAGGAAGTAGGGAACTTCTTGGGCAAAGATCAGAGTAGGCACTAGGAGAACAATGATGACACCTCTCCTCAGATCTCACCATCTTGAAAGCACTGAAAATTTGAAGGCCTCTAGAGTTAGATCTGAAAACAGCAACATGAATAAAGTATGAAATCTGGGACATTGCCTTCCTACTCCTGAAGGAGCAGAGTCCAAATTTAGCATAAAGTAGAAAGCCAAGATATAGTTTGGAAAAATGAGCAAATAAGAATAACAAAAAAAGAACTTAGCCATTAAAAGCTACTATGATGGCAAGAAATATCAAGGCACAAACTCAGAAGACAATGAAGTGAAAACAACCACAACCAAAGTCTTAAAGAAAAATGCTAATTTGACCTAAGCACAACAAGAATTTCCAGAAGAGCTTAAGAAAGAGATGAGTGTTAGAGAGAAAATGAGAAAATAAATGAGAATGATGCAAAAAAAATATGAAAGAGAGTTAATTAACTAGGTTACAGAGACACAAAAAGTAGCATTTTTTAGGGGAGGGAATCCTAGAAACAGAGGGTAAAATAGAAATTGAAAGAATCTACTGATTATTGCTTGAGATTCCAAAATGAAAAATCCCAGGAAGAACCCTGAAAAATTCCAAATCCCAAAGAGAGGACATGGGTATGGAATGACCATAAAAGTGATGAGCCTTTAGCCTATACTTTAGTTCATGAGAATTGAATATAGGTAGAGGGATTGTTCTTAGAGGGTATGAGTATAAATGGATCATGAAGTGACATTGCTTATGAGGATTAAATTTTTATTGGCAAAAAGGGAGGAATTATACTTAAAGTATCTCTACATAATTAAATCATGAAGTGATCTTGCTTTACTTAAATCTTTAGTTAATAAGGGTTGATGTGATATAGGCACAGAGAAAGAGAGTGTACTTAGAAGGGTTGGACATAAATAGACCATGAAGTGATCTTGACTTACTCCATACTTTAGTTTATGAGGGCTGTAGTACTATAATTAAAATACTATAGGGACAGAATGAGAGCGTATATTTTAGAGAGACTGGACATAAATAAATGACAAAGTAATTTTGCTTTACCTGATACTTTAACTAGAATTACAGGTGCTACTATTTAGAAGGGGAGGGTCCATGAAGTGTTTTTTGCTTTAAATAGTATTTTAGCTCTTTGTAAGTATGTCTATAGAGGGCACTTGAAAAGAATGTATGGTAAATATTAATTATAATTTGATTTCATTTATGATTTGAGAAATATTTCTAATGAACAAAAGAGAAGAGTATATTTGGACAGAGATGGTGGATATGATTATGAGGTAATGTTGCTTATAAATCAATCAATTAATCAATCTTGAGAAAAAGTACTTCTATCAGATAAAGGGAGTATATTCTGACATAAGGGTTGTAGGTACAAGGCAGAATTTAAATGATAGACATAAAAAAGGATTACATTAGAAGAAGGCTAGGCATTAGAGGATAATTAACGCTGCACGGAAAAGCACAAAGATCTATTATATTAGAGGGAAATAAAGGAGGACGTGAACATTGAATAATTTATACTCAAAGAAGGAGTAACATATATTTCTATTTGGATTTAAATATATATACTCCCCTACAGGGGTTTGATAAAAGAGAAGGCAAAAGTAAATTTAAAGTTAAAGGGGAAAGGGAGAAAAACATTAGCAAGGTTGGATAAGGATAAAGGAAAGAGACAAGTGTAAAAAGGAAGGTAGCATGGAGCGAGAGTTAACAAACCTAACTGTACATCTAGATGGAATGAACTTTCCCATTAAAAAGGAAGAATATATAAGAATTGATTAAAACTACAATTCTATAATATGTTGCTTACAGGAAACAGATTTGAATCATAAAGATATCCAAAGGGTAAAAGCAAAAAGCTGGAGCAAAATATGTTATGCTTCAGTTGAAGTAAAAAAAAAAAAAAAAACTAGTGATAGAAATCCTGAGCTCAGACAAAGCCAAGCAAAAATAGATCTCATCAAAAGATATGAGGAAGGAAATGACATCTTAAAAGTCACTACAGGCAATAAACTAATATCATTATGAAATATATATACGCATATATATGTATCAAGTGTTCTAGCATCCAAATTCTTGATGAGAAGCCAATTGAATTACAAGGAGAAATAGACAGCAGCATTATAATAGGGATCTCAAACTCCTCTCAGAATTAAATAAATCTAACTACAAAATAAAGAGGGAAGAGTTAAGTAGGTGAATAGAATTTTAGAAAACATATATATGATAGACCTCTGAATAAAATTGAATGGAGATAGAAAAGAATATACTTTTCTCTGCAGTACATATCACTTATACCAAAATTGACCATGTTCTAGGGCATAAAGACTTCACAATCAAATGCAGGAAGACAGAAATATTAAATTCATCCTTTTCAAATGTTGATGCAATGAAAATTACACATAATAAAGGGCCAAGGAAAGATGAACCAAAATTAATAGGAAATAACTTGGTTTTAAAGAATGAGTGGATCAAACAGCAAATCAGAGAAATAATCAATAGTTTCATTAAAGACAATGACAACAGTGAAATATAATACTAAAATTTATGGAATGCAGCCAAAGCAGTTTTTAGGTGAAATTGTATTTCTCTAAATGGCTTAGATGAGTAAAATAGAGAAAGACGAAATCAATGAATTGTGAATGTAACTAAAAATGCTGACAAAAGAACAAATTTAAAAATCTCCAATTAAATATCTAATTAGAAATTCTGAAAATCAAAGGAGAAATTAATAAAATTGAAAGTAAGGAAACCACTGAACTAATAAATAAAATTAAGAGTTCTTTTTTTTATTTAGAAAACCAATAAGATAAACTTTGATTATCTGATTTTTTTTTAAAAGAAGAAAATCAAATTACCAGTATCAAAAATGAAAAGGGCCAATCCATGAAGAGGTAATTAAAGCAATAAGTCAGAGTTATTTTGCCCAACTGCATGCCAGCATAGTTGACAATCTTAGTTAAATAGATAAATATTTACAAAAATTTAAGCTTCCCAGATTTCTACGAGGAAATGAAACACTTAAATAATCCCATTTTGGGAAAAAAGAAATTGAATAAAACATCAATAAACTACCTAATAAAAAAAATTTCCAGGTCAAGATCAACTTACAAATGAATTCTACAAAACATTTAAAGAACAAGTAATTCCAATTCTATATAAAATAATTTTTTGGGTTTTTTAGGGTTTTGCAAGGCAAATGGGGTTAAGTGGCTTGCCCAGGGCCACACAGCTAGGTAATTATTAAGTGTCTGAGGCTGGATTTGAACCCAGGTCCTCCTCACTCCAGAGCCAGTGCTCTATCCACTGCGCTACCTAGCCACCCCCTAAAATATTTTTAAAGATAGGAGAAGAAGGAGTTCTGCCAAATTACTTTTATGACAACAATACAGTGCTGATACCTAAACCAGGAATAGCCAAAATATACAAATAAAATTATAGTCCAGTCTCACTAATGAACATTGATGCTAACATTCTGAGTAAAATTTTAGCAGATTACAACAATTTATTCCTAGGATAATGCAGCATGAGCAGGTAGGATTTATACCAGGTAGGCAGGGATGATTCAATGTTAGGAAAATAATCAATATAATCGACCATATTGATACCAAAACTAATATAAGTCATATGATTAGTTCAATAGATTCTGGCAATAGCCTTTGACAAAATACAACACCCATTCCTATTAAAAAAGACTAGAGAATATAGGAATAAATTGGAGTTTTCCTTAAAATAATAAGTAGTATCTATCTAAAACATCAACAATAATTCTATGCAATAGGGATAAAGTAGGAGCTTTTCCAATAAGATCAGGGCTGAAACATGGATGCCCATTATCGTCACTACTATTCAAGATTGTATTAGAAATGTTATTGTAATAAGAAAAGAAAAAGAAATTGAAGGAATTAGAATTAGCAATAAGGAAGCAAAACTTTCATTCTTTACCAGTGATACTACACTTAGATAATCCTAGAAATTCAATTAAAAACTACTTGAAACAATTAACTTCAGCAAAAGATACAAAATAAATGCACATAAATTATCAGTTTTTCCATATGTGAACAATAAAGCCCAAGGGTAAGAGATAAACAGAGAAATTTCATTTAAAGTAACTTTAGACAACATAAAATACTTGGAAATCAACCTCCCAAGAAAAAGCCAAAAAGTGTATGAACACAATTTCAAAATACTTTTCACACAAATAAATTCAGATCTAAACAATTAGAAAAATGTCAATTGCTCAGTAGCAGTCATTAAAATTTTCTAGTCCTGGTTAACAGATAGAGAAATTGATCAGTGGATCAGATTACATACAAAAGAAACAGTACTAAATAGCTATGGTAATCTCCTGTTTGATAAACCCAAATAATAGCATCTGAGATAAGAACTCACCATTTGACAAAAACTGTGACAGCTGGAAAAAAAGTATGGCAAATGTAGGCACAGATTAGCACCTCAAACCCTATACCAAAATAAGGTCAAAATGAGTACAGGATTGAGACATAAAGCATGTTATCAATTGATTGAACAAGAAATACTCCATCTGTCAGATCTATTGGAGAAAATTTTATGATCAAACAAGACATAAAGAACATTATAAATGACTAAATGGATGACTGACTATATAAAAATTAAAAAGTGTTGCACAAATGAAACCAATGCAAGATTAGAAGAAATGCAGAAAGCTGGGCAACAATTTCCACAGCTAGGGCTTCTTTTTTGTTTTTAGTTTCTGTAATTTCATAAATTTGGTTTTATTTTATATTATTTTTATTTTTAATCCCCCCCCCCAAACTACATGCAAAAGCAAGTTTCAGCAATAACTTCCAAAACCTTGAGTTACAAATTCTCTCCCTTCCTCCCACCCTACTCCCCACATTGAGTTACTTGGTGTAGGTTAAAAATGTGTAGTCTCAAAAAACAGTACTTTAATAGTTGTGTTGTAAAATTAATCATAACCCCCCAAAAAAAGAAAAATGTCAAGAAAAATTCAGAAAAAATATAGTATGCTTCAGTTTGTGTTCAGGGATCATTCCCTCTGTCTTTGAGATGGATAGCATTCTTTATCATAAGTCCATCAGAGAAATTGCTTCAACATCTTTTCACTTCACTGCTATTGCTAGTTGTGTTTACCTCAATCTGATTCTCTTCCATTCCCTTTTATAATATTCTCATTCACTTTTAATCCTGTCCATCCTCAAAAGTGTGTTGTATGATTACCCTCTTGTACAATTTTTCCTCTCTTCTATCATCTACAAGTCACCTCTTCTTCCCTGTCCCCTTTCTCGCATATCCTATTTTCCTCTTGGGTAAAATGGAATTCTATAATTGAGTATGTATGTTAATCCCTCTCTGAATCTCTTCTGATGAGAGTAAGGCTTACTCACTCTCCCTCATCTTCCCACTCTTCAAATTTACTGCAAAAGCTTTTATTTGCCTCCTGTATGCAAAATAATTTGCACCATTCTACCTTTCCTTTTCCTTTCTTCCAGGACATTCCTTTGTTCCCCATTAACTCCATCTTTTTAATACATTATGCTTTAAAATTCAATTCCCTCCATATGCACTGCATATGCTCTTTCGAACTGCTCTAATAAATGGGAAGGTTCATATGAGCTATCAATATTATCTGCCCATGCAGGAATACCAGTAGTTCAACATCACTAAGTCCCTCATGATTTGATCTTCCTATCCATCCTCTCTATGCTTCATCTGAATGCTACTATTTGAAGATCAAGCTTTCTGTTCAGCTCTGGTCATTTCATCAGGAAAGTTTTAAAGTCCCCTATTTCACTGAATATCTATCTTTCCCCTGAAAGAGTAGTTTCAGTTTTACTAAGTAGTTGATTGTTGGCTGTAATGTAAGCTCTTTTGCCTTCCAGAATATCATATTTCAAACCAATCAAGTCCTCTGTGTAGAAGCTACTAAATCTTGTGTTATCATGACTGTATCTCCATGATATTTGAATTGTTTCTTTCTTATAATGTTTTCATAATGTTTTTTCCTTGACTTGGGAGATCTGAAATTTGACTATAATATTCCTGGTAGTTTTCATTTTGGGATCTCTTCAGGAAGTGATTGGTGGATTCTTTCAATTTCTATTATACCCTCTGTTTCAAAGATATCAGAACACATTTCCTGGAGAATTTTTTGAAAAATGAAGTCTAGGTTTTCTTTTTCTTTTGGTCATGACTTTCGGGTTATCCAGTAATGTTTTATTATCTCTTCTGGATCTGTTTTTCAGGTCAGTTTCTTTTTCCAATGAGATATTTCACCTTTTCTTCCAGTTTTTCATTCTTTTCGATTTGTTTTCTTGTTTCTTGATTTCTCCCTGAGTCATCAGCTTCCCTTAGCTCCATTCTATATCTGAAGGAACTATTTTCCTCAGAAAGTTTTTGAACCTCCTTTACCAGCTGAACAGTTCTTTTTTGAGATATTTTCATCATTGTCCTTTTGGACTGTTTTTTCTATTTGACCCAAGTTGTTTTTTAAGGTGTTATATTCTTCAGTAATTTTTTTCTATCTCCTTCATGAAGCTGCTGACTTGGTTTTCATGATTTTCCTGCATCCTCTCATTTCTCTTTCCAATGTTTTCTCCACCTCCTTTACTTGATTTTCAAAATCCTTTTTGACTTCTTCCATAGCCTGAGACCAATTCATATTTTCTTGGAGGCTTTAGATTCAGAAGATTTGACTTTGTTATGTTCTGATCCTCTGTAGAACAAAAGTAATTATTTAAGGTTGTATTTTTTTCTTCTGTTGTTTGCTCATTTCTCCAGCCCATGACTTGATTTTAACTCTTTCTTAAGATGGGGCTCTGCTTCCAGAGTGGAGAATACACTGTGTCAAGATTTGAGGATTTTTGCAACTGTTTTCAGGGATACTCCCATGTTTTTGCAAGTTCTGAATTCCTATAAGGTCTTAGAAGAGGCTTAAGACTGCTCTACTGGCCTGTGCTCTGATCTGTAGATGACCACAAGCATTCCTGTCTGCCCTGGAACCCTAAAAAAAATCTCTGCTTTGCTGCTGGTAGTTATTTCTGTTGTGCTTCTGCAACTTCTCCTGGGACTGGGGCCCCAGACTTTGATCTGGATCTGAGAATGGATAAAGTCACAAAATTCTGCCTCAGTAATAGCAAAGAAACTTATGCAATCTCCCCCAACCCTCTTACTCTCCATGAACTGAGTGCTCTGGAAGCAGTTGTTGAGGACTCCCTGCAGGGTGACCCACAGGCATGCTCCTGGTTCCCTGGGGCTGGGTCTGCTTTGAGGCCTGCACTGGACTGGCAGATTTCTTGCTGACCTTCCAAGTTGTCCTTAGCAATCCCTGGGCTGAGAGGTCTGTAAACCACAGCTTCCCAGGACCCAGGAGCCCCATGGTATGTTACTGGATGGCTAGAGCTGGTTTATTCCAGTACAGCCCAAATTGTGCTGCCCCTGTGCAACATCCCTTCACTTGGGTCTTCCAAGTTGTCTTGGGTCAGAAAATTGTTTCACTCAATTTCTTAGTAGGTTCTGCCACTCTAGAATTTGCTTAGAATGACTATTTAATGGTAGTTTGAGTGGTTTGGGGGAGAACTCAGCCAGTTCCCTGCCTTTACTCCACCATTTGGCTCTGCTCCCCACAGCTAGTGTTTCTGATAAAGGGTTCATTTCTACAATAAACAGAGAACTGAATCAAATTAATAAAATTACAAGTCATTCCCCAGTTAATAAATGGTCATAGGATATGAATAGGCAATTTTCAGATGAAGAAATTAAAACTATTTATAGTCATATAAAAACATTCCAAATTCATTAGTAATTAGAGAAACAAATTAAAACAACTCTGAGTTACCACCTCACACTTATCAGATTGGCTAAGATGACAAAAAAGCAAAATAATAAGTGTTGGAGAGGATGTGGGAAAGTTGGGACCTTAATGCATTTTTGATAGAGTTGTAAATTGATCTAGTCATTCTGTAGAGCAGAACTATGCCCAAAGGGTAATAAAACTGTTAATATCCTTTGATCTAGCAATACTAATACTAGGTCTATACCCCCCCAAATAATAAAAACTGGGAAAAATCTCACATGTTCAAAAACATTTATACCAGCTTTTTGTAGTGACAAAGAATTGGAAATTGGGGGAATGGCTGAATAAGTAATGGTATATGAACATTATGGAATAATATTGTTCTATAAGAAATCATTTGTGGTTTGACTTTAGAGAATCATGGAAAGATTTGCATGAACTGATACTGAGTGAAGTGAGCAGAACCAAGAGAACATTGTATGCATGAATATCAACATTGTGAGAGGATCATCTATGATGGATTCAGCTCCTCTCAGAAGTTCAGAGATCAAGGATAATTCTGAAATGCCTGCTATGGACAATGTCATCTACATCCAGAGTGGGTGAAAACTGTCTGGGTGCAGAGCGAACCATACTATGTTCACATTTTTAAAACTTCTTTTTTCTCCCATTCTTTCTCATGTTTTTTTTGGTTCCCTTAGTTCTAATTTCTCTTTTACAAAAAGAGTGATAAATATGTAAATATGTTAAACATGAATCTATATGTATAATTTTTACTAAACTATTTGCTTCCATGGGGAAGGGGGAGGGAAAGAAAGGTGGTAAGAAAATGTGGAGCTTTTCTAGCCTCTTCTTCACACTAGGAAATGAGCAGTAGGATCTTTAAAGGCTGTTCAGACACTCAGGGGGCTGCCTAATTCCACTGCTCCTTCTAGGTACAAGATGACCCTATGGCCTGGGTTATCTGTGTATAGGGTTGTAATTATAGCTCCCAGTATATTTATACTTGATGCTTTGTCTCTTGTCTGTTGCGACAGTATAGATAAAAATTATAAAATGCTATGGCTGTTTTCTTTTGATAGTTACTAGCTGTATGACCTTGGGCAAATCACTTCACCCAGATTGCCTTACATCCAGGGTCATTTCCAGTGGTCCTGACTCATATCTGGCCACTAGAGCCAGATGATTCTAGAGGAGAAAGTAGGGTGTCTTCAGGGAAGACTAGTACCTCTGATGTGAGGGTGCTGAGCCCTTTACAGGGCTGTTTTTCTCCTTTGGTGTCCACCTAATCCACCAACTTCTCTAATCTGTGGCTCCAAAAAAGCACAGTGACCATATCTTGGTAAATAGTTTTGACAATGGGACTAAACCAGGTTGAGGATAACCGAGGTGATCTCAAATCTATGAGGTTGTACTCCAAGCATGTGAGGACTTCATCAGATGGAATGGGTAGATGAGGATAATTCATTCCAACAACCATGAAGACAGTTAAAGCAGGTGCTGTGATATGCTTAGACATTTGTTAAAATTAAATATGTAAAGGTCATATCTTGATCCATCACCAGCTTTTTTGACTCTATCTTGCCTCTAAACTGATGAATTTGGGAAACAGAATAAGGTCAATGACTTCATGCAACTTTGCTGCACTTAAATCCAACTCATGCATGAATCAAAAGAAAACAGTTGGTTAGAGCACTGGTCTAAGAGTCAGGAGGACAGGAGTTCGAATCTTGTTTCAGATACTTGAACGTGAGACTGGTGTCTTAATACAGCACCCCCTCTCTCAAATCCAATTCATGGGTTTGGCATGGTATTACCTCCCTGATGTCATGGCCTTCTTCAAAAATGAAGGACAAACATTGCCTTGCATTGTACTTTTTTCAATGATCTTTAGAAAGGCAAAGAAAGACTTGTACAAAATGAAGAAGAGCAAAGTGAGCAGAACTATCAGAATATTGCTTATAGTAACAGCAATATTATGTTAAGAATGACTTTGAGTGACTTTGGCTATTATATATACATAAATTAAAAATAAAGGACATATGAAGAAAGATGCTATTTGTATCCAGAGAAAGAACTGATAAATACATGTTTAGAATAATTTTATTTATATGTATATGTACATATACATATAAATATAATATAAATATATATATTTTTTTATATATATATATGTATATATATATATATATATATATAATTTGTCTAATGGTAGCCATCTCTAGAGCAGGGCAGGGGGAAGGGAGGAAAAATTAAATTATGTGATAAATTTATTATGTATTTAAAAGGAATAGCAGGTTACATATCAGATTTGCAATTTCATGTGTGATTCTCTCATTTATTGTGCTTTGCCATAGAAATGCTTGTTTTGGTCTGTGAATTGGAAATGAACTTTAAAAACTGAAAAAATTAAAAAGATAAATTACTAATTACCTGTTAGGTACCAAGCACTAGGAATACAAATATAAAAGCAAGGACACACTCTGCCCTCAAGGGACTTATTTTATAGGATTCTAATAGGGAGAAAATAATACAGTGATTGGGGAGAGATGTTTTGATTTGGAAAGCTGCTAGGATGGTAAAAAGAAGACAAGACAAATGATAACTTGTCTCCAAGAATAATGACAGAACTGATTCTGGAATTAGAAGTTGGGGAGGAAGGTAATTGGGACAGAGTTTCATTTGCATGTTGGTTGATAAGGAAAATTTTTGGGAGCAGATTGTGTAATTTGAGACTGGCTGGAGGTGTGGTAGGCAAGTGAGGCAATCATAAATCAGCACATTGGGGTCCCAGGCTGGAAACTTGGGCACTAAAGAACTAGTAGATGTATCCTGGGGAACTAGTTAAAATAAACATAAAGGTTAAGTCAGTGTGTAGATGATATTTTTGGCTATGTGCACACATATGTTTTACTTTATGTTGTCATGACATATCAATATAAACATTCCCCATCTATAATACATTTAGGCTTTTTCTGGCTTTTCCTTATTAAAATGATAGAAGACAAATAATCCCTATAGTAGAAAGAAAGTCAAGCACTTAGGACTTTGGGTTCAAAGCTTACGTCCACCACTTACTAGCTGTATCTTGTTGTTTAATCATTTCGGTCACATCTATCCCTTCAGGACCCCATTTGGGCAACAATACAAGAGAAGGTTGTCATTTCCTTTTCTAGCTCATTTTACATATAAGGAAACTGAGGCAGAGGTTAAGTGACTTGTTTATGGTCACATAGCTAGTAAGTGTCTGGTCCAGCACTCTATCCACTGCACCACCTAGCTGCCTTAGGTTTATTGGATGTTTATTATTGGGTCCAACATTGTGCTAGGTATGCCAGGAGATGCACTGATGGATCCTTTATTTTTAATCACAAGATCTTGACCAAAATAGATCAAAGCTCAACAACATATCCTTGCCCTGTTTTTGTCTGTAATTTACCACAAATAGCACAGAGAGTTCCCCAACAACATCCTGGAGCTTTTCCTCTACTTCTTTCAACATCTGGATGGTTCCAGTTTATGACTCTGGTGAATCAACTCTCACTACATGGCTATCTGACTCGCTATGCTTTTTTGGTATCATTTCAAGCAAGCATTCATTGATAGCATACTAATGCCTTTTTAGACCTACAGTTTCTATTGCAGGAAGGACAGGAAACAAAATGTAAAATCTGTTGCCTGATCTAAATGAGATTATCAACTAGGGAAGGGAAAAAAGGTCAATATACATAACATTCAAAGTAAATACTTATTTTGAAATATTATTTCAAGATGCAATAATATTTGTGACTTCAAATGAGAACACATTGGTAGCAACTTCTCTATCCATTGATATAGATTTCATTCCTTTCATATCTTAGAAGACGCTCTACATAAGGTTCTGTGTCAAAAAGTAAAGAAAAATTATAGATGGTTGATTTTGTTCTTTTTTCTTAAAGAGGACCAAAATTACATCACTGTGTTAGAGTTAAATTACACAGTGTACAGCAATGGCTGATCAGAGCAATATGATCTCAGAGAGTTCTTTCATATGTTGGACATAGGTAGAGCATGTGAACATTTGGGGTGGAGTCTCTAAACATATGTATCTTCTGTTTCTTCTACTATAATTCTGTCTTGCTCAAAGACCACCTCTCTGATGAGGATATGCCATGCTGGGCAGTTCTGTGTCAGTTTCTCCCATGCTACACAAGTAATACCAACTTTCTTAAGAGAAACCTTAAAAGCATGTTTATATTTTTCTGATGTCTCCTCTCCCTGCCCCCCATTCCCATACCCCACCTCCGTGAGCATTTTCCCTATGTGAGTTATTCATAAAATAATATTTTTTGGAAAGATACCTTTGTCATTCGAACATTGTGGTCAATCCATTGGAGTTACACTCTCTGTAGCACAATTTGAATGCTTGGCAATTTAGTTCAAAAAAGGGCATCAGTGTCTGGTAATTTCTTCTTTTAAGTGATCTTAACAATCTTCCTAAAACAATTTATATGAAAATAATTCAGTTTCCTCATATGATGCTGGTAGACTGTCCAGAATTCACAGACCTACAGCAAAGATGTCAGCTCAACAGTTCAATAGATCTTCAGTTTGATTGTCTGTTTAATAACTCTTCTCTCCCTTAGCTTCCTTAGGAACCTTCCAAATAGAGAACTAGTTCTAGAAATGCGTGTGTTGCTTCATTACCAAGGTATACCTCCCTGAAAAGGACACTGCCAAGCTAAGTGAATTTACCCACAGTTTTCAGAACTTCTGCATTTGCTGAAATCAATGGTTCCACATATAGATGGTGTGATAATGATTGATGGAGAACCTGTGTTAGCTTGATGTTAATTGTTAGATCAAGGTTGGAACAAGCAGAAGAGAATTGGTCTATACTTTGTAACACCTCAGTTTCAGAGGCTGCACTGAGTGCACAATCATCAGCAAACAGAAGATTATGTACCAACATTCCCTCCACTTTGGAACTGGCTTGTAGCCTTTTCAAGTTGAAGAATTTACCTTCAGCAATTTTCCTTCCAAGTAAGCAGTAATCTTGTCTTGCTTGAACAAGTGTTCCAATTTATTGACATTAATTTTTCTTGTCATTTTGCTGGAATGGCTGCTTCTATTGTATACAAATATTTACCTTGGAAAGGATGAGTTTCTTATCAGTCCAGCACTCTACACCACACATAGCCTTTGTCATTTTTACATCCTATCTTTCTCCTCTCCTTACAATCGCATAGTCTATTAGATGCCAATGTTTGTTGCGAGGGTACATCCAGGAAGTTTTATTGCATTTAGGAAAATTGAAGATAGTAATGGTGAAGAGAAGGTCAAGAGGTGTGCAAGTCTTCAGTAGTAGGTGACCATTGCTGTTGCTGCTTTCAATTCCATTCATCCTAAGGAATACCTGCCAAGTCTGATAGTCTCTACTTTAGCATTAAAGTTATCTGGAATTATAAGCTCTTTTGATACAATGATGATAGGATTTTCAAATCTTCATAGAATTTTTCTTTGACCGTATCAGGGTTCTTCACGATGGTAAAATAGGCACTGATGAAGTTAGCAATGGGATTTTCCTGCAAGTAGCAATCTCATTGCCCTGAGCTTGTCATTCACTCTTTTGGTGGGCATTCAAGCTTATTGACTAGATTAGTTTTGATTGCAAAACCCACCCCAGCTTCACAGTTCTTCCTTCACTGGAGCCACTCCAGAAAAATGTGTATCCATATCCAAATTCAGTAAGCTGCCTTCATTTGCCCGCCTTCAGCTGCATTTGGATGCTGGTTTTGGATGTGATATCAGTTGAGTTCTCTCCTAACGAGAGTGGTCGTCTTTCAGCTCTACTGGATTTTGTGTTGACTATTAATGTGTGCTCATTTCATATTTTGATGGTGAGTGAAATCATCTTTGCAGATATCTTTGTAAATTTTTTGTTTGTTTTAACTGCAGGGTAGAATCCCTGCCTGCCTCAGTAGTCAGACCAGGGTTGGGTAAGTAGACAGTCCTTGGGGCAACTTTCTAGCCTCTTCCTCACACCAGGATATGAGCAGTGGGATCCTAAAAGGCTGCTCAGACACTCAGGGGGCTGCCTAATCCCACTGCTCCTTCCAGGTACAAGATGACTCTATGGCCTGGGTCATCTGTGTATAGGGTTGTGATTATAGCTTCCAGTATATCTACACTTGATGCTTTGTCTCTTGTCTTTTGCAACAGTATAAATAAAAATTATAAAATTCTATGACTGTTTTCTTTTGATTCATGTGTAAATTGAATTTAAGTGAGGCAAAGTTGCATGAAGTCATTGACCTTACTCTGTCTTCCAGGTTCATCATAGTTTAGAGACCAGACAGAGTCAAGAAAACTGGTGATGGATCAAGATGCAGTCGATGACCTTGACATCTTTGATTTTAATAAACATCTAAACACATCATAGCACCTGCTTCAGCTGCCTTCATGGCCATTGGAACAAATTATTCTCATCTACCCATTCCATTAGAGGAAGTCCTCACATGCTTGGAGTACAACCTCTAATTCACTCATAGATTTGAGATTACCTCAGTTACCCTCAACCTGGTTTAGTGCCACTGCCAAAACTGTTTACCAAGATATGGAGTCACAAATTAGAGAGGTTGGTGGGTCAGGTGGACACCAAAGGAGGAAAATAGCCCTGAAAATGGCTCAGTACTCTCACATCAGAGGTACTAGTCTTCCCTGAATACATCCTACATTATCTTTCATTAGGCCTCAATATACTGTAGTAAGTTATTGAAAGTGTTAATTTTTTAAACAAGGTCAATTTATTCATATTGGTAGAATCTGTCAGAAATTGTGCTGTATTTGCATACTGTTTGTTAGTGGCAATGGTCTATAATTTTCTTTCAATGTTTATATCTCTGGAATATGAATATCAGACTTATATCTGCATTTAGAAGGGATTTGTAATGGTAGAATGCTCAGATGGCATTTAAAAAATGAACTGCTGATTTCAAAATTACTTTAATACTGTTACCTTCCTTCAGCCTACCAAGATATAAGATCCTAATCATATTTGCTTGTCTTTTAATTATTTCATCTATTTGATGCAAAAATCATTTAAAAGATCAGAAATGTTACATAAACCTTAGTTTTCATATCTCGGTGATAAATTTTGTTTTGAAAATAAAACCAAGTTCATAAATAAACCACCCACAAAGTACATTCCTCAAAAGTCATTAAGTAAAACTGCATGAGAGAGTAATTAACTTCAATTAGTTAGTACCAAGACAGTTAAGTGTTGCAATGTGTAGAACATCCGGTCTGAAGTCAAGAATTCTCATCTTCCTAAGTTCAAGTTCAAATGTCTAAGGCATTTATTGGCTATGGAATCCTGGGCAAGTCATTTTTGTTTCAGTTTCCTCACTGGTCAAATGAACTGGAGAACAAATGGCAAATTATTCCATTATCTTTGCCAAGAAAACCTCAAATTGGGATACAAAGAGTCAACATAAGTGAAAAAATGACTAAGCAAAAAAAATTAAAACCAACATTGTTATAATTGACTAGAGTTTTGTTGATATTTAATATTGTCTCAGTTTACATAGCTTTAGACCTTGTATATCTTATTCTTTTGGTTCTCTTTTCTTTGATATTACATTATACGTCTTCCAGTGACCCTCTGAATTCTTTAAATTTGTCCTTCCTTAGGGCACAGTATATGAATGAATTTTTACACCACAATTTGTTCAGCAACTAATCAAGTTGAACACATAGTTTATTTGTTTGTTTGTTTGTTTGTTTTTTAGTTTTTGCAAGGCAATGGGGTTAAGTAGCTTGCCCAAGGCCACACAGCTAGGTAATTATTAAGTGTCTGAGGCCGGATTTGAACTCAGGTCCTCCTGACTCCCAGGGCCAGTGCTTTATCCACTGCACCACCTAGCCACCCCCCTATAATTTATTTTCAGTTGTTTTTCACAGTTACAACCAGTGCCTCTGGGGTCTTTTTTTGTTGTCATTAATCATCTTGTTGTATAAACAATCAAGGGACAACAGAAGTTATGAAAAATTTTATAAAGCAATTTAAAAAACAAAACAGACTTCTTCAGTTCTGTAGAAAAAATTAAAATTGCACTAAACAATTAATGTAATTAATAGAAAAAGAAAATGCATGGATTAGAGAAAGATCACTGTTTTAACAACTCTGTTATAAGTTTGCTGTTAACTGTCCTTTGTATTTGAAAAGGAGCAATGATATCATTATGCTGGGGTCCAAGTACAGTGTGTGTGTGTGTGTGTGTGTGTGTGTGTGTGTGTGTGTGTGTGTGTGTATGATTGACAATATAAAGAAATAAAGAAATGTCAATCTTCTAAGGTTCAGTTTTTCTCCAACAGATAAACAGAGAAAGGATATGAACAGTTTTCAAAAGAAGAAATACATACTATCAACAAGTATCAGAAAAAGGTTTTTTTTTTTTCAACAACCCTGTCATTTTAAAGCATCTAAATCCCTAGCACTGGGGAAAATGCAAATTAAAATTGTTAAAGTATCACTTTTCCCCTATCAAATTAGCAAAGATAGAAAAATTCAGTGTTAGGGGAAGAGATCCTACTAATTCACTTCTAATAAAACTCTCAGTTTGACTATTTTGAAAATCAATTTGTAGTTATGGAAGAAAAGTTATTAGATCATCTTTAAAATAAAACCAAGGATTTTAACTAGTTTAGTTAAAGCAAAGAGAGTCAATAATTTACCATTATCAGCAACCTAAAGAGCCAATCTTTGGAAAGAAAGTACATTAGGAAACAGATACTATCAGAACTTGATAATGTATTAAGTGGCTTCAATTTGACTGTGTCCCAAAACCTTAGGATCATAGATATAGTCTTACTCCTTCCTTCAGTATCATCATAGATATCTAATGTCATCTAATGTTAAGAAAAGGATACCTGCGTTCACCATCACTTACTAGTAGACTAGAACTGTTATTAGTGATCTTATAAGGAACTGGAAATTTAAGTCCATACACACAGTCTTTAAACTTTTCAGTGACTTCTCCCTTCAGAATTTCAGTTTGCAAATAGAATGGAGGATTGCACTGTCATTAAGTTCTCTAATGGAGAATACAGTTGACTTTTAGTGACTTATTTTCTTGCTACAGAACTCCTCCCAAGTCCTATAAGCTTAGTATTAAGTTTAGTTTTACTGTGTGGTATTGGTATCCAAAACCAGAACATAAGACTTGCTTTTATCTGCACAAGTCAGTACAGGTACATATGTGAGACAGTTAGTAGACAAAGATTTTAAAAATGTATTCATATTTATTGATCTTCAATGGCTAAAATGACTTCATAGGACTCAGAAAAAATTGATCTTTCTTGTCCTTTTGCTGGTAGTTCTTATCAATCATATATTCAAGAGTGAGATCATTCAGTGATTTATCAATAACAGTCACAAAATCATAGAAAAAAGTTTTTGGATAGAGCAATTAAGGGATACTTCTCTCTTCTCTGGGTCCATGCTCAGGTGTTACTGAGATGTTTTGTTATCTATATACATGACAGAAGCTCTGTAGAATTTCTAATTGTCCACTGACAACTTCAAGCCAGTATCCTCTAGTCAATCCTACCCCTTCCATCAGTCTCTCTCCTGATGCCCTTTCAGTATCTTTCTAAACATAATGAAGTCACCTAGATATGCTAACACTTCTAGTTATTCTTCTCTCCAATTACTTTATTCATCAGTCATAGAAAAGTTGCAAATGCCTTCAATATGCCTTGAAGGAACTATAAAATTCAACTAGAAAATGAAATTTGTTTTCTTTTTGTTCTCTGCCGTAGGAATATGAGAGTGGCCACTGCAAAAATACAACATAAGAAACATTGACAGTCCCTTGGGGCTGTGTTTATAATAAACTATGACATAGACTCCAATCATTGACCTTCTGATGACTTTAACAATTTTCAAAACTCACAAGACCAGTCTATTCAGTTCTGTCTCCAATTTTCTTTCAATAAAGATAGAAAAAAAATAGATATATCACAGATAGGGAGAACAGGACCATGTGTTCATAACTTCATTTCAACATGGGCAGGGGAAAAATATAGATCACATTCCTATTCAGAGTTTTATAGCAAGTCCTTGAATCATCATTCAAATGGAGTCTGGCAACAAAGAAAGAAATGAACTTACTTTGACCAAATAGTATCTTTCCAATCTTGGCTTAGTATTTATGCTTCTATTTCTAAGACTGGAAATAGTTATAGAATATTTGTATGTACTATGAAATGGGGAGCAGGGTCTCTAAATCCTATGTTATCAGTCATTTTGGAAGTATGCTCACTCAATGTTCATAACCAAAGAACCAAGCTAACATCAGACGATTACCTAATATACATAATATTATATATATAAATTATAAGAATATAATTCCCTATGACTAGATCATGCAATGCAATAAAGAAAATAATGTTGGAACCCAGTTGTGAAGGGTTTTAAAAGCTAAACAGAAGAATTCATAGTTGTTCATAGAGACAAAAACAAACCACTAAAATTAACTTGAGTAGAGGAGTCATATACTCAGAACTGTCCTGAAGGAAAATTGTTTTGGCAGTAGTATGTAGGATAGACTTAAGTGGGTATTGAATGGTGGCAGACAGATCAGCTAATGCAATAGTCCAGGGATAGGTAATGAGGACTGAATCGGAATAATAGCTAAGAGAGGAGAGAAAAGAAAACATATTTGAGAGATATTATAGAAAAGCAAATTATAACAAATGTCAATGAAAACATAATACAAGAAGACATCACATGATGTCATAAACCATGATATAATAAAACAATTCTCAAATTTTCTGGTGCCATTTTACTCTTTAAAATATCTGAGAAAGTCTCAAAGAACTTTTATTTGTTTTAATTAGATCTATCACTATTTTCTATATTTGAAATGAAAACATTATTATGAAACATTATTATTATGAAAATAATTCTGATCTCTCTCAACTACCCTTTGGGAACCACTGATAATAACATAACATAATACATATACTATAATATGTAATATAGCATAACAATATGTCATGACAACATAAGATAACAAGTGTAATTGGGATGGTATACTATATGTATGATATGGCATGGTATGATTACTGCAACATTAAAGGTGCTTGAACTGAGTTTTAAGGTCTCATACAAATGAAAGAATTATATAATTTTAGAGAGATTAAAAAAGAACTTTGATACCAACAAGTGTTTTCTTAGGTCTCAGAACATTATCTTCCTTATAAAAGGCTCATAATACATTTTTGACTTGAACAATATTGAAAAAAAGAGAAAGAAAAGAGAGAAAAAAAAAGAAAATCAACAACAGCATTTAAGATCTTTGAATGCTTTAGAATAAAGAAAAAAATGAAATTAGGGATGAGTGAGTAGTCAAAGAAAGCTAGAATAGGAAGAAAGTAGAGTCTTGCCCCCTCTACAACTATTCGGTCATAATCTAAGGAAACCTCAGACTGAGTATTGAAGGGGGAAATTAAATAAGAAGCTACCATGAGTCATCTTTCCAACCCAAAATGATCAGGGAAAGGAATTGTTGAAAGGACAGATTCAGAGTCCAGAGCTCTGAGCTAGGCCACCAGGACTGAGACGCCCAAAGCTGATGCTCAGGCTTGACTCTGGGCCTAAACCAGCAACAAGATGATGCCCAAAAAGATACCTAGAGGTCTGAACTTGGCCAGTCCAAAGTGCTTCAAGGACACAGGCTTAGATCATTAGCTCAGAGCTGGAAGTTAGTCTCAGTACTCAGAACTCTGAGTTAGGATTGCTCTGCAGGAATATCCAGAGTTGATATTGTATAGAATGGTTAAGAAGCAAACAACCTGGAACATCCACTTAGTACCCAGATCCTCAAGCACAAGGTCACCCAAATTGAACTTCATTCTCTAACTCCAAGAAAATCACTGCATAGGAATCTCCAAGAGGATCTTGTATCATAGCTCCAAGAACTCCTAGCTTAGTAAACAGGCAGATTATCTGAGAACACTCAAATAATGACTAAACAAAAAATGATCAGACATAAAACCAGAAGAAAAGAACAACTTCAACATATTTATAAGCAAAACCACCAAGAAAAAAAACAGCTTGCCCATAAAATCAATTGTATTTATTAAAAGAAATGATGCAAGAATTTTTTTTCTTTATTGAGTATAAAGTGGTATCATAAATTAAATGGAAAACAATAGGGAAAAGAATTAGGAAAGAAATTATGTTTCGGAAGAATGTCTAGGAAGGAGAATAAGTAACAGCATAAAAGATAAAAAATCTTGTCTAAGTTACAGACTCCCTGTACATTAGATTGAGCCAAACTGACATAAATGACTTCCTAAGACAGCAAGAAATATTAAAACAAAATCAAAATATAGAAAAACTGGAAGAAAATGTAAGGAATGTTATTTTTACAACAACTGACCATGAAGACCAATCAAGGAGCTCTCATTTTAAGAATATATGAACTAAAGAAAATAAAATCAATGGATTGCCTGAAAGTTGTGATCAAAAAGAAAGCCTTGATAATTTATATCAAAAAATTATGAAAGGACACTGTCCATCTGGAACCCAAGACAAAATATAAATGAAAAGGATCTAACAGTTACCGCCTAAAAGAAGTCCCAAAATGAATATTTCTAGGGGAAATGAAAGTCAAAAATCTAGTGTTTCTAGGTCTAAGAAAAATGCATCAAGTAGCAAGAAAAATCTGAAGTATTGAGGAGTCACTGAGGAGTTCAGATCATAGAAAGGTTACCAGTTATCACTATTAAGAAACAGACAGCATGACATACAGTATTCTATTTAGACTTATAACCAACAATAACTTGCCCAGAAAATTGAGAGTAAAATTAATCTTTAATGAAAAAACTGAAATCCTAGAACTCTTTTTTTCTTTAAATTTTTTTTTAACAAGGCAATGGGGTTATGTGATTTGCCCAAAGACATACAGCTAGTGAGCATCAAGTGTCTGAGGCTTGCTTTGAACTCAGACTCTCCTGATTCCAGAGCCACTGCTCTGGAACTATAAATATTAAAAAGTAAATATATAAAGAGAAACATAAAAATGTAACTAAAATTAAAATGCATACCAATGGGGAGACATGGAATGATAGATATAAGCATCCCCCCAAATCATGCTGTCATAGAGAAGATTAAATAAAATGGATTTCTGTTATTTTTTGAACTTTTAAAACTTGATTCTGAGAAAGGGTTCACAGGTTTCAGCAAAATGCAAAGAGGTCCATTACATGTGAGCACACACACACGCACACACACACACATTGTGAAGACATCTTGTTCTATGTAGTATTCATCTTGAGTTCGGCATTCTAGGTCTTGTGCCATATGTCAGTACTGGAAAACAGTATTAAAAAGATGGGTCTTTGTTTTCATGAGAATTTAGAGGTCAGTTAAAAAAAAAGGCTTTGAATTGCCTCCAAAGCAATCATCCCACTCTCCTTTTTCTGTTCAATTCTGGGCCACATTCATAATCCATCTGTGCTGTAAGGTCCAGATATGCATACATTTGGGCAAACTCTATTGGAAATTCATGCAGATGTATTTTGAAATCTTCTTCTCCTCCCACTTTTTCACCCCTTCAAACTCCAGATCTTTGTCTCTTGACTAATTTCCCAATCTATATTTCCTACAGATAACTAAAGACAAAAGTTTCTCAAGTAACTAAATATAGATGTGCAGTTAGAGATATAGAGTTTTCCCTTATTTTAATTTAGATTCATTCTTTCCCCTACTCAAATGTACTTCAAGTGAGAGAATTGGTAAGATTTAATATGAGATAGGAAAAAAAAATAAGTTATTTCCAAAGCAGATGGAAAATAGAAATCTTAACATTTTAGGAATGTCTTTTCCCTTTCTCAAGGACTGACATTTTGCATTCTGATATATTATGATCTCAAGAAAAAAAAAAACACACACTGCTCATTTTAAAGAACTCCACTAACAGAGACTAGAGAATTGGAAGAGGGGGGAACATGTTGGATATGAGGTCAGAAAATATGAATTTCAATTCTAATTTTGCCTCTGTGTGAAGTTGGGAAAATTTTAAAACCTCATTGATAAAATAAGTATGTTTATAAATGATCTCTAATATCCTCTACATGCTAAATATGTGGGCAAAAGGATTAATCTCCATGCCATTAGTGCCCCATTAGACAAGCATTAGACAGGATTAGAAGGCACAAGAGGGATGATGGGTTGCTGTTAGAGTGGTCAAGGATCTGGAAAACTGAAATGAAATGAGGTAAATATAGATGAGAAATATTAACTGCCTGACAATTGTAAAAAGATGGGGACATCTTTTTTTAGTGAGTATATTCCTTTAAATGTTGCAGATGGTAAGACCACATACCTTATCTTACCTTTTTTTCTTGATCATGTCCTCCCACAATCCTCCAAAGCAGTTATACCATACCTTCTGAGAACCTTTCTCTGGATCATTTGAAATTCTATCTATACCAAAAAATGATAGCAATATATTTTTTTATCTCCTTTACTTGCTAAAGTTCAAAGATTTAAAATTTGATAATTCATTTATCTACTGGTTAAAGAAAAGCTGTGAGAACATTTCTCTTATTTTCTTTTTTTTTTAGTTTTTTTACAAGGCAGTGGGGTTAAGTGACTTGTCCAAGGTCACAGAGCTAGGCAATCATTATGCATCTGGGGTCAGATTTGAACTCAGGTCTTCCTGACTTCAAGGACTAGCTGCCCCTCATTTCTCTTATTTTCTTCTCAACCATTGTTTGGTAAGGAATAAGATAACATTAAGGGACAGTTAAGTAATGCAGTGGATAATAAACCAGATATTCTTCTTCCTAGCTTCAAATCTGCTCTTATAAACTTACCAGCTATGTGATCTAGGCAAGTCACTGAACAGTTTGTCTCAGTCTCCTCATCTGGAAAATGAGCTACAGAAGAAAATGCAAACATTTCAGTGTCCTTCTAAGAAAATCCTAAATGAAATCATGAAGAGTCAGACACACCTGAAAAAAAATGACTGAATGGGGTGGGCAGAGCCAAGAGAGGATCCTCTCTTAAGTGCTCTCTCATGAAACTTATAAACTAAGGACTCTAACTAAATTTTTGAGTGACAGAACCCACACAGGTAGTGGCCTCACTGGTGAGGCAGTTCTCCTATTCAAGGTAACCTGGAAAAGAGCAGAAAGGCTCTGCCCCCGCCCCACCCCCACCCCATTGGAGGGGTGGCCCACCAGAAAGAAAGAACTTCAGCCTCCTGTAGGCAGCCAGGGAGCACCAGGCACAACTTGGTGGAACAGCAGGGCCCCCTACCAGAGTAAGCATGTGAAGCCCAGCCCTCAGCACACACAGTGAGTAGCGCGGTGGTCACAGCAGCCCAGATCCAGGAACAGGAAGCAGAAGCCAGTGAGCAGGAGCCCCCAGGGCATGAGTGCAGAGCCTAGGGAGGGAGGGGGGAGAGAGAGACTGCCCAGCTCTGTCCTCTGTCCCTGGAACAGGATACTGGGGTTCTGACCACATTCAGATAATGATCACAGTCTAGGCCTCCCCATAGAACATCAGGGCCCCGCTGCCTCAGCCCCATAGCAGATGGGGGTGCTTATGGTCATTCACAGACCAGGAGGGAGAACAGAGCCCCAAACACTGAGATCCTTGTGGAAGTGTCCCAAAAGGTAAGGAAGCACCCCAAAACCAGGCTCAGGCTGGGAAAGTGAGTAAGCAGAGAAAAAAGAGGAACACCATTGAGAAATACTTTGCCTGTGAGCCCAAGAAGGATCAAAACACTCAGTCTGAAGATGAGGAAGCACAAGCTCCTGCATCTAAAGACTCCAAGAAAAACAGAAATTGGGATCAGGCTATGACAGAGCTCAAAAAAGACTTTGAAAATCAAATGAGAGAGATAGAAGAAAAAACTGGAAAAAGAAATGAGAGATGCAGGAAAAACATGAAAATGAAGTCAGCAGCTTAGTCAAGGAGATCCAAAAAAATGCTGAGGAAAATGGTATGCTAAAAACCAGCTTAGGTCAAATGGATAAAACAGTTCAAAAAGTTACTGAGGAGAAGAATACTTTCAAAAGCAGAATTGGCCAGATGGAAAAGGAGATAAGAAAGCTCTCTGAGGAAAACAAATCCTTCAGACAAAGAATAGAACTCAGGGAGATTGATGAATTTATGAGAAATCAGGACTCAATACTTCAAAACCAAAAAGATGAAAAATTAGAAGAAAATGTGAAACAACTCATTGCAAAAACAACTGATATGTAAAACAGATTTAGGAAAGATAATTTAAAAATTATTGGAATACCTGAAAGTCATGATCAGGGGAAAAAAAGCCTTGACCTCATTTTCCAAGAATTATTAGAGGAAAATTGCCCTGATATCCTAGAAGCTGAGGGTAAAATAGAAATGGAGAGAATCTACCAATCTTCCCGAGAAAGAGATCCAAAATAAACAACCCCCAGGAATATTATAGCCAAGTTCCAGAACTCCCAAGTCAAAGAGAAAATATTACAAGAAGCCAGAAGGACACAATTCAAATATCGTGGAGCTGCAATCAGGATCATACAGGACTTAGCAGCAACTACATTAAAAGCTCATAGGGCTTGGAATATAATATACTGGAAGGCAAAAGAGGTTAGAATGCAACTGAGAATCAACTACCCAGCAAAACTGAATGTCCTCTTCCAGGGAAAAAGATGGACTTTCAATGAACCAGGGGAATTTCAGATGTTCCTGTTGGAATGGCCAGAAGGTTTGATCTTCAAATACAGGACTCAGGTGAAGCATAGAGATTGGAGGAGAAGGGGAAAATATGAGGGATTTACTGATGATGAACTGCATGTATTCCTGTATAGAAAAATGACACTGATAATACTCATATGAACCTTCTCCATTAACAGAGCAGGTAGAAGGAACTTTTATAGATGAAGCACAGGAGAAAACTGAATTTGAAGTTAAATTATGGTGTAAAAATGGAGTCAATAGAAAAAAGGGAAATGTAAGGAGAAAGAAAAAGGAGAGGAGGAATAGGCCAAGACATTGCATATAATAACATTTTTCTTTATTACAATGAGCTATCACAATGATATGGAAGGGGGGAATGCAAGGGGGAATGAGGGAATCTTTGCTCTCATCAGAGGTGGCTAGGAGAGGAAACAGCATATATACTCAATGGGGCATAGACATCTGGAGTAAGAAGGAGGGCAGGGGGATGGGGTGGGGATGTGAATGATGGAGGAGTGGATGGACCATGGAGCGAGAGTGGTCAGATATAACACATTTTCTTTTTTACTTCTTGCAAGGGGCTGGGATTGGATGGCTTGTCCAAGATCATAAGAACCAGGTGGATGCTGGGCCTAAGGGGTGGTATGAGGGCTCAGGGCCTCTTGGCCCCAGGACCAGGGATCTGTCTGCTGTGCCACTCAGCTACCCTACAGCAGAGTCAGAGTGAAAGGAGAGAGAAAATATAGTACATGGTAGTGGAGAAGTACAAATGGAGGGAGTTGCAGCCAGCAATGACAACAGTGGAAAAACATGGTAGTAACTTTTGTGATGGACTTATCATAAAGAATGTGATCCACCCGCGACAGAGTTGGTGGCGTTGGAACACAAACTGATGCACATTTTTTATTATTATTATTTTGGAGAGGGACAGGGCAAATGGGGCTGGGTGGCCTGCCTGGGGCCATATAGCAGGGTGATCATAGGGTGTCTGAGGCAAGATTTGGACCCAGGTACTCCTGGCTCAAGGGCCAGTGCTCTGTCTGCCACCCAGCACCCCTACTATTATTACTATTTTATTTTATTTTGGGTCTTTTTTTTTTCTTTTTTTGGTCTTTGCAGGGAAGTGGGGTTGGGGTGGCTTGCATGTCACACAGCTGGGTGATTGTTGGGTGTACACAGCCAGATTTGGGCTTGGGTGCTCATGGCTCCAGGGCTGGTGCTCTGTCCACTGTGCCACCTGGCCATATCTACAATTATTTCTATTATTTTTTTAATTTTAATTTTAATTTTTTTCTCTCCCCTTTATCACTCAAGAGAGTCTATATTTTGGGGGGGAGGTGGTATTTTGTTTACTCAAACAAGAATATTTTATTAATGTATAATAAACATTATTTGTACAAAATGAGAATAAATAAATATTAAACTAAAAAAATAAAATAACATAACATAAAAAAACGACTGAATGACAACATTAAAGGAATGAATGACTAGTTGTGTGGGATTATGATAGACTACTTTCCTGAACAGAGAGAGTTACAATGGAGATCTTAACAATCTTGGATAAGAGTGATGAAGATGAAGAAGGATATCATCTATTAAAAAAGAAAAGCTGGACTCCAGAGATCATGAAGAAAAGTTGAGTAAGTCTGCTTTCAATCTGCAATAAATAGCCCTCAGAAAATATCTGCAGTTTCAGGAGTCATTTGGTTTTAGATATGGAAGAGAAAAGAGAATGATAATGAAATAGGAAAACTTCAGTACTTAAAAAAGTAAAGTCTGGGATTCAGGGTCTGCCACTAAAACAACAGCCCATATTTGTCAAGTAGGATCAAGAGACAATGACATTTTACTCTTTTTTTTTTAGGTCACTTTTAGGAAGAAGGTTTGGGAAGAAAATGGAAAATATATAAGTCAGAAACCCATACTCATAGGCTGAAGAATGTCCTTAGTTGTAAAATGATGGAATTGAATTATATACTCTTTAAAGATTCCTTCTAGTTCAAATGCTATATTTAGATAGTCTCTGAAGTAATTTTCAACTCTTAGATTCTGTAAATACAGCCAGTTATTCAGACTCAGAAGTATTTTAAAACTATTTTGGTGAGCATCAGAGATTCTATTGATGTGGGAATTCTCCACTAATGATCTAGAGCAAAAATTCATTTTTTAAAACTTTCTTATTTTTTAGTTCCTGCAGCAGTGGATAGAGCACCAATCCTGAAATCAGAAGGATCTGAATTAAAATCCAGCCTCAGACACTTACTAGCTGTGTGATTCTGGGTTAGTCACCTAATTCCAATTGCCCCCAAAAATTTAGTTTTTATTTGACATTTATTTTCACTCTTTCTTCTCCCCTTCCCATTGAAAGAAAAGAAAAAGAAAGTCCTTGTGAACAAATAGGCATAGTCAAGCAAAAAAAACAAAAATTCCCACATTGGCTTAGTCAAAAAATGCATGTTTCATTTTGCTTATTGAGACAATCTAGAATCATGATTGATCACTGCATTGTTCAGAGTTCTTAAATCTTTCAAAGTTATTTGTCTGTACAGAGATATTCTTAATGTCTAAATCATTCTCTTGTTCTGTTCACTCTTCATGAGCTCACACAAATTCTCCCAGGATCCTTTGAAGCTGTCCCTTTAATTCTTTCTTTTTCTTCTTTTTGAGGCAATCACCAGGGTCACACAATTAGTAAGTATCTGAGATTTGAATTGAGATCTACCAGATTCTAAGGGTCAGTGATTTATCCACTGTGCACCTAGCTACCCCCCTTTCATCTTGTATGATAGAATATAAATTTTCCATTTCATCCACATGTCGAAATTTGTACTCCCCCCCCCCCCAAAAATGATGAGGAATTCCCTTAGTTTCCATTTCTTTACTTCCTTTTCTGATTGTTAGGTTGAGAGGAAGAGAATGAAATGGGAAGGAAGCAAGCAAGAAGAAGAAGACACAAAATCTTCAGGACTGATTTTGAGTCCTAGGAAAGGAACTGGGGAGCCCCAATAAGAAGATGGAGAACAGAGAGGTAGAAGATTGAAGAACACAGAACTGCTTTTCTAAAACTGAAGGGAAAAAAGAGACTCCAGAAGTCTTAATACAACTCCCTTCATTTTACAGAGGAGAAAATTGACCTTCTTCTGAATTAAGTGATATGCCTAAGGACACAGATGAGACAAGTGAGAGGAATGGGATTCAAACCAAGGTCCTCTGCCTTCAAATACAGTGCTCTTTCCCTCTATTTCAATTTTGATGCTGTGTTGCACAGATCAGGTAAAGCTCTGCTGTACTCTCAGAATGCTAAAGCTACAAATAAAAAAAGTTTTTCTATCCCTGCCTTCATTGTAGTGCTCAGCTGCTCTCAGCTTCTCACACAACTTTTGCCAGTGTGTCTGCCATGCACTAGATGGCAAATGTAAAGGTCCTGGATATTAGTGCTTTAGAGTTCTAAAATAAGGATAAGACATCCCTCACTCATCAAGGTGAATTCAAATAATTCAGAAAATATTTAACACACCAAAATATCAAAGGGAGATAAAATAGCTAAAGTTTGGCTAGAATAACCTTACTCCTTATACCATGTTGATTATTTCCCAAAAATAAGGCGCTGTAACAGTGTCACATTTCATATCAATTCTTAGAAAGCTAAAAGTCATGACATTTATTCAAAATATTTGAACAATTTCATTGTTATATGCATGTGTTACATTTTGACATATAAGGGACAAGTCTGCCCATACCCTAAAAATGAAATTGAAATGAAAAGCCAAATATGACAGTTAGGGAGACGATGTTTTCAGAAGTAACTTGGCAGTCCAGTCCAAGTTAAATCACAAAAAGTGATGTGTTTATCACATTTACAGATTAAACTTTATTTTTCCATTGGTTTACATTTTAAAAGATGCTATATTTTTATTTTTGTTATCCAGTTGGCATTGATAACTAAAGCTTTAACTTCACCTCTCTCTACGATATCCTTCTCTTTGACCATTTGTGTTGTCAAATGCTTATTGGTGAGCTAAAAAATTCCTCAATGCTTTAAAGAAACTTCTCGTTAAAGAACTAATGGGAAACTTTTCAAAAGGTTCTTAAGCTGAAATCCATGAACTTGCATCATTATCAATATTATTAAAAATAATAATAAATATCATAATTATAATAATGTATAAATTTTTATATAACTGTATCTTTTACTCATGTTTTTATTCATAGTTTTTAAAAAATGACACAAAAATAATTAAAAACTTCTTTTTAAAGGGATAAATATTTTGTAAATGGAGTCATTTTTCTTTTGAAATTTAATTTCTCCAGGGCTACCTAAATTTGCAAGTTTTCATTTCTGAGAAGGAATTTTCTTTAAAAAGTTGCATCTCAGTATATTTGTATGGCTAGCATATGGTCAGAAAAAACTTCTCATGTAGTAGATATTGATTACAATTATAAATGCAGATACACATGACTACTATATACATATATATATATATATGTATATATATAAAATGAAACAAAACCCAAAGTACAAATATTTGAGTTGGATCTTTCACCTGCCATCTCTAAAGTTCATTTTCCATGAAGTTCAAAATTCTATAGAGTCCTCCAGTATTTTGTCTGGTTTCCTTGCACATATTCATATATCTATCATAGCAAGCAATCATTCATTTAACAACAATTTATTAAATGTATATTCAGAACTGTGGAAAACAGAAGAGAAATGCTTAGATGATAAAGATGTGGTCCATGCCTTTGGGGATTTAAAAATCTAAATGTTAATTCTTCTGGAATTATACATTTAAAATGTCACAATTGTGCATCTGGAATCAGTTATCATGAAATATTTAAAAATATAAAAAGTATCAAGATAAGAATTCTGCAGAAGTGACCTGAGGCAGTATATTTTGAGCCAAGGCATACCTTCTTATAGTGATTGTTATTAATAAGGCTGTTATCCTTAAAGTCATGACCAGTTTGACAACCTAGAGGGTGAGAAAAAAATCTTTTTTGAATCCCTTCAAGGAATAATCCTGCAAATATCTTATTTCTGTGCACAGTGGTAAGAGTACAAAATTCTTTCATTTTGATATATTCTAGTGTTAAAATCTCAATATGAATCTGTGCAGGATCATCAATTGCTTCCTAAAAAGGGGAGTACTTAAACTAGGAAGGTGAAGAGATGTTGCATGATAAATGATTGAAAGCTAGCTTAATATTTCATCTTGTTCACCTTTCCTCAAATGATGGAACAATGACAGCAAGTCATAAGGGAATATTGTAATCAATCCTCATATTATTCACAGCAGATCCCTGAACCAACAGGAGAGGGTAAGCCAGTCCCATTTCTTCATCTTGGACCTGGTGACACTGTCTCCTCTCAAAACGTGGCAGGGAGTTGGGAGGAGAGGAGAAAGGGAAAGGAAATAATTACGACAAAAATAAATCTGTGTTCCAATGTAGATAGCCAAATGAGACCTGTCTGTGTCTATGTACCACATCATATTCTCCATCTTTTACAGAATAAAGATGCCTGTAAATGAAAAATTATCTGCCAATGGTTCAAAATCTCCTAGTTTGTTATATTTCTTTATATCAGAAAGGAAGTCATTTATCTATCTATTCAAAATTTTTCAAACTGAGGCAGATGATACAACTAGGTGGCACAGTGCTACCCTAGAGAAAGGAAGTCTTTTTCTTCTTAAGTTCAAATTTGACTTCAGATACTAGCTATGTGATCCTGGGCAAGTCATTTAGCCCTGTTTGCCTCAGTTTCCTCATCTGTCAATAACAATCTGTCTGGAGGAGGAAATGAAAAATTACTCCAGTATCTTTGCCAAGAAAACCCCAAATTGGTCACATAGAAACAGACACAACTAAAACAAGTAAACAACCTCAAGAATAACAATAGACTCAGAGAGGGGAAAAAGATGAAAGGTGGTAAGAGAAAGATTAGTCTAAAAAAGGGAAAAAACCCTCTACAAATTTCAAAGAATGGCTTAAGAGAACAGAAAAAAAAAATATATATGAGAACATGGAATTGGACTCTGGTTAAGAGAAAGAAATTCTTCTCAGGAAAATAGAAACTGATTATACCAAAACTAGAGAATAGATGCTGAGCTCACTCTCTTCTTGCCACCCTTGCCTTCTTTATAAAATGAAGAACTGAAACAATGAGAAAGAAAAGTATTTGTGAAAAAGATGGAAGAACAAACAGAATTTACAATCATAACCAAAAATATAAGTGTGACAAAATGGAAGAGATTAGTAGAATAAATTAGAAAGCAGAATCTAAAATATAGTGTTTACAGAAAGCATTTTTTAAACATAAAGAGACAATAGAATTAAAATAATGGACTAGATAATGTCTAGTATACCTTACTGAAGTAAAATAGGCAGAAAAAAATTAGCCTTGATTAGAAGAGATAAAGAGGTAAACTGCATTTTGATGAAATGTACCATGAACAATGAACTATCAATACTAAAAGCATATGCACCAAATAACATAGTGTATAAATACTTAAAGAAAGAGTTAAATGAGTTATAGAGAAATACACAATAAAATCATATAGTTAGGGAGGGGGTTGATTTACCCCTACCATATCTAAATAAATCTAACTAAAAAAGAAAAAAGGAAAGGACTTTGAAGACAGATATGATAGACCTCTGGAGATTACTGAATGAGAATAGAAAGTTGAATGCATATTTCTATATTATATATATGATCCTCACAAAAATTGACCATATATTTATAAACAAATGTAGAACATCAGAAACAATAAACATATCACTCATGGATCACAATGTGACAAAAATGCATGCAATAAAGAGCCACTGAAGAAACAAATAAAAAATAAATTGAAGACTAAATAACAATCCTAAAGAATGAGTCAGTCAAAGAACAAATCAGGAAATAATATTGCATTAGAGCTAACAATAACAATAAGATATCATATTTTGCAGGTTGTGACCAAAGTTGGCCTTAAGGAAAATTTTTCTCCATAAAGGCTTGATATTAATAAAAGAAGGAAAGAACAGATGAATGAATTTGGCAAACAACTAAATAAACTAGAAAAGGAACAAATAAGACCCCACCAAAGAAATCCTAAAAATCAAAGGAGAGATTTACAAAATGGAAAGTATAAGGAATAAGAGGGCATTTAGATTCCACAGGAATGTGAAGGGAGATTGTTAGTTTACATTACAAAGACTGGGGTCTGCCTGTATTGTTACCTATGGACAGTTCATGAGTTAAAGACAAAAGACTTGGCCTCAGCCTGCTCAAAAACTGAGATTAGATCAAGTCTACCCCACCTGCATCCTTTTCTTTCTACATGCAAAAGTAGTTGTTCTTGTTCATTAGTAAAATGAACAGGGTAGGGAAAACTTATGGGGAAGAAGAATGTATCAATTGGATTTTTGATTCCAGCCAATGATTGGCACAAAAGGGAAGGACTTTCAAAGTGTATGTAAGATCAAACATATCCAGGATTTGGTGCCCCCTTTCCCCTTGAGAGAGGTGTGCCATTTATTAAGATGTCTTAATAAAAAAGTCATTTTATTCACTCTAGACTAAATATTCACAAGCCATTTATAACATGGGCACTCACTCAAGATATAATATAAATCTCTTCTTCAACATTTTCCTGGAAGAACACAAGAAAATAGACTTGATTTCAAGCACACTTTCTTGTGTGTTCTCTGTGGAGGAAATATCTCAAAGATTCCTGGGAAGACTGGCCTGGGTTTGGAGCTGAGAGTGACTAAAATTTCTGGGGGCAAGAATCATGGTAAGGGGTGATTTCCAAGATGGTGGGGTGGTAGCCAGAACCACTCTAGCTGGCTGAGAAGTCCTCCAGGTGGGAGATCTATAGTGAAGGAGAGACCAGAAGATAATAGGGTACCCCAAAGAGAGAGAGAGAGAGAGAGAGAGAGAGAGAGGATTTCCTCTCTCCAGGAATTTCTCCAAAATTTAAAGTCCATCATGGGGAAGGTTGCCAGAATACTTGGGAGGCAAGGGAGCCTCATGGCCAGTAGCTGGTGGCTGATAACCAATAGCTGGCAGAAGAGAAAAAACTGTGGTTCAGGGAGAGTTTAGGAAAGAAAGAACTTTTAAGGGAAATGATTAGGATTGAGAAGTTATGAGAGGGAAAATTTCTTATTCTTATGACCATCTAGGAAAAGACCCCATATTTTCTCCCTGGTTTGGGGGAAGGGGGTGGTGGGCTATATATGTGGTGGTTTGATTCCATCCTCCATCTTGTTAAGACTAACTGAATTCATCTGAGGAGTGCCCTGCCCATGGATAGAGAGGAGGGGAATAAAAGATTTCAGGAGAGTTGGTCTTAATGGGGAAAGAGTCCCCACCACAGGTGAGGTGCTGTGTGGTTGGGAAAGGAAGAAAATATAAAAGTAAGGGGTTGGGAGACACATTTATTGAAAGGAAATAATGTTTGATGAATGCCTCTGTTCTGGCTACATTGCCTAAAAGTACTGAGTCTCACTCCATTTTTAAGATTAACCCATTTCTGAACTGGAGTTTTGAGAATCACTCTGAGAGTTTTAAAAGAAGGGAATTAATGTTGTTGGATTCTGACAAGATTTGCACAGAATGGGAGGAATTAAATAACCTAGATAGTTAAATTGGTTTGGGATCTTAAACTCTATTGAAATACCTTTGAGTTAAAGAAAAGTGGCATTGTGTTACTAAGAAGAAAAATATATAATTACGTTATTAATTGTATGTGAAGAAACTTGGGAGTTTGTCTATGATGCTGAATAATAATAATTATCTACAGCTTTTATCAAACTAAACTGTTGGGAAGTTAAAATTTCATAGCTGATAGCAAACTTAATGAACTGAGTTTTCATCTAATGCTTTAGTCCTTTGCCATTGGATTAACCATGGCATAAATAAGAATTGCAATGGGGTTTTAAATATATCATATGTATAAGATTGGAATCCTGGAGGATCTGAATAAAGATGTCTAATTTTAGAGTGTGGACTTCTCTCATGTTACCTGCAAGACAACTGATGTGTGTATGGGTCTGAAGATGTGAAAAAAATCTTTATCAGTTTTATGATATGCTTTTGTAAATTTATAATTATTTGGTTTTCTCTTGTGTACATAAAAGCTGTTTGAATACTGTAATGTTAAAGCCTGGAATTAATAGGCAATTGCTTTGAAGGGGTAATAAAGGAAATATCAAAAATTAAGACCCTTTTGGGGACAGATCTGTGGATTCATGTATAATGTAATAATAGAAAGATTGTTTTGTACAATCCAGTAATTCATGTGGTATTCTTACTGATGTTTTGTTGTATTGGAATTAATAACAACTGTTGGAAATTTAATGTCTCCCAAGGTGTTCTAATGGTTTTAAAGAATTCTGAAAGTAATAATTTGTGTTTTGCTTAAGACTAGTAGTTAAACAGGATTAATGTGAAGTTGTTTTTATAGAAGTTTCTAGCTGAACATATATATATATATATATATATATATATATATATATATATAGTATACATATATGTATATATAAATTGGGACTACTTTGGATACTTTGGATATATATATATATAGACATATAAATTTATGTATTTTATATATATATAAATATGCATGCACACATATCTATCTTTTTCTCTATTTATTGCATATGTATATGTGTATGTATGTATTCCAAAACTATGGTTGTTTGCATTAAAGTAAAAGCACCTATGTAATATGAGAAAGATAAACACAAGAAAGATAATTTGAGATTTTTCTGTGACAATATTTAGCTTAATTGTTATATGAGAATTTCAGAGATAATAGGCAATCTCCTAGCCAAAGGAGCTGTTTATTTGCTGTAAAATAAGGTTCTCTAGTCAAGGGGAAGGTTCTCTAGCCAAGGGGAATCTGATATAAGATCTTTATATAGGGATATAACAGATTGATTTCAGACAAAGGGATATGGGTCTGGAGATCAGAGGCCTCAAGTAAAAGAAAGAAGATGAAGCATGTAGAGCCAGCCATAGTTAGAATTTCTGATTTAGGAAGGACACTCTGAGCTTTAGGCAGAATATTCATTAAGTGGCACCCCATTAAGACTATAATTGGGAATTTAGTGAATTGGATTCACTTGAAGTTCTAATTAGGTGAAATTACTGTGTTAGATTATGGGACTTTTAATCAATTTTCTCTTTTAATATCTGATACCAGAATGGTCAGCAAGAAGGAAGTGTTACTAAGTCAATGTGTTCTTGGAGCCAAGGAAGGCCAATGGGCTGATTATGTCAGGTAACAGGGATATACATTTGAAGGGGCAGCTCTTCAGTGTGGTCTGAAGTTGGACACTTTTGAATTGATTTCCCCAAAAGGGATAATGTCCCCCCTGGTAGAATAAATCTGGCCTAAGACATTTGACTACCCATATGACCACTGCCTGGACACTGACATTCAAAAGTTATATCTATAAAAGAATTTCCTTTCGATGTCCTGGATCTTTAAAGTAAGAAGTTTCAGGTCATTTGGATTTAATAGCCAGATAGTGTGCCTCTGAAACCTACTGTTAGCTACATGTTAAGGTAGGAATTAAGATTCCTTAATTTTTATGTTATAGGGAATATTCAGGTACAAAGAAGAATGGAAAATTTTTAGGATAATTCCAGTTTTCAAGGTCTAATTTAAGGAAAGGAATGTGAGTCAGATAAATACATCAGGAAAAGTACATATGGTATATTTTGGAACATATAGGAAAGAAAAGATTCATTTGGGTTAAGGAGGTTTGTGTATTATTGTAATGAGAATAAAAGATTAAGAAATGCATATGCTACAAGTTTAAGTTAATGTGGTAATTCTCAGTGGAGTTTATTCATGTGGTGAAGCAGTTGTAGAAGTTTATTGTCTTAAAGTGAAATGTGGATGTCAATATGAATATGAGTAAGGCAAGATGTAAATTGTAATAAGCTCAAAAATCTTATTGTCTTGTGAAGAAAATGTGTTTTTGTCTGAGTAAAATGTTAAGTAGTTTCTTCACCAAAAGAGATCTCAACAAGCTACCTGGACTGGAGAGGACTTCAGATGCAGGAGATCAAGAAGGACATTGGATATTTCCAGGACAAAAGAGAAGAGAGAAGAAGAGACACTGGACCAATTCATCTCCATCATCTCTTGTATTTTGTTAAATCAGGGAAAGGTACCCTTTTTGATACCTGTAACTTCCCCTTAAATCTGAAAGTGTGACACCCTTTCTTATGCCCCTCTCCTTATGGAAAGGAAGAGGAGAGGCAGAGCCAAGATGTTCTCTAGATTGTTGGGTGGCATGATTATATCCTGTTAGGATATAATCCTATATCCTATCTAGGGAGATTCCTATCTCTGATTTAGAGAATGGGGTAATAGTAATGGTGGGAGAAAATTCTAACTGACAGAAGTGATTGCCCAGTCTTTTGGTGTGGCTAACTATTGGACTTGCACTGGTACATAGCAGTTTGAGAATTGGCCTTGGGTGCCAGTCCCCCTGAGTCCAGGCTAGGTTCTCAGTTCCTGGTCAGAGGCACATTGTAGCATAGGATTCTGGGAGGAGAGAAATGCCAGTGGCATTTGACTGAGTCAGTTCAGGGTGACTGTTGTTTATACCAGTAGACAGGATATTTTCCTGCGAAGCAGCAAATGTCTGTGGACTTATGTCTGGAAGTAGGGTACACATATTCAGGACTGTACAGCTTATAGAGATAGATGGACTGAGACTCATGTGAGATGTAATGATGGTAGCTTGATCCTTTGTCAGGATCCATTATGTAAAAAAAAAAATTGAGATTATCACTGCACATACCCATCTACCAAAGATTAGTCAGGGAGTTGTAATCTAGACTTATGGACTTGCTACCTGAGCACAGGATGGAAATTAGGGCTATGGAATCCCAATTTATATCCTGATTAGATTCTAAACTATAGTAGAAACAATTGCCATTTAGAAAGCTAGGACCCTGGACTTGCTGACTGATTAAGCCATGCAAATAAGAGAGAGTTATTCAACATAGAGTTGTATTAGACAATCTGTTGATTGGAGAAGGAGGAGTTTGTGGTAAAGTGATTCTATGAAGTTGCTGCCCAGAGAGAGGCAATTGGCAAGTAGTAAAAGAAATAAGCATCAGAAAGTAGGCAAACCTGGAAAATAGGACTTGCACAGGCCTGATAATGAGTAAGATCTTGATAGAAAAAGTCAGTAGTCATGTCATTAACAAGGATAATGATTTAAGAAAGAAATCACTGATAAGCTGTAGAACACAAATTCTTATTAAAAAAGAAAACAGGAGAATTGTGAGGAATATAGGGATGCTTGGGTTCCACAAGAATGTGAAGGGAAATTGTTAGTTTACATTACAAAGACTGGGGTTTGCCCATATTGTTGCCTTCCAGCAGGTTCATGAGTTAAAGACAAAAGACTTAGCCTCAACCTTATCAAAAACTGAGATTAGATCAGGTCTGCCCCACTTAGTTCTGAGATAACCTAGGGTCTGCATCCTTCTTCTTTGTACATGTTCAAGTGGGGAAAATGTATGGGGACCAATGTATCAATTAGATTTGTGACTCCAGTCAATGATTGGCACAAAGAGGAAGGACTTTCAAAGTGTATATAAGACCTAACATTTCCAAGATTCCATGCCCCTCTCCTCTTGAGAGAGATGAGCCATTTATTAAGATTTCTTAATTTTAAAAAAGCATTTTAGTGACTTTGGATTAAGTATTCACAAGTCATTTATTACATAAAGAAAAATTAAAAAACATTTAATAAATAAAATATAGCTAACTGATTAAATTAAATTTCATTTTTCCAATTACATGTAAAGATAGTTTTCAGCATTAATTTTCTGTAACATTTTGATTTCCACATTTTTCTACCTCTCTCCCTTCTCAGGCCCCTCTGACTGTAAAAATCTAATATAGGTTTTAAGTGTACAATAATGTTGAACCTACTTCCAAATTGGTCATATTATGAAAGAAGAATCAGAACAAAAGGAGAAAAAAATCATGAGAAAGAAAAAAATAGAACTAATTTTTAAAAAGTGAAAATAGTTTCCTTTGGTCTGCATTCAGACTCCATAGATATTTTTTTGATTATGGTTAGCATTTTCCCTCACAAGTCTTTTAGAATTATCTTTGATCATTGTACTGCCAAGACCAACTAAATCTTTTGCAGTTGATCATTAAACAATGCTACTATTATTGTATATAATGTTCTCCAGGTTCTGATGTTCACAAAAATATTTCGAAGATTTTCTGATATCCATCTGGTCCTGACTTCTTACAGAACAATAGTATTTCATCGCTGATATGCATTTTCTCAATTTCTAATTCTTTGTCACAACAAAAAAAAAACTACTATGAATATTATTGTACAACAGACCTAGTTAATTTTTTAAAGAAGAAAAAAATAACAAAATCACAAGCATGAGAAAAGAAAAAGTAAATTCACAACCAAATAATAATAAATAAAATAAATTATCAGGAACCACTTTGCATAATTATGCTAATTAAACAGATATTTTAAGTGAATTGATTAATATTTTAAAATATAAAATATTCACATTAACATAATAATAGGGAGCTTAAATAAACAAATTTCAGAAAAAAATAACTGAAAAAGTCCTAAGTGAATGTCCAAAGAAAGAATTCTAGATACATTCTATCAAGCCTTTTATTACATAAATTGCTTTTTTAATAAGCAAAGAAGGGGTTCTACCAAAATTCTTTTATGATACAAATCTGTTCTTGATACTTAAACCAGGGAGAATCAAAATGGAGAAAGAAAACCAAAGACCAACATCCCTAAGCAATTTTGATACAAAAATTTTAAATAAAATATTAACTGGGAGAATATTTTAACATCACAGAGACTATCCACTGTGACTAAGTGTTATTTACACTGGTTATACTATTTTATTTATAGCTAACTGATTAAATTAAATTTTATTCTTTCCAATTATATGTAAAAATAGTTTTCAGCATTAATTTTCTGTAAAATTTTTATTTCTATATTTTTTCTATCTCTCTCTCCCTTCTCAGCCCCCCTGACTGTAAGCAATCTAATATAGGTTTTACGTGTACAATCATGTTGAACTTACTTCCATATTAGTCATATTATGAAAGAAGAATCAGAACAAAGGAAACAAAAACATGTGACTGGTTCAATATGAAGAAAACTTTATACAAAATTAGTTATATTGATAATGAGATCGGCAAAAAGATCATTCTAATAAAAAAAATAACATTTATATGATGCTTCTGATACAACAGATATCGTGTTAAGTGCATAGAAATATTATCTCATTTGATCGTCACAACAACCCTGGGAGGAAGGTGCCATCAGCATCCCCATTTTACAACTGAGGGAACTGAAGCAAACAGAAGTCAAGAAACTTATCTAGGATCACTTAATAACTAAATGTCTGAAGTCAGATTTGAACTCAAGTCTTCCTGATTCCAGATCCAGCATTCTATCTACTGCACACCTATCTGGCCATGCATAAAAAAAATACAGAAAAAAGCATTTGACAAGATATATTAAACATTCCTTTTAAAAAGAAATAGAAAACTTTGGAATGCATGGAATATTTAATATGATAAATGCCCTCTTTCTAAAATCAAGGACCAGCATCATCTATAATAGTAATCAACTACAGGCCTTTCTACTAAGGTTCCTGGTAAAGCAAGGATGATCATTATCACCATTGCTATGCAATACAGTGCTCTGAGTACTACCTACTGCAATAAAACAAGAAAAAGAAATTGAGAGAATATACATGAAGAGGAAACAATATTTTCTTCTTTTGCTAATAATATTATAGTTTACTTAGAGAGACATAGAAAAACAAACAAAAACTGAAAAAAACTTCAGAAAATTTGCAGTAAACAAAAGAAGCTAACATAAATCATCGGCATTTCTCTATGCAATTAACAAAATCTAATAGGAAGGCATAGAGAAATTCCCTTTAAAATAACAACACACTATAAACTACTTGGAAGTCTACCAGTAAAGACACACATGGGAACTATATGAATATAGTAACAAAACACACTTTGCATAAGATAGATAGAAATAACTGGAGAATTATTCAATGCTAAGAACAAGTCAATATAATAAAAAATAATAATTCTAACTAAATTAATTTACTTTTTTAAATACCATACCAAACTATCAAAGAACTACATTATAGAGCTTAAAAATGGCAAAATTTATCTAGAGAGGGAAAAACTTAACAAAAAAGGAAAATTAATAAATTTGAGATTAATGTTTAAGTGGGAAGGAAAAGGTCTAAAAGTGCCAGATCTTAAAGAATACTACAAGGCTGTAACTACTAAAACAATTTGGTTCTGGTGAAGAAACAGAAAAGTTTGCCAATGGAACTGATTAGGAATACTAATGTGTGTGTGTATGTATATACACATATACAGCACAATAATTGAGTGTTTGATAAATCCAAAGATCCCAGCTGCTAGAGTAAGAACTCATTATATGATTATAAATTATTGAGAAAATTGAATAAGATGATAGAAATAGATAATAGGCCAACATCTCATACCACATAACAAAAAATAGCTCCAAGTAGGTATATGATTTAGACATAAAGGGTAACCCTAAACAAATTATAAGAGCATGGAAGATTTGTAGATGGACAAACAGTGAATGACCAAACAAGATAAAGAGTTCACAAGAGGAAAATAAAGCTTTAAACATAAAATTAAACAGCTTTGTGAAAAGTAAACATAACCAAAATTAGATGATGAGCAGGAATTTGGGGAAAAAATCATTCAGGAAGTCTCTCTGGTAAAGGTCTCATCTCTAAGATATATAGGGAACCAAGTCACACTTAAAAGACTAAGAGTTATTCTTCAACTGATAATCAAAGGATGAATAGGTTATATTATGAATAGGGTTTTCCTCAGAGGAAAAATTCTAAGCTATCCATAATTACATTAAAAATATTTGAAATAATTAATTAGAGAAATTCTAATTAAAATTGTATGAGATTGCAACACAACCAAAAGAATAGGAGATGGCAAAAAAAAGGAAATTGAGAAATATTGAAAGGGGTATTGGAAAATAGGCAAATTAATGTGCGGTTGATACAGCTATAAATTGACCCAGATACTTTGGAAATCAATTTGGAACTATGCCACCAAAGCTATTTAAACTGTGTTTCTTTCACCCAGAGATACCACTACTTAGTCTATGCCCTCCAAAGGGTCAAGGAAAGAAGAAAAGTATTTATAGCTGTTCCTTTTGCAGTAGAAAAGAATTGAAAAATGAGAAGGTGCCCATCAATTGGGAATGACTGAGCATATCTGAATGTGATGATACACTACAATGTCATAAGAAATGAGACAGAAAGAAACCTGAGAAGAACTGATGCTGAGCTAATTGACTAGAAGCAGGAGCATGACTCATACAATGATAAAAATATTTTAAAGACAATTTTGAAAGATTTAAAAACAATAAATGCAATGACCAACCACAATCCTAAAGGACTCATAATGAAATATCCTATCTACCTCCTGATGTTTTCAAAGTACAGGTTGATACATAGTTTTTTTGGGACATGAACAGTGAAGGAATTTGTTTTGTTTGTCAATATATGGTTTGTAATAAGGGTTATATTTTTCTTGCTTTTTCCAATAGAGATAGGGAGAAGTAAGTGAAAAGGGACAAAGGCACAGTTTCATGTTTTTAAAATGACTTAAAAAGCAAAATTTCTCAAATTTAGTAAATTCATTGAACTGTACATCACTGGAGAAGGTACAAAGACACATGAGGAATTATTTCGGCCCTTAAGGAACTAACTTTTCCTGATACACTGTTTTAATTGGGAAGTAAATGAGAGAAGTCATGTGTCTCTTAGTCACTTTTTTCTTGGGAGAAGAAAAATGCTCAGAAAAATTGTTCATAGATCTACTTAAGGTTATGCCCCCTTCTTTAAAATTTTTCAATATCTTCCAACTGTTTACAAAATAAAGTTCTTGATTGAAAAGCCAGGTCTCTATTTACTACTCTGAGTTAATTCTCACTAAGACACTTATAATGCAATACTGTGTATTGTAGGAAATTGTATCTATCATACCTTTTTTTACTACACCATAAATAACAATTTTGTTGAATCTACTTTTCTCAAATCATGCATATAGAGCTCTGTATCTAATAAAAGCCTAATAAATGAATTTGAATTTGAAGTAAGCAGATTTTTCAGTAACATTTCCATAACTCTCCCTTTAAAAATTAGCACCATCTTTCATTAGTCCTATAATTATAGTATACAATTTTAAATTCCCATTTTTCATTTTACCCATAATATGATGAGAAATAAATATTCTCTTTAATTGAGAAAAGCTAGAATCATCTTTGGAAGAACTTGGGCATATAAATGAAATGTGCTAGCAGCTGGATAATTTACATTTAATTTTGGTACACAGAGACATTCTCTAAGAATTTCCCTAGTCTGATTAGCAGAGCTGAGGAATAACCTGACTACTCCTGGGTCTTCTCAAGAGACATATCTAGAGTGGGTGATCAAGCTCAAATAGATGGATAAACTGAAATCAAAGATTTGCCAATGAATCTTCTGCTCACTGAGGACAATGTGATACAAGGGAATTAGGATTAGAATTCTAATTTCTTTAGGAATCTTGAGTTTCAACTCTTAATTCCTTTAGGAATCAGGAATTAGGAATCAGATCTGCCTTTCAATTCTGGATTTGATTTTCATTGTCTGTTGAGAGCTCTGATGAGGCTCTTAAAAATTCTGGTCCTCAGTTTCTTCTTTTGTTAAAAAAAAAAAAGGAGGTTAAATTCAAAGATTTCTTTTAACCTTACATTATAAGAGTCCTACCCAAACTCTATTCAGTATTAGCCACGATATAGGGATGAATATTTGGTCATCTTTGTCCATTAGTAGATGATTTACATAGAGATACATGGATTATTAAGATACTAATATCAAGTTAGGCAAATCCTATTCTCACCCTGATATTTGGGACAGAAATCTGATCGTGTCACTTTTATTTTCAAACTTCTCTAGCTTCCTATTGTCTCTAGAATAAGATACTCATTGCTTCTGGTCTTTAAAGTCCTTCACAACCTGGTCCCAATCAATCTTTTCAGTCTAGACCACCCCACTCCTAGAATTATGTTTGTTCTATAATTTGTCTCTCATCTCCACACTTTTGCATGAATTGCTTTAGGGATATGCTGAAGCCAACTCGAGTGAACTGTTAAATTTTCAGTGTGAACAATTATACCTTGGAAATAGGAAAATGCTAAAAATTCAGGCTTTATTTATTGGGTTTTTTTCTCATGGATTAGACTCAAGAAAATGTTAGGGAAAAATATGCAGATAAAATATTGGAGTTTTTTTTGTGAGTACCTCACATTGATTCTTTTATTCCCATCCCAGCTGGATGTTAAATATTTAAGTATACCTGTACCTGGAATGCACTTCTTCCTAAACCTTCACATATAGAATTCTTCTCTAACTTCAATGTACAGTTCAAACATCACCTTCTTAATGCCTCTAATTTCTAGTGCCATCCCACACTGTCTTGTTATCATTCTATATATTTTTGTTTTATATTTAATATATGTTATGTTTCTATCAAATACATACCATATATTTACATATAATGTACATTACATGCTATATAATTTACGATATATATACATTATTATTTAATATATAATTCATATGTTTACATATTTACCTATAGTCTTTGTGTATTTCTCATATATATATTATGTGTTTATAATAATATAACAGATATACTATGTATGCTGCATATTAAATAATATATATTTGTTTTATAAATATTTTGTGTTTTACATATACTTTGTTAGATGTTTAGGATGCAACTAGATGAACCGATGGAGAGTATTAATTCTGGAGTCAAGAAAACCTGAGTTCAAATGTAGACTTGGACACTAGCTAGCTGTGTGACATTAAGTAAGTCATTTAACTTCAAATTGCCTTAGTTTTTTCAACTCTAAAATAGCATCAACTTCCAGGGTTATTGTAAAGAAAAAATGACACATATTTGGAAGTTTTTAGCAGGGTATCTGGCAAATAGTGGCACTGTGTAAATGCTAGATAATGATGATGATGATGATGATTTATTACTACTACTACTATTATTGTTACTAGTATTGCCAAAAGGGTTGAAGCCAAGAGGTGGTCAGGAGTCACACCCCTTTCATAATGTTCACTCTTTAGTTTCGAAGAAGACTATGACATCAGGGAAGTGATACCATGACAAATACATGGATTGGATTTGAGTGAGCGGGATGTTGTCCTGACACCAACCTCACTTTCTTCTCCAGAGCCATCTGAGTCCAGTGGCCAGAAATAAATCAGGTCAACTGGAGATGACCCTTGATGTGAGGCAATCATGGATAAGTGATTTACCCAAGATTACACAACTAGTGAGTGGTAAGTATCTGAAGTTGCATTCAAACACCTGTCCTCCTAAATCCAAGACCAGTGCTCTATCCACTGCCATTTATGAATTTCTTCCATTTAGTTTATTTTAGAATTATTTATTGAATAACCTGAAGTTAAAACAATATTAACCAACTATTAGTTTCAAAAAAGGCAACTGTAGAGGTGTTTTTAAAGAATCAACAGTTAAAGATGAATTTCAAACCCTTTCCTGATTGTTGTCAACTTTCCCTTTATGAACATCCCTTGAATCCTAGATTCCCTAGGCTCAAATCTCAAGATATTTCCTATTGTTTGTCTTATATCTTCAGATTGCATTGTTTTTGAAATGCCCACACTCAATAGATATCTTCTCTCAGACTGTCCATTTATCTTGCTTAAGTAGAACTAAATAAATAGCATGTCTTCCTTTGCCTTTATAGTATTACAAGTTCTTTGTTCCTTTATCTCCACACAGAAGGGGGGGGGAGAACAAATGGAACAGTTATAAGGCAATGTAAAGCTTCTGGAAAAGGGGAAATAATTGTGTCTGCTTTTCTGAATCAGAAAAAGATCATTTTCCAATTCGGGTTTGATCTCTTTCCCTCCCTACCCTGCCATCATATATAATGTTGGGGGGGGGGGGGGGTTAAAGTCCTTTTCCATGCAATAAACAAAGACACAAATTGGTTCTAGGTTAGTTAATCTACTTAGCAACTTCCTAGCAACTAGCTGAAATAGAGATTTCAGTTACAAACTGACTCAAAGAGGCTATTTCCTCCACATATAAAAGAACATTTTCAATAATATTCAAAAATGATTTCTTGAACCTAGATCCGAAACAGTCTTTAACTGTTTCATAGCCCAGAGACTTACAGGAACTTTTTAAAATTAAAATTTCCAGATTTCAGTAAAAAATTTTCATATACCATAGCATCTGCTAACAGTTCAAATTCTAATTCACTATCAGTCATTTGAAAACACTCAATTACAATTATCAAACTGGAATAGAGAGAGGAAATTCATCTCTAGATCATTTCAGAGTAGACACTGAAGACTCATTAAGGAGAAATATCTATAGAATGTGACTAATGACACCATACAGAGATATTGGGAGAGTTAATTAGATAACACAAAGAAAGTATTTCCACTGTGATAAATAGTAAGAATAATCATCTTTTGCCAATCCTAGTAGAAGACCTTTTTATATACACAGAGGAACTAACTCTTACATTCTTTCAAAATGAATGAACAAAGAGTGACAATCATATTAATATCTGGACAGTTCCTTTCATTTAAGAAACTCAGACATCATTGCAATCAACATCTCATTAATTCCATTGGGCCTAATTTTGCAGTTAAAAGAAGATGGTTACCAAGCCCAAATAATAATCAAGGGATATATCATATCTATTCCATTTTAGGTAACTGTGAACTAGTTAGCACAGCAGTTTAGAGTATAGAAATAGTGAAGCCAACATTATAATAATTCCTGTAGAGATCATTTAGTGTGACAAAGAAAAACTCACTCCACAGTCACAGATGACCCCAAATTCTAGCAAATCAATCCTTAATTTGGAAACTCTATTACTGTATTTCAGCCTAAATTCATAAAAAGTTTTTCTGGCAGTCAAATGAAGCTGGATTCTTAATCAATTCACTTATTTATTGTTGTTTTTGGTGTTGTTTTTAATATGAATTAATGTTCAGTTGTTTCCCCCATTTTGAACTCATAACATTGATTTTTTAACCTAAATGGAGGATTAAAATTTTATTAAACTTAACATTATAGTTATTCCTTCTAAATCATGAAAATCATGATTTGGAAAATCTGCATAAAAATTTTAAATCTGACCTCAGACATTTTTCTATGTGACCCTGAGCAAGTTCCTTAACCCTCCTTAATTCAGTTTCCTCATCTATAAAATGAGCTTGCAAATGAAAAAGTAAACCACTCCAGTGTCTTTGCCAAGAATTTCCTAAATGAAATCACAAAGAGTCAGACAAAACAGAAATGACTCAGCAAAAACAACAAAATTCTAGTATTCTGGGACAAAGTCCAACTTGTCTGGTCATTTATGGCTCTGTTGGAAATGGTGATATTTTTGGAAGGACAAATTGCCAGAATGGAAAAAATATAGAACTAGAAGTCATCATATCCATCTATCATATTGGTCTTCTAATTAATGTTTATATTATTGAGGGATTAGAAATATATACTATCATATAGCTCCTTTTAAACTTTTGTCATGAAAGGGAATCCCAGGATGGACGCTAAAAATATCATATTGATATTCTGGCTTTCTTGTCAATTGCTCTCATCTCAATTTTTCCTCCCTCAAGAAATCAAACAAAGATTTGTCTACTAACATAGACTGAATCTGTTAGCTGGGGATCAAACTGTGATCTTGTAACCCCATTCATCACCAACTATATCTAATAATAACAAGTGTGAACTCATGTGGCAAGTTCATTGATCTATGAGGCAGAATAGAGCCTGGCATTCTTCTTTAGCTGTTTTGGCCTAGAAGCGTGTCAGCATCATGAACACCTAAATAAATATGATTTGAAATACACATAATCAGGGCTGGGGAGCGAGTAGAAAGAAAATGCTCAGTAATTCTTCTGAAAATTTTCCAACCTTAAGAAACTATTAAACCTTAATCAATAATGAAACTAATATTAGTATTTACAATCAACATACATTTACATAAGGAGACAAACCCACCTGATGTATTTTTCGAGATGATTCTAGAAAATGAGTTTTAGAAATTTTATATGACAGTTGGAGTTAGGAATCACTTGTTGGAACTAAGAATCTGCAATCCATATATCACTAACCCAGTTTGCTATAATTCATTCAAAAGCTTTAAAGTCAAGTATCTCACTAATAAAGGAGACATAGAGTCTATATAATTTCATGTCTTTCTAGTCTCTTAATATATTCAATTGAAGACTGATATATTGGGCAGCTGAGTGGCACAGTGAATATAGCACCTGTCCTGAAGTCAGGAAAACTAATCTTCCTGAGTTCAATCCTGGCTTCAGACCTTTACTAGTTGAGGAACCCTGGATAAGCCATTTAACCCAGCTTGCTTCAGTTTCCTCTTCTGAAAAATGATCTGGAGAAGGAAAGTAGTATCTAGTATCTACCAAGAAAAACCTCAACTGGAATCACAAAGAGTTGTACATGACTAAAGTATCTGAACAGCAACAACAGCAAATATCCTGAGAGATAAGCATGAAGCCATGTGGATCTTTGTTACCGACACTCTTTCATTGTACCACATTTCCTTTCATAATTAATTGATTGGAGTTTTCCCCAAAAATGTAATATTATTTCCTCTTTAAATGTTCAATGATGCTGAATAAGCCTGATCTTTATGGAACTTTTCAAATGAACATTACTACATCATTCAGATATAATATTCAGGCATAAGGCAGCGGGTTACAGTAGAAAGATGGTTAATGGAATATAAGGAAGTCCTGAGTTCAAATGCTTGCAAATGATATGACTATGGATAAGTCTCTTCCCCTCTTTAAGTTGCACTTAAAGGACATAAAAAGAATACTTGAGAATATCTATTTCATAGTACTCCTGTAAGGAAATTGTTTTGCACATCTTTAAATATCTCTATAAAACATTAAAAATTAAAATTAAAATTAAAAAAAATTTTAAAGGACTTTATAAATGTGAGTTGTCACAATAGAGCTTCTCCTAACAAGAAGCAAATGAATTCATTAGGGTAACAAAGTGGTTTCAAAAGTAGCACTCTTCTTTTTAAAAAGAGAACAGATTTTACCCCTTGTGGTGAATGAGGATGGTTGAAGTTAAGATAATTTATTATCATAAAGATTAAATATTAATTTTTTTAGACTACAAAAAAATACAAGTAGATGAGGAGCCTAAGAAAATTTGGGCATCAATTTGTTAAACAAATATTAAAGAAACTGCAGTAACTGATAAAAATCTAGAATATAAGTATTCTAAATCTTTGATCATCTGATCTTAACTTCATGCTGATTGTAGAATTAGTTGCCAGGGTACCAAAGGCAATATTCATTTGGAAGTACTTTTAGCAACATAACACACACTGACATCCCAGCTCAGTTACTTACCACCTATGTGACCTCCAGCAAATTATGTCAGCTCTCACCATCTCACTTCCTCTTTAGTATAATGAGAAGATTGGATTAGTTGAAACCCAAGGTCTCATTCATCTTTAAATCTTCTGATCCTGCCAAGGAGAAAATAAAATAACTTCCAAAGGTATCACCTTATGAATTCAAGTCCATAACATCTTCTAATGAAGCTCAGGGCTAAAGGTTGCTAAGGTCCTAGTCCCCAGAAATCACATTGTCAGAGCAGATAACAAAAATGGTATACGCTTTTGAATTCCCCATGCTAGGATTCTCTGGAGCTCCTCATAGTTTCCTCTTCTAAAAAATGATCTGGAGAAGGAAAGAAGAGACCACTCTAGTGTCTACCAAAAAAAAAAAAAAACTGTAACTGGAATCACAAAGAATTGTACACAACTGAAATATCTGAGGAGGAATCTCTTCAAAGGAAAAAAGGAACAATGAAAAACTTTTCTGTTCCTTCCAAAGATGTTTCTTCAATAAAGCAAGAGGAAATCAGCCACCTCCAATAAGAAGACAGAATGCTAGCAAGTCACAGGGTTTTTTGGGTTTTTTTTTTTGTTGTTTTTTTTTTACTGTTCATATCAAGTGATAACCTGGGAGCGTCAAGAGAAGACAAGCTTTAAAGACAGCAAGAGTCTGGCTTCTAGCACTTCCTTATTGTGTGACCATGGCAAATCACTTAACATATCAGTACTTCCCTTCCCAAAACCCCAGAAAACTTTTAAGACTATAGGCAAAAAGGTAGAAAGTATTTATTAAGCATTGATGATATGTCAGACACTTTGGCTAGGCGGCACATGGACAAAATTCTGGCCTTGGAGTCAGAAATACTCATCTTCCTGGGTTCAAATCTGGCCTCAGACACTTTCTAACTGGACAACTCTGTGCAAGTCACTTAATCCTGTTTGTCTCAGGATTACTTTATCTGTACAAATGAGCTGGAAAAGGAAATGGTAAACTCATGATCTCTACAAATAAAACACCAAATGGGATCATGAAGAGTCAGATACAACATAAAAGGATTGATGAACAACATGCACCAGACACTGTTACAAATGTTGGGCACAGAAATATAAATTATAAAAAAAAAGATAATTCATGTTTAGTTCATGCATACTCATAGGGGAAGATAGAACACAAAAGGGCTGTAAGGTGGGGAGGTAAGAAGTGAGGGTATCTGCCCTGAGAGGATGATGTTGAAGTGGAGAAAGCCAGAAAACAGAAAATTGTCTGGCCCAAGTCCTTCCCCAAAATGGAGAAATGAGAAAAGGAGGCTACATGATAGAAGAATAGATGATGATGCTGTAAGAAGGTCACAAGGAGAGATGGATAGCTGTCCTAGGATGAGTCGACCCTGGGAGGGCTGAGAGAGGTTCCAGGGTGAGACTATAGAGGAAGCACAGAACTTAAGACAAGTTACTGCAAAAAAGACTTTCCCAGCCCTGTCCATGTTTTCCCTCTGAGATCATCTTCCATTTTCATTACTTATTTTGTATGGACATAGTTATTTGCAAGTTGTCTCCCCCATTATAATGTAAACTTGAATTCAAAAACTGTTTTTGCCTTTTGTTGTATTTACCATAGTATCTGGCAGATAATAAATACTCCAAAATTGTGAAATTTCTAAAAAGTTGTAAATTGCTAAAATTGGACTGATTGACTGGTATAATATTGATATGATTGGAGTTAGGTTTGAATACCACCTCACAAACTTTGTGGCCTTGGCGAGTTACTTCTCTCTGGACTTCAATTTCCTTATTGATCAAAAGAAGGGATTGGATTCAATGATTCTCAGGTCTCTTCCAGGGATTCTTTGTTGTCTCAATCTATGATCCTATTATTTTATAATTACTGAAAACAATTCTAATTTGAGATTTCTACACACTGATTATCAGCCACAAGACACCTTCTTTTCACTAACATGAACAAGAGCAAGAATAGATAGTAGCTAGATGCATTTATGCCACCATTAGGGTATGGTTCATTATTTAGACGTAATATCAAATGCTACACAGTCAGATCATGCTCCAAAAAAAGTTCAAATGTAGGGAGAATAGATGCTATTCTAGCTGGTTGATGCAGGGCAAATCATTTAACACTATTTGCCTCAATTTCCTCATCTGTAAAATGAACTAAAGAAGGATGTGGCAATAAGAAGAGATGATATATAATTCATTAAACCTTACTTTTCTTTAGCTTTCCTTCATTCAGATAGAGAGCTGGTATCATGGGTGACTGATGGGGGCACCCCAAAATGACAACCAAAACATAAAATTCCAAAATCCCCTTTCTGCTAGACTAAATCTCATTTCTCATGGACTCACCTTGCTTACCCCTAAATACAAACACAAGATAAAGTATAAAGAATGAAAGGAGAAAAGGAGACTGCTTTCTGCCCAGGTGAAATATATCAAAAATCTTTCCCAAGATGATCATATATTATGGAATCTGAATTTAGGTACTTAGGCCAAATGAGAGTAACTATTAAAATGAAGAACCAGATAGAGATCCTTGAGTATTTAATATGCCTTAGAGGACTCAAATTTCCATAGTCATTCAGTTCTAAGACAGATCTCTTAAATTGTCCAGGCTTACCCTCGTTAATGCAATAGTGCTCTTGGGAGTACGGGACAGTAAAACTTCTGGGATTTTGTTGTTTTGTTAACTAAAAATAATTGCAGTCCCTGCCTCCCCCCCCCCAAAGGTTGAAAGAGAAGAAAAACTTAGCAGAACAAATTCTACTTCCATCAATGTCAAAGTAATAAAATTCATTTTTCCCCATCCATGTTTGAGGTGAGTACCTGAAAACAGGATTTGACCTACCAAGTTAATCTTGCTTTGCTTCCAATTTCAGTGTGATTTCTTGGAGTTGTAATTCATTGCAGTGGGTTTATGAATCAAGCTGACAAATGGGTTAGAGAACTTTAAAAAAAGGAGAAGTACATCTGCATGGGAAGCCTGGGGTTTGACTTTTAATCTTTGCACAAAAATGTGACCTCCTTTAAAAATGATGGGTTTCCTAAGGAGCTTTTCAGTTTTATTTTGGTATAAATTTTAGGAAGGTGTCCAAGGTTGATCTCAAATTCCCTGAAATTTTTCATATTTTCAAGACTTTGAATTTTATCTATAACCTCTTCCATTATTATTATTAAAGGTACTTAAAAATTTTTAATGGGAGTTTGGCTTTTTTCCCCTTTTAAGTGGACAGGTCTTATCTCTTGGATTTTATATTTGCACCTAGAGACTAAATGTCTGACTGTCACCCTGATTCATCTTTTTCCCCACCTCCTATTTCAAAGGACATTTTAACATTGTCTTCTTTTTGGTAATCTCAAATATTTCCTCATTTATAACCTATATTATGAAGATTTCTGGGTAAAGGATGCTATAACATTACAGATCCCCATGGCAAAGGATAATGAGATTTGATAAAATATGGGATATATGCTACATAATAGAAAAAAATGTTTTGGATTAGCACAGGGAAGCTGACCTGATTTCAAATTCTCCCACAGATACTAAGTAACAATAAACAAGTCACCCAGTCTCTTTAACTCTCAGTTTCTTCATCTTTCATTAAACAGATGGAATCTTCATTACACTCTGTTACAGGATTTGTAAAGCTCAGATAAGTTAATAGATGAGTAAAGTGCATTGTAGTCATGCAAAACCATAGTCATTGCTGTGAAGGATCATAAGAGCAAGTTGGAAAATTCAGCTGGCCTTTTTCTGATAGTCCTATGATTTTTTTTCTTTTTTTCCCCAATTCTCCATCTCAAATTGGTAGAGGATCTTAAGTAGAATGAACAGGAGAGAGAGAGGGAGGAAGAGAGAACTAATACTGCAATGATACACAGAAAAATAAGATGCAGCAAGCCCCCATCAACATATGCCTAAATAACCTTATCTTCCTGCCCCATTAATAGCTCACCTTTCCTTGGTTGAGTTGCTTGTCTTCCTTTGTAAAATTAGCCCATTCTGGGGGAGTATGATTCCCCCAAATAACCTCTCATACTCCTATATCATCTTTATGCTGCTTATTCCCCAACCGTTGCTGTTGCTAATCCCCGTAATGGATCAAAGGCTTCTAACTGCCCCAGCTGCCTGTATTCTTTCTTTCCCTTAGTCTCTCTTAACCATAGCAATATGAAAATAAATTCTATTAGATATAAAAAAAGATAAAGCAAATTTGATCTATATCTGGAAGGAGTGAGGATTGACTGAGGACATGACTTAGAGATCATGGTCCAACCCTCTTATTTTACAATAATATCTCTTTTATCTCCTCCAACATTGCACATGCTGTGTTGCAGAACCTCACCCCTTCAAGTCTGAATTGTTGCACTATCCCGATGGTTGTCACAAGTCTCCCCCTATTCTGGTTTATCCTCTTACTATTAATGATCTCCCTAAAATGTAGATCTGACCATATCATTCTTAACCAGTTCAATAAACTCCACTGGTTCCCTATCACCACTCAATAAAATATAAAATAATTTGTTATTCAAAACTCTTCATAGACTACCATAACCCTATCTTTCTAAGTCTTTTTACATGTTATAACTTACACACACACACATACACACACACATTGCCATCTAGTGACTCATCTCCTTGCTCTTCTTGAATAAATTATTCCATCTTCCTCCTTCAGGAATTTTCTCATACTGTCCACCTAGTTTGGAATGTTCTCCCTCCTAGGCTTCAACTCTTTATTTTCCTGGCTTTTTTTGAATCCCCTACCTTCTAAAGGAATTCCTTTTCTCTGCCCCTTAGTTCTGGTTCTTTCCCTCTATTGAATATTTCCAATTTCTCCTGCATTTATTTTTTTCTACAGTTATTTCCATGTTATCTCCCCCACTGGACCATGAGATTCTTAAAAATTGGAAATGCAATTTCCATTTCTTTCTATCCTGAATACTTAGAACAACGTAGATGCTAAACAAATGTCTATTGAAAGACAGAGAAGAAGGAATTTTCTTCTGGTTGTTAAATGAATGCTGAGAAGTAGGTCCTCTTTCTTTCCTTGCAAGGACCTAAAACCTAAATTCAATTAAGAAACATTGAATTAACTGGAAAAGTACTTCCATTCCAATGCTTTACCATTTCATGAATTGATCTTCTTAAATGAGAAAGACTTGAAGCACAAATGCTATACAGACTGCATATTTGTCATTCAAGGATCTGTCACCAAAATTAAGTAGAGATGATTCTATGATTGACAAGAGGACACAGCAACTCATGAAAATGATTTGCTAAAGTTTGAAAGGGTCACAATCTGCAAAGTGAAGAGAATTCCCATATGGATGGGAAGAGTTAAGTTCCCTAAATCTATGCTTCTCTTACACAGTGATAAATAATTGGGGTTATTCCAGTAATCAATAGATAGCAGCTAGGTGCTATAGTAGTTACAGTGCTGGTCATAGTCAGGAAGATCTGCTTCAGTTCAATTTGACTTCAAACACTTAATAGTCATATGATCTGGGAAAAATTATTTAATCCCTCTCCACCTTATCTGTAAAATGAGGAAAACAATATCATCTACTTCACAAGGTTGTTGTTGGGATAAAATTATGTAATATTTGTAAAGTGTATTGAGACCCTTTAAGCGTGATATAAATACTTTTGTTTGTTAATCATCGTCATTATTATTATTATTATTATTATTATTATTATTATTATTATTATTATTTCCTGTTAGAGAAAGGGCTGTGAGAAGAATGCATGGAGCTTCTAGGGATGGCGGGCAGGAGAAAAAGGAGATAGACAATGGGGTTAATGAGCCCACTGCTTGTGGAATGCTAAGAAACTTTAGAGTCCAATTTTTTAATATTTGGTGGTTTAAGTGCAGAATTGAGCAAATATCACCACAGACCAAGAGAAAGACCCAAAGACAAGGGAGAGGACCGGTCTTACATTCAGTGGCTCTTAATACTTTTTGTAAGATGATCACTTTTACCAATTTAGTGAAACTTATGCATACCTTCTCAAAATAATATTTTTCAAAAGTTAGTGATACAGAGGAGGAGAGCCAAGAATCGAATGAAATTATACACCTCATGTTCTTGGTTAGTGGTCTGGTGGATTTGTGGGACTATCAATCAATAAATGTTTATTAAGTACCTGCTATATGCTAATGATTAATGAAGGCTAGTATCTCACAATTTTGAAAGGGAATTGCAGTATTCAAGAGTTTAAAGTGTGGTCATATTTATAGGCAATTGAAGCCCCTAAAGATGAGGAGGTCAAATGAAATAGGAAGGCAGTATATAAAAAATATATTCAATATAAATATTGAAATTACTATAAATTCTGGCAAGTGAATGAGGGTGAAGAGAAAGCCTAAGGGTCAGGTTCTGAGGTCTCTGAGAAAGGTGGGAGAGAGTTCTGCTAACTAATAGATAAAACTAAAGATAGAGAGTATGTTGACAATTTTTCTCTGGCTATTGAGGATTTAATAATTTTGCTTTATTTGGGTTTTATAATTATAAACATACATCATTTGAGTCCTTGGACTACTCCATAATAGGTAATCTTAAATTACTAAATTTAATCTTAATTCTTAAGTTCTCTTCCCTCCCAAGGAACCTTCTCTTATCTCCTTTGACAACTCTACTTCCTTCACATTCCTCTTAATTGTCTTTCTCCCTGACCCTTATTTTTGCTAGACCTCATAGGCATTTCTTTCTATGAGATCATTCATTATTCTACCTGACTGAATAATTTATTTTTCCTACCTTGCTACCTCCAATTCTGAATAACAATTATCATCTTTTTTACTCTTTTCCCAGACTTTCAAGTACCACACACAGATTGGGACTGCTATAAATTTATTATAAACCCATATGGCTTCTCAGAAATTTGCTTATTCATCTCATTTCAATTCCCTTGAATTCCATACAGAAAATGGTTCAAATCTTTTCCCTTCTTAAGCCCTCTATTATAATATTTTGGCTTTCCCATCTTATTCTCCTCTACTTTCAAACAAAAATATGATCTTATTTCAATTTGCCTCAGATAAGAACCTTTGTGTCAAGTCCCATTACAGACCATACACTTGCTGATGCCATCAAGGTAAGACTACCCTTCTAAAGGTCCCTGATAGTAGTGAAACCAATGACTTTAAATTAGAATACTATACTTCAAGGGATGCGAACAAGATAATTTGTCAGATTCCCTCAAATTCTAAGATGGCTCTGAGAGAGACAAAACCCTTGTTTTATGAAGCTGATCTATCAGTTTTGATGATCTCTCTGAATAACAAGCTTTCAGGCAACTTTCAACACAGCCCCATTTACCTCTTCCCCAAGGATCCACAGCCCAAAGGCACATAAGGAAAGACACCCAGAGAAATAGCAGATACTTACAACTACCCCAGTCTTATCACTGTTTTATTTCTGGATTCACAAACAACTAACCTTGCCTCTAGAATATAAGTACTTAACACAAATGCTGCTTTTGCCAACCCTATTCTTGAATATTATTATTATTATTATTATTTATTATTATTCCCAACCAGTACAGAAGGAAAGCTAATAGTCTTTGAATGGGGTTTTTGACAATATTTGCTGTCTTCAGGAATATGTGTAAAAATACTTATAGCAGTTCTTTCTGTAATGGCAGAGAATTGGAAATTGAGGGAATGCCCACTGGGAATTGGTTTAACAAGTCATGCTATATGATTGTGATAGAATACTGTTGTGCAGTAAGAAATGACGAAGGGGATGGTTTCAGAGAAACCTGGGAAGGCATATATGAAATAATCCAAAGTAAAGTGGGCAGAATCAGGAAAATATTGTATACACTAAAAGCAATATTGTAAGAATAATCACCAGGGAAAGATTTAAGTACTCTGATCAATACAATGATCCATACTAGTGCCAAAGGTCTCTTAATGAAAAATGCTGCCCCCAGAAAAACAGAGAGACAAAGACAGAGATAGAGACAGAGAACTGATGAACTCTGAGTACAGTTTGAAGCACTGAAGAATGTTAAAAGATATACAAATAAATAAATCATGTTTTAAAATAGTTACTACCTTCCTGTCCCTACCAGTTTAATTTCCTTACTTTCTAATAGCAGTATTATAATCATGACCCTGGAGAAAATAGAAGCAAGTAATTCAAATATGAAAAAAGGTGCAAGTCTTTTATTAGAGCCTATAGTGTTACCATACAATCACAATGGAATCATAGTCCAGACTCAGGGCAATTTTGCTAAATCAGCTCAGACTGGTAAAGTGGTTCCATGTGGGACTATGATAAGAAGCAATGAGGACTCACTTGTGGGTTCCTGTGATTCTTTGCATCAGGTGAATCAGTAAACAATGTTCCATCGGACTTTTGTGAAAAAAAAATTGAACCACCCAACTGAAGACTAAATCTTAACTTCATTAGTTGTGACCATGATTGTACCTTGTCATTCCTGATGTGATCAGAACCTGTTGAGGTATTAATATTTTTAAACCCACCTCTGCCACCTCCCCTCTAAGGGAAGGATCTTACTTCCTATTTACTTTATTTTATTTTATTTTTGTATTTAAAGCAATTGGGTTAAGTGATTTGCCCAAAGTCACACAGCTAGGTAATTAGTAGGTGTCTGAGGTCAGATTTTAACTCAGATCCTCCTGACTCCAGGGTCAGTGTTCTATCCACTGTGCCACCTAGCTACCCCTTCCTATTTATTTTATAAGAGTTTTTAATACTCTAATTTTACAAATCACAGAAAGTCAAAGTTGGAGATAACCTTGGAGACCATCTAGTTAAATTTCAAATATTAAAAAAATGACACTTGGAGAGATAAATTACTTAGCCAAGGTCACAAAGCTAGAGATGATGTTACTCAAACCTAGACCTAAAAATATATGACTTTTCTTTGTACTTAAATATGCGACTTCTTTCTAAAAATATCATTTTCACTTACTTTCTTGTCTTTTTAAACAGAATTTTTTGTCATATAATCATATTAGGTATACTTCTAAAACCCTGGCCCCACAGTTCATTGACTTCATTCCTATTGACCAACCAATAGGCATTCCCTTAGCTTTCCTCCTCACCATTTAAAAAATTATCCCAAAGCTTCTAATTCTCTGCACATCCTTTATTACTTATGTATTATATAACAAAATCTTATGTCTATAAATAACCCTTGATCCCATCCCCCTCTTGCTTGATCATCCTTATCTCTCTTGCATCTTCAATGTCTCCCCTTCGTTTACCTCCTACCCCTTTGCCAACATGCATACTTAGTTATTAATCAGCTTTAAAAGTATACAATTTTGTTGCTTCTCCTTCCAACAGCTTCCAACTCTTTGCTTAATTCTGTTTTATTCACAGTTATTCTTGAAAGAATCAAGGTCTATTTCAGCACTGAAAGAATAGTCTAATTTTCTGGCTCTGCTGCTGCCTGACCATCACACTGACTCTCAAACTTTTGTCAGTTGCCCCTTCCAATAAATGCAACCATAATTCAGATTGTGAAGTGAGCAAAGGCAGAACAGTACAAGGCATTTCTAGAAAACAACAAAACAAAACACAGGGTGTTCTTTAGAATGGAGAGACCAGGAAAAACAGTATGGAAAGGTAAATTGGGGCCAATTGTTGAGAGTTGTAAATATCTTGTCTAAAGAATCAGAATTTTTATTTTTTAGGCAATGGGAAGATCCTGAAAGATCTTGAGCATGGGAGTGGTAGCATAAGAGTAATATTTTCAGAAGACAAATCTGCCAACAATGATCTAAATTAGAGGAATTGGTAAATTCAAATAATGGAAACAATAAAAAAAAGTTTCACTGTCCTTCTAAAGCTTAACGTTAAAACAGAAGCCAACTTGCTTTTCATCTTATGCTTTGTCATACTGAGTCTTAATGACAATTTCTCCTTTAGAGTTTGATTTAGCTTATCTTCAGGGATTTTAGCTTAAAGAAGAAAAGTACTTTTACTTGGCTTCTCTCCAGTGTTGATTGCTATTAAAAATATACAACATCTAACTTCTGGCCTCAAATATCAGAGAGACCTTGCCACTTGAAAAATATGCAAGGCCACCAAGATATAGTAATAGCCATTTAATTCACTAGAAGTTTGAGGTGAAGGGTTAGGAGGTCTCATTACCGCTTCTCCATTAGAACAGTATATTATCCATTGCTAGAAGAGGAAAGATATAATTTCTTTGTGTTTGCCTAATTCAGCCTGAGGAGTGCCACAATCTAGACTAACTTCTCCTGTTATGTTTGCTAATTTCCACATTAATAACAGTCGGGCTCTAGCATTCCTCAAGCTGATCATTACAGATCCGTTTAGGAGACTGCTTCCAATTAGTCTGAAGCAAAATATCAGGGACATTCTTCAGAGCTGCCTCTTTGCATTGTGTCTGGGCTTTCCCATTTGAATTGTCACTTAAATCAAATGTAATCACAGGAACAGAAGTTTGCTTGGTTGTTTGTATTAATGCAACTTTTTGACCTTCCTTGGTGTTCTAGAATATATACACATAAATAGGAATAGAAATGTCTGTCAGGGCCTTTACTTCTAAAAATAGTCTATTATTCACTTTAAATTTTCTTAAGTCCATCAAAAAGAAGATCTAAGCTTGAGTAATACTAAAGTTTTCTCCTTTCAGTTAATTTGACTTATCAAGCATCTATTACATGCCTACAATGTTCAAAATGCTATGCAAGGTGCTAAAGATACAAAGGTTGAAAATAGTTTTGTCTTAAAGAAATAGTTTAAATAGTTTAATAGTCTTCCTACATTCTTCATACTAAACTCAAACTAAGTTCAACAGGAATATTTGGACTCACAGTATGTAAGATCCAGAAAGACCTTAGAGGACATCTAGCCCAACCCCCTCATTTGACAGATGAAGAAAGTAAGGACTAGAATCATAAGCTAACTTACCCAAAGTTATACAGGTAATAAGGAAGAGCCAATAACTATTAAGTTGGTTTAGCTATAAAGGGGACTTTTTTAATGTCAGATAAGAGGAAATAATTTAACAATTTTATTTACCTTGCCAGGTCTTTAAAATGATCTAAAACATTAAAATAAAAATCAATGATCCTATCTGAGGTCAATTAGTTCTGTTGTTTAGATTTGGTGGTGAAGAGAAAAAATGATCATGGGTGAGATTTATATGTGCAGTCATTGCCCTGGTAAATGTTTGACAACCAGCTATTATGAAAAAAAAGGAAGGCTAGGGCCCCCTTTCAAATTTAATCCACATTAATAATCTTTTTCTTTATCACATTTTTTTTTTTGGTTTTTGCAAGGCAAATGGGATTAAGTGGCTTGCCCAAGACCACACAGCTAGGGAATGATTAAGTATCTGATTTGAACTCCGGTACTCCTGACTCCAGGGCTGGTGTTCTATCCACTGTGCCACCTAGCCACTCCTATCATTTTCTTAAGTCTAGTCAATCATTGAAATAATAAGTCAAGTCTTGATTTGTAGTTTTTGTTGTCTTCTGAAAGGAAAATGCCCACACTGAAAATTCAACAATTTGCTTTTGGAAGTCTGTTAGAACTACTTCCAGTAGACCTGGGGTTTTTGACATGGTCACAGACTATTTTCTTAAGACTGAGTGTTCATTTCTCAACTACATGCTGTTGGTCCCAAATGGAACAAGATGATCATTACTAGAAATCAAGCTAAAATGTAACAATATTATTCTTTTAGTTTTTTTTAACAATATTCTTAAATAGTAAAAGTAGAGAATTAGGGTTTTTTGGAATGAAACTGATTTTACATGCACATATAAACATATATATATATATATATATATATATATATATATATATATATCTGTCTTAATCTCTGACACATAATATAGTGCCTTATATATAACAAGTACATAAGACACATTGTATACACATAAATATTAAATGAACAAGCATCCAGACTTCATTAATCAGTCCTTTAGGAAGTTTGTTTGAAATAATGAAAACTCTGAATTTTAGACTATTTTGCAAGAAACTCAAGTTGTTACATTCAAATATCCACGACACTTGGAAGTGTAATAAGGTCAAAGAAGAGGCTGGCTCATGATCCTTTTTCATAGGCAATTAAGTAATATAGTGGATAGAGTTTACGACTTGAAATCAGAAAACCTGAATTTGAATTCTGCCATAAATACTAGACCACTATTTGACCCCAAGCAAGTCATTTCATCTGTGTATGCTTCAGTTTCTTCATTTATAAAACAGAAATAATAATAGTAGCTACCTTACAAGGTTGTTAGGGGGATAAAATGAGATAAAGTGTGTAATTTGTACTATGTAAATCTGAGCTATTATCATTATGATCCATTTGTTATAATTAATGGGAAAGAATGATTTAAACATAAAAAATAAATTGGTTGTTAAAAGACACATTCCTCCAAAGAAATTAAGAGAATTCATTCTCTAATATTTCAGATTTTGCTTTTTCGATGCTGGTTTGGGTAAGAATAGGAATACCAAGGGGCAGCTAGGTGTCAGTGGATAAAGCACCTGCCCTGGAGTCAAGAGTACCTGGGTTCAAATGTGGTCTCAGACACTTAATAATTACCTAGCTGTGTGGCCTTGGGCAAACCACTTAACCCCATTTGCCTTGCAAAAGCCTTAAAAAAAAGACTAGGAATACCATCAATGGTGTAGAGCCTCTATTTGAGTAGTCATTATCTCTAAATGAGAGGAGTATTAATCAAACAGAGGAAGAACAGCTAAACTAGATGTAAGAAACACAGAGGAGATCTTCATTGGAGAAAATACCATTCTGGGAGCACTGAGGGATCAGATTCTCGAAAGAAAGAAAGATATCAAATGCTTGGACCAAAAAAATCATTAAAATCACAAATCTCATTAATATCAAATAACAATAACTATAACAATCGTCACACAAAGAAGTGATTAAAAATAACTGTGCCAGAACATTTACTCCTTTAGTAATAATTACAGACTTTTAAAAAATAACACCTAACATTTAGATGATGCTTTAAAATTTACATAATAAGCTGTGTACATTTTAGGAATGGCAAGTTTGCCTAAAGACATCAGCATCAGATCAGGAGGGAAAATACAAGATGAGTCAATGATCTGATTGTAAGGCTAAATCTGCTGTCTCAAAGTTTTTGTCTTTTATGGTGGGTAATGGTATGTTCCAGATTGTCTTTATGATTATAAATAGATTCATCTGTTTCTTCATGGCAACTCTGACTCAATAAGAAAATGGGAAGACATAGTCAAAAAAATTTGGAAAGTAGAAATCAGTAAACAGTTGATACATGATCCTAGACTCAGAGTCTATGAGGTTTGTTGCTGGCCACACACACACACACACACACACACACACACACACACACAAACATATAGACATATATATAACAATTTTTGTCCTAGTCTTTCCTGTCTCTTTCATTTGCATAAATGATTCAAAGATCTGCCAGTGAGGAGGAAAAAGTTTATGGAGAAGTTGTTTTACTGATAATTGTATTTTTTATTATTTTATTAATGTCTTTGAACTGTGTATATTTGCTGATTAGTAAAAGTAAATGCATGAGTCGAGGCTGAAGCTATTTTTCTGACATGCTTTTTGTCTTCTATATTCCTTGAATGTAGGCTGGCTTTTCTAGAGATCCCATATGAAGGATGGGAAGTGTACTATATTGAAATATAAAATGTTTAAATTAGTATGCTTTAAAATATTATCTTATCTACCTTACTAGGTAGATTGTGTCTTTATAAAAAATTCCACTTTCTAAATTTGCCAAACTCATAAAATTTACAAATGTCTTTGTCACCTCTTACATATGCAAGCATATGATATCTCATTTCTTATCCAAAATCCTAAAATAACCCCCTAATAAATGACCTGAGGACACAAGTGAAACTAGGTCACGAGATCTTGCTACTCTCATTATCTCAAGATTTTAAGCCTAGCATCCAAGTTCAGGTACATATATTCCTTATCTAAAGTTATACAGTGAACACTCTTATCTTTTCCTTTACATTGTCAGACTATCACTAGGGTATTGATAGGTAAGGGCAATTCTAACAACACTATTGTAAAAAAATTCATGGGAAATGAGTCAATAGTGTAATCATGTTGTGCATAATATGGTACAAAGTATTTTCTGACTCACATGAGTCAATATATTGGCAACAAGGTGGTGCAGAGAACAGAATGCTGAGCCTATAGTCAGAAGTTCAAATCTGCCCTCAAAAACTTACTAGTTGTGAGGCAGCTAGGTGGTGTGGTGGTGTACTGATCCTGCAGTCAGGAGGACCTGAGTTCAAATCCAGTCCCAGACACTTAATAGTTCCCTAGCTGTGTGACCTTGGGCAAGTCACTTAATCCCATTGCCTTGAAAAAAAAACTTACTACTTGTGTGAGCCTGGGAAATCACTTAGTCTGTTTGCTTTAGTTTCCTCATTTGTAAAATAAACTGGAGAAGAAAATGGCAAATCACTCCAGTATCTTTGCCAAGAAAACCCCAAATGAAGTCATGGAAATGAAAGAAAAAATAACTGAACAACAAAAAACATATTTGTAATTTCCAGTGTCACCCTTTATTTTATTCATTAAAAATAGATGCAATATTTCCCAAGACACTCAATCCAGCCATAAGCATTTAACAAGTAATTATTATGTTCTAGTCATAGAGTTAGACACTTCTAAAATTTATAAAAATAAACATTTTTCATTAAAAATTTTTCACTTTTTCCCTGCCCTCAAGTTTCTTACATTCTATTTGGGAAAGGATTGGCGGTTTGCAATATATAGAACAAAGAAGTAAACAATCTGAGGAGGGAGAAAGCACCCAGAAATAGTGACATCAGGAAAGGGTTTGTAGGAGGCAGAATCTGACCTGAATTCTGAAGTAAGCTAAGGTCTTTGAGATGAGGGTGAGGAAGAGATCCATATTGAACACAGAGCAGTTGGTTTAAAGGCTCTAATGAAAAAGTTTTCCTTTGTCTACCTCAATGTAAGCTCTTTTTTTTTAGGCAATGAGGTTAAGTGACTTGTCCAAGGCCACACCACTAGGCAATTATTAGGTGTCTGAGGCTGCATTTGAACTCAGGTCCTCCTGACTCCAGGTCCAGTGCTCTATCCACTGAGCCACCTAGCTGCCCCATGTATGCTTTTCCCCACCTCTTTTCCTTGATGTTAGCACCATTTAAAAGTTAGCCCAGCAGTGACACTGTATAAAAACTTTTGTAATGATCATTTATAATAAGAATAATAGGATTTATATAGTTTTAAGGTTTGCAAAGCACTTTACATAGATCTCACTTGATCCTCATAAAAAATAGCAATTTGGGTGCTATTATCAAATTATGAATTGAGGAAACTGAGACCAAGGGACATTAAGCAATCCAAGAGTGACCTTCTGCAAGTTACTTCACCCTGCTTTACCACAATTCTCTTATCTGTAAAAGAGTTGGAGAAGTAAATGGTAAACCACTTGAGAATTCTTGCCAAGAAGTCTCAAACAGGCTCATGAAAAGTTAGACATGATTGAAAAGAGCTGGTCAACAACAACAAAAACTCATTTTTAAATAAGGGAAATAACAGAAATAACTTCCAAGTTTCTTTTAACTTTAAATATGTTGTCTTAGGAAATGATTTATTTTTCTCTCTTCTTATTCAAATTATCTTGTATTTTTTGTCAAATATTCCCAGAAGGAGATAATCTCCTTGAGAAATAAAAGCCTTTCCTTTTTATCTTTGTGATTCCTGCACAGTACTTAAAATGAGTTGCACTCTCCTCTAATTAGATTGTAAGCTCCTTGAGAGCAGGTGCATATTGCTTTTTCCATTGTGAATAAGTGAACTTCTAAGAATCTGGGATAATATAATTTACATTTCTCTTATTTTACTTGCTTATAATGAATTCATTCAAAAAGCTAGGTAAAGGGAAGGTAAAGAAAAAAGGGAAGGAGGAAGTGACACTGTTCTCTCATCAAGGGGAAATGGACATTAGAAAACCCAAATTGGGTGCTGAGGTGGCTAGGTGGCGCAGTGGATAGAGCACTGGCCCTGGAGTCAGGAGTACCTGAGTTCAAATCCGACCTCAGACACTTAATAATTACCTAGCTGTGTGGCCTTGGGCAAGCCACTTAACCCCATTTCCTTGCAAAAAGAAAAAAGAAAAGAAAACCCAAATTGGGTCACAAAGAGTAAGACATGACTGAAAAGACTCAGCATCAACAAGATGGTTAGTGTCTAAGAAAGAATTTGAACTCAGGTCTCTCCTCATTCCACATCTTGCACATCTTGTTGCATCTTAATTTGTCCAGAAGTCTCCAGTTAGTACAAGGAATCTTCTTTTTCTCTCCTCTGGATGTAAGATTTCCTAGGAATTCTATATTACTATATTACTGCCTCTCTAGAGTTACCAGGAGGTGGGAAGAAGAGTAATATCCACCAAAATGTTCCTCTCTGCTGGAGTATAGGCATTGTCTGAAATCCCTTCCCTTTACTGCTCTTCAAACTCTCCTCCCTATCAGCCTCCAGTGAGGCAGAAAGATGTAAGTGACTTGTCCAGGGTCACACAACTAGGAGGTTTATGAGTCTGGATTTGAATTCAGGTCTTCCTGACTCGAGACCCAGCAGTCTTTCTTGAGCAGCACCTAGCTTCTATTTGACTTTTTCTCCCCTTCTTCTTATTTGTCCTTCATTCTTGAAGAAGATCAGGACACCAGGCACGTGATACCGTGGCATGCAAGTGAGTTGAATTTATGTGAGAGGGAGAGCACTGTGCAAAGTCACAGCTTCAGTTTCTCCTCAAGAGTCATCTGGATCTAGTGGCCAGATATGGATAAAGATGATTCCAGATGAACCTCAATGAAAGGTTTTTGTGACTACTACTAAAGGTTCAGAAAAAGCAAACAAACAAAATACCACCTCTTTGCCACCAAAGTGAACAAAGGCTAAGAGAAGTCATAGAAACCCCAAAACACAAAAATAATCATAAGGAAGATGGATATAGTTTACTAAGAGATGAGAGAATGGACCAACAGCCTGGGCACAAAACGGAGGTCATTCTGGGAGCCAGGTGTTATTCCAGGACTTACACTTCCTTCATCAGCATAAGGTTTCAGCCTTAGCTTCCAGACCTTGACCCTAGGAAGAATAGAATGAGCCCTCTCTGCTTCCACAAAATTACTTTTCTTTAAGCAAGATACACCGACAAGCAGTTGAAACCCAGTCCCTTCTAAATTACCAAATTATCTAGTTCATAAGGCTACTTAAGTGTTGTAAGCATTAACCCTCTGATCTCTCTTTTATTTCCTGTGGTTTTTCAATTAAATTCCATTTGGGCTGTTAATAGTTTTTATTCCATTCTCTCTGAAGGGTGCTAAGCCAATTTTGATTTAATAGCTATTTTTATTCTATATCTATTGTAAATTTTCACCAAGTACTTCTTTTATTGTCAGAGAAAGGACACCCACTAATAGAAACATTTGAGATACCTCTTTCCCTCCCATTATGTTATAAATGCTACAATTCAAAAAAAAGGAAAAAGAAACCCCATGTTCACAAAAAAATTGCGAACTGAAATTGGGAAAAGAGAAAGACATTAAAAAAAGAAAGAGAGAGGAAAGAAGATAAGGAAGAGGAGAAGAGAGTACCAAAGAATGAAAAGAAAGAGCTTATGGATTATTTACAAGTCTATACTTTACCTGTGCCAGAATGGCAGAAGCAGTAGATTTGCAATCAGAGGACCTGGAAGTGAGACTTCTCTTTGCATCTTATTAATTTTGCATATTATTAATGCATTACTTCAATATCTTTGAACTTAAATTTCTTTATCTATGAAATTAGGTTAATAATACTTACATTTCCCAAGGTCGGTTAAAGAAAGTTTTTTTGTTAGTCATAAAATACCATAGAAATAGGAACTCATATATAAATATGGATTTATTATGATAGAAAAATGCTAAAATTTAGAATCTGGGTTTGAATTCCCCCCCTTCCAGTACTTAGTAGCTGTTAAGGGAACGTGACTTTCCTTAGTCTCTCTGAGAGATTTTCCCTCATAAAATGGAGATAAAAATTCCTATAGTATTTACCTCATAGGGTTGTTATTAGAGCCAAAGGAATATTTTTAAATTACAAATATGTAGAGGAGAGCTATTAATATTTTATGTGAATGTGATTAATTCAGATGCAAAGTTTGTATGGTATGGTGGTACGATGGGCCAGGGACTAAGAAAGAAGGAACTGACAGAACCTCCCCACCATCACTGGTCTCAAGGAACCCTTTTTGTTCTCACTAATAAACCACAGGATCAGACTCCATGATACTTTTTATTGGAATGTTCCTTTACCATTATCCTTTCTTCACAGTTTTCTAATGCTCATATCCCCTTGATAGGATTTCAAAGTATCACTTCTCTTTTTTCTTCTCTGCCTTCCTTTCCTCTCTTTTCAAATGAATTCATTATATGCAAATAGAGTAGGGGAAGTATAAGTTTTTATTATCCCAACTTTGTAGATGAAAAAATTCAGTTACTCACAATAAAAAGGCAATATACACCCTACTCTCAAGGAGTTTGGACTCTTATTAGAGGAGAGAGCAGCTCATTCTAAGCCCTGTCCTGGATTGCAGGGATCACAATGATAAAAATGAAAGGATCTTATTCCTTAAGGAAATTATGTTCTTCTGAGAATATTCATTAGTATATAAATAAATAAGTAAATACAAGACGATTTAAGTAAGAAGAGAGAAAAATGAATTGTTGGTTCCTAGGATCACATATTTAGAGTTAGAAGAAACTTAGAAGATATTTATATTATCTCCCTCATTGAAGAATGCATTTTTGTTGTTGCTGATCAACTGTTTTCGGTCCTCATTATCCATGAACCCATTTGGAGTTTTCTTGGCAAAGATGCCAGAGTGATTTGTCATTTCCTTCTTTGGCTCATTTTACAGATGAGGAAACTGAGACAAACAGACTTTATCACACAACTAGTATGTGAGGCCAGATTTTAATTCAATTCTTTCTGATTCTAGGCCTACCTTGCCTAATATCATACAGGTAGGTAAGCAACAGAGGCCATTGGGCGTCACAATGGATAGAACATTAGGTGTGCGATAAGGAATACTTGAGTTCAAATCTAGTCACAGACACTTACTATGTGACCTTTTGCAAATCACTTAACCTTGTTTTCCTCAGTTACCTTACCTATCAAATGAGGCAGAAAAGGAAATGGCAAACCACTCCATTGTCTAGTATCAAGAAGTCATCAAATGGGGTCAGGAAGAACTGAGAAACAACAATACAGAGTACCTCCATTATAAATATTCATTTCCTTCCCTTCTCAGATTGGTAGAGCCATAGAAAATAGCTCCTGACTTCAACTGGAGTATTTCTGAATATTTTTATACTCTCTCTAGATATAAAGTGAAAAATTCTACAGTTACTATTAATATTTCCAAATATTTGAATATTTACTTTTAATAAATGAAATATCTCTTCTTTTGACTGAAATATTCAGGGTTTTTTGGGGGGGGTTTCACATGTAGACAATTTCCTCTGCCTACTTTTTTCTTGTATTGTGTTTTTAAGCAACATGGAGTACAAAATCCCTTATAACTACAGACTTAATGCAAATTCATCTTGACTTCCTACTGTTACAAATTGCCTAGAACTTCAGAAACATTTCTCCATATATCAGGGCACAGAAGATTATTTTCTACTGGAGGAAATAAAGTCCCTAGTACCTATTTACATGATCCCCTGGGAGCAATGAGATGGACCACTTTAAACAAATAGTACTGCTATCCCCTTGACCAGAAGGAGAGATCTTGTGAGAGGCAGAATGTGCATAGAAGAGAACTGAGCTGTGAAATGGGAAGTGAAGGGGAGCAAGAAGGAGAAAGATGGACTGAAGACCCTCTACAATTTCTATGGCTACCACTACTGCTAATAATAGCAGGAGTGGGGGAGTGGAAACTAAACTGAAACTAAGAAGACAGAAGGAGCAACAGAGATAGAGAGAGAGAAAGAGAGAGAGAGAGAGAGAGAGAGAGAGAGACTGTTCAAATTATAGGGATTATCCCTCCTGGCAGCTATAGAGAAAAACAAAAGAGAATTTTATCACTGTTGTACGCCTTTATTTCCCAAAGCTGGGGTTCCCCAAATTTGGGATTTTCCCTGGACAAAAGCCTGAGCCATGAGTAAGCAGTTTTAAATTTTTGGAGGAAACCAAAGAGTAGAAGTGAAGGGAAAGCTTCTTTGGTGTCAGTGGCCCCCCCAGGAAAATTTTTCTTCTTTTGTTCTGCTTTGTGAAGACAGCAACTGGGTTGAAAGTCATGCACAGTAGAAAGAGTAGGAAGAGTGACAAGAGTGGGAGCCATCTAAGAGGTACTAGTTAGTTCTGTTTTTCAAACAAACATTAGACTCAAATTTGGAATAGTAATTGGATAGTGAACAATATTACACATCTGTGCTACTTGTACATAATTTCAATATGGTTGTAATAAAAGGGAAATTATCATGAAGTTTTCAAAGACATGAATTAGGGAGATGCCTTTGGTACTTTAGTTAACAAAAGACAAGAAGAAATATAGAAAGTAGCTTTCTAGGAAACAGTTTTTAAGAAGCTGGAAATAGTTCATAAACAACCAAAATAACAACCAGAATCACTATAGCAAAAGTAGACAGTATATTCTGGTATTAAAATTAGAGATCAATTAACAATGATGAAAGAATGGGAAGAGGGGTTTAAGGTTATAGAAGAAACAGCAAACATTTATTAAATACCCACGGAGTCCTTGCATTCATGGACCTTACCTTAATACTTTTTTATCCATAACATATTGGAGAAATGACTATGTTTCATTTAGAGTTTTTGGAAAGTTATATAGAGAGAAATAGACTCTGACTATAAGTCAGAAGATCTGGGTTTGAGGTCCTGCTTTGATACTAAGTGATGTAGGATAAATCATCACATCTCTCTAGATCTCAGTTCTCTGTCATCTGTAGAAAGGTATTGTGAGGAAAGCACTTTGACTCTGTCAAAGAAATGTAAGTGATGGTTATTATTAACAACAATTTTTTGCCCAATTCAACAATTGCTAAATGAGGATTATTTATAAACTTTAAGCCATAATCTGAATTACTCTAAAATAAATTCTTCAAAGGGAATGTGGACAATGAAGTAGAAAAAAAACAATTTCTGAAGTTTAGTACTTGTCAAAAGTAGTAGAGCCTGAGCAAAAATACTGGATTGAATGGCACTATCAATAACAAATCAGGGACTTCTGAGCATTATATAAATTAAAGGAAACAAAAACTGCAGAGTCACAGGATTTAAACCTGGAAGACACCTAAACTTAGGAGAAAATTATTGGGATCATACCTATTGAAAGCTATAGGGAAAAAACCAAAGAGATGTTATATTACATAATTTCCCAAAGCAGGGATTCCCCAAATCTGGGAATTTCCCCTAGACAAAAACCTGAACCATGAGTAAGCAGTTTTAATTTCTGGGTGGTGAATTCCATGTTTATGATTATAAAGGTAGTAACAGAACTTTAAACCCAGAATTTAATGACTGTAAAGCTAGTACTAAATTTCTATTTATTTTCTAAAGCCACTAGGGTTGACCTATTTTGAAGAGATTCTTGCTGCTTGGGGAAGATGGAAAATTGGTCATAGGTGAAACAAAGTTCAACTACTTAATTTGCAGTATGCTTCAGTTTTTCTCCAGCAAAAAGAATCATCTTCAAACTGAAAAATCAAATCAGCAACAGAGAAAGGTCATTTCAGTTGGAGATAGGTAAAGAATTAGAAAGGAAGAATAGATTTATACAAAATTAATTCAAGTCTGCAGGTTCAGGTGGGCAACTAGATGGTACATCTGTTAAAGCACTGGGCTTACAAACAGGAAGACCTGAATTCAAATCAATCCTCACACCCTCATTAGCTGTGTGACCTTGGTTAAGTCACTTTATTTCTTTCTGTCTCAATTTCCTCATCTATAAAATGCAGAGAAGAATAATACCCACCTCACAGGGTTATTATGAGGATCAAATGAGATAATAATTATAAAATGCTTAACACAGTGCCTGGTAGATTGTTACATGAATGTTAGCTAATTATAATTTTATTATCAATTAAATGCTAACAAAATTTAGTGATATGGAGATAATGTCAGAAAACTTTGAGATCATATAGAATAATAGAGATATTAGGATATGAATATTGTTGTGTTTTTCAAAAGAGATATAATGAATTTTAGAAACTATATATGAGTAGGTGTCATGAATAGGATAGAAATTCATCATCTCTCTTCTTTCCAAATTGCATAATGATTAACAGATAATCATTAAAAACAGAAGTCTTGTGAGAATTTTTTAAAACACAGTAATCAGGGGGCGGCTAGGTGGCACAGTGAATAGAGCACCGGCCCTGGAGTCAGGAGTACCTGAGTTCAAATCCAGCCTCAGATATTTTATAATTACCTAGCCGTGTGGCCTCGGGCAAGCCACTTAACCCCATTGCCTTGCAAAAACCTAAAAATAAAAAACAAACAAAATAACCACAGTAATCAATTGAAACCAGCATGAATTTACTGTCTAATGTCTCCCCTTTTTTCCTTATATTTTCAATTTTTTAACATTTTTATTTAAAGTTTTGAGTTCCAAATTTTATCCTTCCTTTTCCCTGACTTCTCCCCCACTCCCTGAGATGGTAAAAAATCAGATTTAAGTTGCACATGTGTAATTATGCAAAACATTTCAATATTAGTCAATTTGTGTAAGAATACTCAGAATAAAAAAAAATTAAAGTGGAAATGGCATGCTTCAGTCTCTACTCAAACAAAATGTTTCATCATTGCTCCTCTAGGAGTGTTTTGAATCATTATATTGCTGAAGATAGCTAAATCATTCCCAATTCATCATCGAACAATATTGCTGTTACAATGTACAACGTACTTCTGGTTATGCTCACTTCACTATGCTTCACTCCATGTAAGTCTTTCCAGGTTTTTCCAAAATCTACTGTTCATCTTTTCCAATTCTCAGTCACATAAAAAGCACTGCTGTGGATATTTTTACAAAAATAGTTCTTTTTTATCCCCCTGTTTTGGATATCTTTGGGATATAGACCTAGCAGTAGTGCTTATTGTTGGATCAGCTCCTTGTTTTTAAAGTCCCAGCTCAAATCCCATCTCCCCGGACACTTTATTCAGGTAATTTGAACATTTATTTAATCTGAACTGTTTTTCTATTCTTTTTGCAATTTACATTTGGATCTGCTTAGTTAAGGATCTCTTTGCTGGCTCTATTTCTCCAACAAGATTATACAGTCCTTTGGTATCAAAAAGGCTTCTGATGCTTTGTTGCGACTTCCATAGACCTTAATAGAATGTCTTATACTTAATGGGTTCTAAATAAATATCAGATTAATTTTTTTACTAACTGACATAGTTGTGGGGAAAGCAAGTGAAACATGAAATTTGCAGGGGTTTTGAAGAATAGTTCACTTAGAGGCAGAAAAGACATGATTTTAAATCCATACTCAGACACTTACTAGCTATATGACTGATTATATAACTTCAGTTTCCTCATCTATAAGATGAGGATAATAGTGACACCTATCTCACAATATGATAAAAACACTATATAAATATCCTTTTTAGTCAAATACATACATACATATACACATAATGTGAATCATTGCCAATGGAGACATAAATTATGCAAATAGACAGAATATATGTATTATAAGTTTTGCTCTAGTCACTGAGTACTTGAGTTCTAATGTAGAGTGCCAGAATCAAAGGGATAGCAGGAATATTACTATTCTGTATCTCTTCTGCTAATGGGGTACTTTGACCTAGCTGATGATGGATGGGAGAAAAAGGATTGAGAATCAGTTAATTATCAAGTATCAATACAAGCCAACATTTAGCTTGAGTCTTACTGTGTAAAACATAACATTGCAAGGGCCAGGAACAAACTGAAATTTTAGGGTAAAATCCAAAATCATTGAAAGGAATGGCTCATATAAATAAGTCTGATAGAAGGACAGAGGAGATAGCAGGATTTGTGGGACAAAGCCAAGATCATCTGTAGACAGGAAAATGAAGACAGTGAGTACTATTAACATAGTTCCAATTTTATACCATTTTTGAAAGCCCAGTGGCTTGTTCAATTAATCAATAAACATTTTTAAGCACAAACTTTATGCTAGATAATGTGCCAAGGATTGGATATACAAAAAGAAGCAAAAAATAGCCTCTGACCTCAGGGAGCTTGCAATCTAATAGAGGAGATAACATATAAACAAATATATATATACATATATATATAGATAGATAGATATGAAAGAAAAATATATAGGATAAATATGAAGTAATTAACTGAGGGAAGATACTGGGAATAAGAGGCATTGGAGAAGGCTTCCTGTAGAAGGTAGGATTTAAGTTGGGATTTAAAATAATCCAGAGAGGTCAGTAATCAGAGCAGAGGAGGGAGAACATTCCAAGGATGGGGGATGCCAGGAGCCAATAGAAAGTGTCTTGTCTGTAGAACAACTAGGCCAATGTCATTGCATTGAAAAATACACTTCCAGAATAAAGTGGTAAGAATACTGGAAAAGGTTATGGTTAAGAAGGACTTTAGATACCAAAGAGAGCATTTTGTATGTGATCTTGGAGGCAATGAGAAACCAGACCTGCATTTTTAGATAAATACTTTTGATCACCAAAAATGAAGTTCTGGCTAGATGTAGTATTCTCAGAAAGTGATAATTCCTAATGTTCCTCCAAGTGCTTTCAAGATCTGTCTCCTCTTCAGACTCACTTTGTGCAATGGGCAGATCAAGCACAATTATCTCCATTTTGCAGGTAAGGAAAAATGGGACATAAAGTAGCACAATGATGGGCAAAGAGTCACATAGTGAGTAGTTTGTGAGACTAATGCTCCAAATTCCAAGTCCTGGATTTATTTCAATCTTCTCCCAAAAAGATTATACTACGTCCAGTTCAATCATAGGTAAATGAGGGTCTAAAAGGATATCAATTCTTCCTTCCCTGTAGGACTAGGCTACCTGAATTGCCCCTGGGATAGGACTTTATACATAGATGTAGAAGGGTCATTAGAAATTGTCTAGTTGAACATCCTCTTTTTATAGATGAAGAAATGGAAGCCAGAAAAAGTTCAGTGAAACCTGACATTGCATAGGTATCAAAGCTGTCATTTGAATCCAGGTCCTTGTTAGTTCTTCCTGTTGTGTCCATGTAAACTCCTTGGGCATGCTTAAAGTCAAGAGAACTAGATGATTGTCCAAGTTCTGCTACTTTCTAGACACATGACCTTGAACAAGAGACAGCTCTATGATTCCCTTGTGACTTCACCTAGAAAACTGATGCTTTGGGATAAATCATCTCTAAGGCTCCTTTTGAGTCTATAAATCAATCCTCTTATCCTTGGGAACAGAAAAGTTCTGGAAGAAGGAAAGACTCTTTAGTGACAAGACTTCATTGAGTATTTTAGTACTGAATTTCAAGACACCATCCACTAAATTTATAAAGTTCCCAACATGGATCATCACACAGGGGTCCTTGAAGGCTTTCTCACCAGGATGTCAGCTCTGGTAGGTTCTACCAAGATAAACAGGCTTTGATTAGGACCAAGTAACAAAATCTATGCAGGGGAGCTGTGACTCAGTCCAGGTAAGTGTAAGGAGGCTCTTCACCAGAAGGTTTGCCATCAGGACATAATCTTTAATTTCTGGCAAAGTAAGCAAATTCAGTAGATAAAAACATCAAGTAGCCCTCTCTCTATGGATCCCCCTTCTATTCTCAAGGCACCAATAGCAGTGATAGAAAAGGGGACAGAGGGGGAGGTTAGGTGGCACAGTGGCTAGAGCACTGGCCCTGGAGTCAGGAGTACCTGAGTTCAAATCTAGCCTTAGACAATTAATAATGACCTAGCTGTGTGGCCTTGGGCAAGACACTTAACCCCATTGCCCTGCAAAAAATCTGAAAAGGGGACAGAGATCCAGAGAAAGAATTGTGGAGTTGAAAAAAGACCAAAGACTTACCTTTAATTTAAAAAAAAAATTATTTTATTATGTAATTTTGCTATCTCTCTTACACTTTACTTTTTTCCCTTAAGGATATGATTTCTCTCTACATTCAACTTCGATAAGTGTACACCATGGAAACAATGTAAAGACTAACAGACTGCCTTCTGTGGGGGATAAGGGAGGGAAGCAAGATTAGGGGGAAAATTGTAAAATTTTAAATAAATAATTTTTTTTAAAAAGGGAGGGACAGGGGGCAGCTAGGTGGTGTAGTGGATAAAGCACCAGCCCTGGAGTCAGGAGTACATGGGTTCAAATCTGGTCTCAGACACTTAATAATTACCTAGTTCTGTGGCCTTGGGCAAGCCACTTAACCCCATTTGCCTTGCAAAAACCTAAAAAAAAGGGGGGGGAACAGAGGATGTGAAAAAATACACCATTCTCACCTCAACCACAAACATTACTTGGACTTTTAGTTCAATTACTGAAGGTTGATACATAATGGAAGAACTGAACTATAGTCTTATTGACATTTTTGCTATCCAGAAGATGAGTTAGTTATTGTCCTTCTTGATCAAAAAAGACCATGTCGACTTCCAGCCAAGATGGCAGAGAGAAGACAGGCACAGTTCTAAAGACTCCTGATCTTTCCCCATCTGTGATATGAAACAAATCTCTTTACAGAAATCCGACCCACAAAACCCAGAAAGAAAAGCCAGGAGAAAGAACATCTACCTCAGGATTTGTCTTCTACAGCTTTGGGTGAGTCTAAGCAGGTGAGTCCCGGTCTCAGAGGGTGGATCAGCCACAATCAGCCAGATAAGCAGCTGAATTGGAGCAGGGGAACCTGAGGGCCCTGAGAGCAGGACCTGCTTGATCAGCAGCTGGGCTAGACCGAGGGGGCTTGAGTCAACTAGGGAGCAGAGGCGCTGGTGTTGGTACTGACCCTCTGAAGCTTGCTGACAGGGCTGGGGGTAGAATTCCCCTGCAGGAGAGCTGCCAACACCCCTGGGCTCCTCTGGTCTGAGGAACTCTTGAGTCCAGGCCTCCATTGTGGCTGAGGCCTCTTCCCAGAACAAACACAATCACACACTACTTCTGCCTCAGGCACAGGTGTGTGAGCAGAAGAACCAGCCCAGCTGACAATAGGGAGAGGGATGACCTCACCCCAGTTTAAAGCCCTCCATTGATTGAAGGCAAAAGAATTCAATAGGCTCAATTGCTCCCTTCAAGCTAAGGGAGAAGGCCTCAATCAAGGTCACAGACACTCCAGAGAAAGCAACCAGCACCTCCTACTGGCCAGTTGGAGAAATTGCACTCAGTGAGTAAAATCTCTAGGGATCCCAACACCAAACCCCTGTGAACCAGCCCCTCCCCAACTCTAGGTCTTAGCAAAAGGAAGAAAGGTCAGCGGAAAGGTGGATCCATAGAAAAATTCTTGGAAGGAAAAAACCCTAGAACCTCTGAGGAGAATATGATCTGGTCTCCAGCACAGAATGACTTCCTTGAAGAAATAAGCAAGGAGTTTAAAAATCAACTGGAAAATTTGGGAGAGACAATACCTTGCAACAAGAAACCAAATCATTAGAAAATACAATTGGTCAAATACAAAATGAGAATAAATCTCTCCAGATCCTCAATTAGACAAAAAGGACCATGTCATCATATAAATGATAACATGATGGTAGCTTTAACAATAAGATAAGAAAAAGAAAATGAAAGAATTAGAATAACTAAGAAAGAAGATTCTCACTCTTCGCAGGTGATATGATGGTATACTTAGAGAATCCTAGAAAAATCCTTCTAAAAACTATTTGAAATAGTGACTTTAGCAAAGTTATAGGATATAAAATAAACCCCATGAATCATCAGCATTTCTTTATATTGTCAACAAGACATACCATCAAAAGATAGAGAAATTTCATTTAAAATAATTGTAGACAAAATAAAATACTTGGGAGTCTATTTGCCCAGGCAAATTCAGAAACTATATGAAAACAACTATAAAATACTTTTTACATAAAATCAAATCTAAATAATTGGACAAATAATTGCTCATGGGTAGGTCAAGCTAATATAATAAAAATGATAGTTCTACCTAAATTAAATTACTTGTTCAATGACTTACCAATCAAACTATCAAAATTGCTTTATTGAGCTAGGAAAAATAATAACTAAATTCATATGGGGAAACAAAGGACCAGTTGTTTGGTACTGGTTATGAAACAGAGTAGTGGATCAAAGGAAAAGGTGCAAAAGAAACAGTAGTAAATGTCTATAGCAATCTACTGTTTGACAAATCCAAAGACTCCAGTTTCTGGGATAAGAAAATTCATTCTTTAATAAAAACCACTGAGAAAATTAGAAAATAAATGGCAAAAAACTAGTTATAGACCATCATCTCACAACTTAGATAAGGTTGAAATGGGTACAGGATTTAGGCATAAAAGGTGATGACATAAGCCAATTAGAACAACGAATAGTTTATCTGTCATATCCATGGAAAGAGAAACAGTTTATGACCAAAAAAGAGACAGAGAACATTATAAAATACAAATTGGATCATTTTGATTACATTAAATTGAAAAGGTTTTACACAAATAAAACCATGCAACCTAGATTAAAATGAATGCAGGAAATTGGAAAACAGTTTTTACAACTAATGTTTTTGATAAAGGACTCATTTCTAAAACATATAGAGATATGAGTCAAATTTATAAGACTACAAATCAATCCCCAATTAAAAATGATCAAAGGCTATAAAAAAAGGAAATTCTCAGATGAAGAAATTAAAACTATCTATAGTCAGATGAAAAATGGCTCTAAAATATTATTATTGATTAAAGAAATGCAAATTTATCCAACTCTGAGGTACCACCTCATACTTTCCAGATTGACAAATATGATAGAAAAGGAAAATTATCAATTTTGGAGGGGTTGTGGGGAAACTTGGGTCACTAATGCATTGTTGGTGGAGTGGTGAACTGCTCCAACTTTTCTGGAGAGCAATTTGGAACTATGCCCAATGGGTAATAAAACTATAATACAATAATGGCACTCAAGTCGGAACCTCAAAGAATTCATCAAAAAGTACAAAATGTACAAAAATATTTATAACAGTTCTTTTCATTCTGGCAAAGAATAGAAAATTGAGAAGATGCCCAACAATTGGGGAATGACTAAACAAATTGTGTAGTATTCATATGATGGAACACTATTGTTCTAATCATGAGGGATGCGTCTTCAGAAAAGCCTAAAAGACTTGCATGAGCCGATGTTGATTGAAGTGAACATTGTACAAGAGAACATTGCACACACTAACAATATTGGGTGATTAGCAACTTGTCCATTTTAGTAGCACAATAATCAAAGTCAATTCTACAAGTTTTGTGATGGAAAATACAATCCATATCCAAAGAAGGAATTATGGAGTTTAAATGTAGAACAAAGCTTGTTACCTTTAATTTTTAAAAGGTATCTCATGTATTATGTTTTTTTTCCCTTCTGTTTTTTCCCCTTTTTGATTTTATTCCTTTCATATGATTAATATGGATTTATGGTTAACATAGTTTTACTTGTATAAATTATATTAGTTTGTTTTCTGTCAGGGGAAGAGAGGGAAGAGAGGGAAGAAGAAAAATGGGAAACTGAAAACCCTACAAAAATGATTGTTGAAAACACTTTGCATGCAGTTGGAAAAATAAATATATATATATATATTTTAATTTTTTTTTAAATGACACACTATGACTTGTACATTATGTTTGTTGTAGCTAGGGGGATATTTTACAAAGACATCCTTCTCACTGCTTTTTTCCATATCTGTTTCACCCCTTGACCTGGTTTAAATAGGAAATAGGACATCTGATATTGTCTAGAAATCATAGAAGTCCATGGCCTTATGAATATGGTTCCATACACAGTGCTCCAACAACAGTAGGCAAAATAGCAGCAAGTGATTTTCCAGTGACAAATTGGTGACATCACAGTATATCCAAACCTGTCTCTCAATCATCAGTCAGGCTTTTCCTCTAGGACCTAGAACCATATTCTCTCCAGAACGTAAAGCCTGGTTTCCCAGAAGGTGCTCAATGTCTCATAAAAATAACTGCTAGATCACTCAGGACATAGTTTATGGTCAGAGCTGTGACAGTATCTGATCATCTTTGAACATCCAACTTTCATTCTTGATTAATGAAAATATTCTGGGCAAACACTTTTTCTCTGGACTTCTTCTGCCAGTCCAAGAATTTCCCTTCTAGCAGACAATATGAATGCCTCTGGTCAGTCTCTCTTAATCAGTGGTCCCTGGACTTAAAATAAACAAAATAGAACTGGGTCTTATTCCATTATTCCTAGTTTGGGTATTCAGGGTACTCAAACCTGCTTTGAACACTAATTTTTTAAAGTAAATTCTTCAATCCTGTGGACTGAAGTCAGTTGAGAATATAAAGTGGTCACCAAGGGACAGTAGCTTGCTAGACAATGGACCACCAACTCAATCCTAGCTCTCAACTACAAACTTTATAACCAGAGCAATTTTAATTCATGCTATTGGAGTTGGAATTAGGACAACTGTTGGAATCAGACTAGCTTCAATGGATCCTTCTTATAGAATTTAAAGTGTACTAATTCTAATTATAGGACCCCTAAGTATTCTGTATTGTTATTTTTTTTGGTCACTGCCTCCCTGGGTTGGGAGGGGTAATTTGGGTGTGTGCTATGTTCTATGGATGTGGTAGTCATTTCTCAGACTCCCTTTCCAGAATCAGACCCTGATTCCCCGTTAACAATGATCATCATAGTAGGCACAACAAGTATCACTGACAGCTGATAGGACAGATCATTTGAATGGGTCACCACAATCACTGCGACCATGCCTGAGGTTATGCAGAGTCCCCAAAGCAACAGGGGCACTCCCTCCCCCTTTCAGAAGATGTAAAGAAGTCACAACTAAGTAGGTAGGCATCTTGCAGGTTCTTCATAGATTAATGGAGAGGCCCCTAAAGGTTTTGTTCAAACGTAACAGGAAATATTATTTCAAGAAATAGATGGTTTCATTCTGTAATGTTTACTATGAGTATGAGCAGATAACCAGAAAGATAATTATAGCTTATATACCTACATCCAATTCAGAGGATGAAAAAACCAAAAAATTTGATGGGATATTTCTGGACTATTGCAATAGCCTGCTGGTTAGTTTCCTTATTTCAAGTCTCTCACCAAACCAGTCTCTCCTCCACTTAGCTGCTAATGGGATCTTCTAAAAAGTCATATCTGATCATGTAGCTCCCTTACTTCATAAAATCCAGTGGCTCCCTATTACTCCATATTCAAATCTAAAAACCTCTGTTTGGCTTTAAAAATTTCTTAATTATAATCTCTTTGAGGACAGCTGTTTTGCTTATTTGTGAAATTAGTCCCAGAACCTAGAATATTATTTCAATAGAGAGTAAATGATTATTTTTAAAAACATTGAATGCAGATAGGATAACATGAATGAATATATATATGACAAAAATGAAGAAATAATTAGATTATTTCTATATTTCTATATTCTAAAGAATATATTCTTGAAACCTGAAAAAGAAAGTCGATTGGTTTACTAATCCAAAGGCTGCAAATGTCAGAGTATTTCCACTGGACCAGGATTCTGAAAGTTCCTCATTGAGACTTTTTCCCCTTATTCTTCAGGAATTAGTGCAATGCTGGCTGTAAAACATGTACTATTTTATGATCCTAATATAACGCTTATTTGTTCTCTCAGTTCTTGAAACTCTCATAGTCATAGATGTTACTCCTTGCATTTAAATTGGAAAAAGAATGAATTAAAAAACCCACAAGTCCCTGCTTCATAGGAACCAGATAGCCTAAGAGATAGAAAATCTGGAGGCCCTTCCTCTCTCTCTCTTTTTTTTTTAGTTTTTTGCAAGGCAATGGGGTTAAGTGGCTTGCCCAAGACCACACAGCTAGATAATTATTAAGTGTCTGAGGTCAGATTTGAACTCAGGTACTCCTGACTCCAGGGCCAGTGCTCTATCCACTGCACCACCTAGCTGCCCCAAGGCCCTTCCTCTTAAAGCAGAGTCTGTCTAGAGACAGTTCACCATCAGACTGCCGACAAAGTAAGTGAAGTCACTGAAGTTGAGTCAGCTCTTTTTGAAAGTGCCAACAATTTCATCTTTACTGCCAAGAAAAAGCCTGAAAACCACAGTATAAGTCAAACAGAACCAGTCCCAGAATGTCCATCTATGTTTTAATTCCTCTGAGTTAGTTTCCTTCCATGTCATCATTATTCTCCCAAGAGTTCCTCCTTAGAGTCCTTAAGATGCCATCTAAACAAACTAATAGGGACTATACATGTGCCAGACCCATATTATAAATATAATCCATTAATTTCACATAAATCATCTCACATCTTGATTTTACAACATTCCCATGAAATCGATGATGTGTTATTTTCCACTTTGCATAGTAGGAAACTGAGTTTCAAAGAGTTATCATACTTAGTTGAAGTGACACAGATAGTAAATTGCAAAAGGCAAGAAGCATATTTTGGTCTTCTGACTAAATTCTATTTAGTTATTACTCTACTTAATCATTCTTGGCCTACTATATTATGTTTCTCCCCTACAGAGTAAGGAAAGAATATTGGACTAGAAGTATGAATATTTGAGTTCTGGCTCTCTCAAACTATTTCTAATTCACTTTGTGATTCAATGTCTCTGGAGGTTTATTTGTAAAATGAGACTACTGTGTTGGATTATTTCTAACCTCTAATCTCTCTTCTAATGCTATTTTTATATGATTCTATGATCTTAAAAATTTTTGTTTATAGAATATCCATATTTGCAAAAGCTTGCCAAAGCCCACTGTTTAGATAATCACTACTATATAAATGGGAGAATTTTATATGACCTTGACTAGTAAACAAAACTCAGAGAAACTAACTTTTGATATGAAATGTGATAGGAAAAAAAATAATTCCAAATGTTAATGAGCATCAGAACCTAATAGAAAACTAACTTTTCAAAACAGGGGTCATTACATCCTCAAAAAGACCATCTTTATTACACTGTTCTGAGATTGCTGAAAAGTCAGAGTGTCATTATTCAAAGACAAACACTCTGAATCATCTTTGCACCATTTTTGTAACATTCTCTGTTGTATCAGTCACAATATTTACCAATTCTATTTCCACATCATCTCTCAACCCTATTTCCTCCTTTGCATTCTCACTGTAGAAGTTGCTGGTTTCTCCCCAAAGACAACAGATGGCACCATAGATAGAGCCCTGGGTCTGGAGTCAGGAAGATTTTAGTTCAAATCTAGACCTAGGAGCTTATTTGGTGTGTGATCCTAGGCAAGTCACTTAACCTCCATTTACCTCAGTTTCTTCAACTATAAAATGGACATAATAATAGTACCTACTTTTCAGGATTGTTGTGAGGATCAAATGAAATAATTGTAAGACAAGCACAGTTTCTAACACATAGAATTTAAATGCCTGTTTCCTTCTTTCCCTCTTCATTGCCTCTTATCCAAGTACCCAATCCTAGTGGCTTTCATTGTCTCTAGTCTCTCTCTTTTATTGAAGAAACTTCAGCAATCTTACGAATGACATCTGATCACATGACTCTTACTCAAAACACTTTCAGTATAATTCCATTACCTCAAATTCCTTAACCTAACATTCAACTACCTTCCACATTTATTTCATGGATTCTCCCATTCATCAATTCTATGATCTAGTCAAAATGAACCTAAAAGAAGGGAGGACTGCTCCATCTATCATTTCTGTGTGAAGTCTTTCCTGTTTTAAGAAAGAGTTCATTTTCTATCTCTGTCTCTGTTTCTTCTTCATTCCATTTCTCTCTTAATCTTTACTCTCTAATTCTCTCTGTCTCTGTTTCTCTGTCTTTATCTCTAGCTCTCTGTTTCTCTGCCTGTCTGTTGTTCTATCTCAATCTCTGTCTATCTTTACCTTTCTGTTTCTCTGTCTCTTTCTGTCTCTTTCTCTATCTCTGTTTCTTTGACTCTTTGTCTCCATGTTTGCCTCTGTTTCTCTTTTTTTCCTTTGGGTTTCATCATAAAATCATAGATATAGAGCTGCAAAGAATCTTAGAGGCAAGCATATAAATCCAATCCTATAATGTTATAGAAGGGGAAGCCATTCTGAGTGGTTAAGTGGCTCAATCAAGGTTACAAGTTAGAATTGAAATCCAGGTCCCATTATTTTCTCTCCAGGGTTTGTTACCAAAAAAGTCATGTTGCCTATAATGTATATTACAGTGAAAAATCCTTGAATATTTTTTCTTTCTAACTTATCCATCTTCTAACTTGTCTCAGGCGATGGTCTCATGCCCAGAGAAGAGAAGCATGCAAAGTATATTGAATAGGATACCCTAAGTGAGGTTCACAAGATTTGGATTGTGTGACCACTAGCAAATCACTTAACCATTCTGAGTTTCAGTTTTCTTACCTACATTATTTGTGATTTAATATCACTATTTCGTACCTCCCTAGGGTAGGTGTAAGGTCCAAATGTGATACTGGAATGCACATAAAATATTCTGCAAAGTTTTAGGTACTATATCAGTGTCAGTTATCATTATTCTTCTCATCATATTTCCATATCACATGTTCAGTGTGGACCAAAAGGCGTATCGCCTACGGTTCTGATCCATGGTATAGACATACAAATTTAGATAACTATTATTGAAGTCACTTTATTAACAGCAGCTACTAAACTTGTTTCTTCTCTCCAAGTTCTTATCTTGAATTGCTCAGACTCTCTCCATTCTTTCTATTGTTATCACAGAAAATGCCTTGAAAGCAATTCCAAAGAGTACATCTACTAAAGTACAAGGAAATCATCAATTTCCAACCCAGAATGACAGCCCAAGGGGACTCTGATAGTCATACTGCTAGAGGAAACTTTTTATTTTCCCTAAATCCAATCCCTCACTCCTTACAAGATTTACTTAATGTCACTTTCACTTGATAGATATGGTAGCAGTCCTTGACAGATAATGGTGTGCATGCTAATGGACCCAATCCCCATGTCAGCCCCACCTGCACTGTTAGACTAGGGTTGTTTTTTTTTTTTTGCCTAAAAAATAAATGCTTGTCCTTGATGCTTTACAAGCCAAATCACATAAAACCCTAGAAGGGAAGATGAAAACATCATCCTGTATTGACAGAAAGATGTACTGGATGATATAACGGATTTTTCCATCTGTAATTTTCTAATAATTGAAACACTAGTATTGCCTTGGCCTGCTAGCATAGCTTCTGTAATAACCTGCTGGTTTTATTCACATCAAGAGAGATAATCTTGGTTCTTGGTTAAAGGTTCTAAGTATGAAAAAGAAAGAAATTCTCTTTTATTTATTTATTTTTTTGGCTTATAAAATGCAATTTTATTTTATGTTACTTTGCTGTTACATAGGGCATAAAATTTTCACAATGCTTTTTTGGGACTACAATCAATGATTAGCAACACACACAATAGTGGTCCAAACTTTCTAAATAACGATCACTGGACAAATGTGACACCCTCCTACATGTGCACAAATCTACATGGAAAAGTACTAAAAAATTAGGCCTGGACTGTGTATTTCCAGTGGTTTCCCCCCATTCTAGATTATTAAGAAATGACATGCACTTTACAAATTCTCTTTTTTTAAGAAACCAATGAAAAAAAAAAGAAACCAATGGTCCAAATTGAAGTTCCCCATAGTCCTAGGAGCCTGGGAGCTGTCTAATTTCAAAGAGAACACACAGATACATTTCTTTTCAATAAGTAAACATGAGATGTACATCATTGTTAAACTCATAGACTAATGCTAATTAAAAATGAGGGAAGGACCCTACAGTATATTTCTTTTGTTTGTGCAGGCTAAAGTTAAACTTAATCCAAATCTCTGCTGGCATAGCAAGTAAAAGTTGATATGGTCATGTACAGTTATGCTTTCCACATTGCAACTTTTCCCCTTATGGTTTCCATATATCACAGGTTGGCATAAGAAATTATGTGGGAATTTTGAGGGAGTTTTGCAGAAGTTGCAAATGGTTTCATCAATCTGTTTTTCTGAATTGGGGTTATTTAAGAATGTTATTTCCTCTTCTGTTAATCTGGTGATACACAAAGACCAGCAGATGACAAAGAGCTTATGACAAATAAGGTATTGTAAATACCCCATAAAAGAAAAAGAAAAAAATGAAACTTCTTCTCTGGTATGAAGGAAGGACTAAAAGATATATGTGGATTTTCCAGATGACAGTGACATTGTGCCCCTAACTCACATGATGTGGAAGGGATCTTTCCATTAAAGATAGATTGTTTATATGTGGTCTGATAAATGTGATCAAACCCATTTATAACCACTTACAAATGTTGAGCTAAATTCTGGTCATACTAAGACAAAATGGAAAAAAAAAGTTTTCCCCTCAGTTTCCTCCCCTGTGTTATGGTGAATCTATCAGTCCAAACATTTCATACAAGTTATATTGTCTTTTGGTCATTATGCAACACTGACCCTTTTCCCAGTTTCCTAGGACTGATCTAATAATAATTTCTTATTATCATTAATAATAATAATTATAATAATCCTTATTGTTCATTATAACTCCTTAGTTGTGAGCAAAGAATTTGAGTTTTGGAAATAATACAGTAATTGAATATCTCACTCCTTTATATAAGGCTTTACAATTCATAGTACATCCATAACTTGAATATTCTTTTGTCTTCGTCATAGGAGCAAAATACAGAAATGCTCAAATAATTCCATGATTCATCAACATACATATCCCCTGAATGATGAAGCCTGATGAAGCCTGACATCCGTCTAAGCCTGACTATCCTGTGTGATGTTCGTTTCCTATCATGTAAGCTACAGGAAATCCATTTGATGTACTAGGGACCTTTCTTGCTTTCTTGTGATATTTGAGGATCCTAATGAAGGAACCAGACCATCCACTGATTTAATTATTATTAGATTAGATTGTTATCCTTAGTTCTCCAACCCATCTTCTTTTTCACTTTCACATTTCTTTGATGACATCCTTTACACTATTTCTCCTTACTAATTGCTTCTTTGTAATCATGACTTATTCTCATTCATCATAGGATGTTTAATTGGTCTCTGGATAATCCTAAATTTAGAACCTTCGGAGACTGTTTTGTGCTTCACTTTTAAACAACAGCAAAGGAAAAAATATTAATCAATCAAGAAGCATTTATTAACTGCTAATTGCCAAGGATTTAGGAGAAAAGAATCAGCTTCAGTTCCTGTTCACCAGGAAATTTACATTCAAATGGGGATCAGAAGATAACATTTACATAACTTATTACATACTGTATAGACTAGATGACCTTTGCTTCTAAAAGAAGTTTGGTATCATGTAGTAAAAATTGATGATGATGATGATAATGATGATAATGATTTGCTCTTGAAGTTGCAAAGCATTTTCATATGTTATCTCATCTGAGTCCCACAATGTCCCACAAGTTAGCCTGAGCTGTATTCTCCAAACCAAACTGACCATAAATGACCATGTGTCTACCTCTACTTCTTAGTAATACCCCAAACATATCTATTAAATTCCCTTCAAGTCACTTACAACATCTTGCCATTCTTCGCTGCTGATAAAACCCCCTTCCCATCTCTGAACCAAAAAACATTGTTTTCCTCCCTCGATGAATTAGTTGATTCAGTTTTGTAACTGCATTCTAGTGTTGAACTTGACTGGGAAGTGTTCAAATTCATCTAACTAACTATATCTAGTTAGTCCGGAATAATGTTTCCCATCTAGTCACAACCCATAGGAAATCTAATGATATTTTATTATTCACCTTGCACCTTGCATACACAAATATTCAATCTCAACTTTTTACTTCTTACTTTAGAAAAAGTCATCAAATTAATACTTACCACTATTGTTTCTGGGGAAAAAAAACAGGACAATCAACCGCCATATAGTTTCATTCATTGTTTCTCTGACTTTCCAGATAAAAACTTGCTTAGCTATCACTGTCTCCCCTTGTTAAAATGTAAGCCTTTGAGGGCAAGAATTGTCTCACTTTTGTCTCTATAATTCCAATTTCAACTCACTGCTATATCAATAATTCTTCTTTCTTTTAAAAAATAAACTTTCATTGTTTTACACTTTTCATAGCAACAAAATTTCTCCAAGGATTTTTCTCCATTCCCAAAGAGACATTCTCTCTAGCAAATGAAATATTAAGAGAAATAATATTTTTAAAGGAAAAAAAGAAAGGTGAAAAATGATTAAAAGATCAAAAAAGAGGGGTGGCTAGGTAGCACAGTGAAAAGAGCAGCAGCTCTGGAGTCAGGAGTACCTGAGTTCAAATCCGGCCTCAGACATTTGATAATTGCCTAGTTGTGTGGCCTTAGGCAAGTCATTTAACCCCATTTGCCTTACAAAAAAAATGATAATTAAAAAAAGATAAAAAAAGTCTGAAAATGTATGCAGTGTTTCACAACTATGGATTTTCTTCCTCAGGGTATGGATGCCTTCTCATAGCTCTTCTTTGGAGTCATGTTTACTCTTTATAATTTTGTTACTTTCACTTGTGATTGCTTTGTGTTTGCTTATTTTCTGTTTATCAGTTGTAAATGTATATATATATATGTTTTCTTGACTCTTCTTATATCACTCCTTATCAGATTAAGCAAATTTTTTTTCTTATTACTCTATATCTATTATTTTTGTTATTTCTTACAATACTGCAATATTCTGTTGTATTCATGTGCAATAGTTTAGTTATTTCTTAATAACTATTTAACTATTAGGCATCTTTGTTTCTAGTTCTTGACTATCACAAAAAGTCCTGCTATGAATATTTTAATATCTATGAAGACTTTCTTTTTTATCAATGACTTCTTTGATACATAAGTCTATTACTAGAATCTTTGGGTCAAAGGGTATGGAAATTTTAGTCATTTTTTTACTGAGGCAATTGGGGTTAAGTGATTTGCCCAGGATCACACAGCTAGTAAGTGACAAATATCTATCTAAGGCCAAATTTAAACTTAGGTACTCCTGACTCCAGGACTGGTACTCTATCTACTGTGCCACATAGCTGCCTGCCATTTTATTTTTATAATTCCAAATCCCTTTCCAAAATGGCTGTACTAATTCACAGCTCTGCTAACAACACACTCATGGGCTTGTTTTTCTGTAATTCTCAAGTTAATCGATTACTTTTCATTCCCATATGTATTTATTTACTCTAATGACAGCAACCCATAGGTTGTCAAATTTATTCACAAATTCAGCCTCTTCTAAGTTAGAACAAAAATCTGTCTTCTATTTTCATCCTAATGCTAACAACTTAATCCAGATCAGGTATAATTGAATTGAAGCCTATCCTGAAGCTATTCATCTCTTTTGTCCTCCTTTCCTTCAGCAAGGAGAGTTTATTAGTCATGCATAATTGAATAGGTGGCTTGCCATATTTTATAAACAGAGACATCATTTTGGCACCTAGGGTAAACATAGGATTTGAAATAAGAGGACTTCAAAGAAAGACTGATGGGAAGGCTGTAGATAGGGGAGTAAACTGGGTGATATCAGCCCAGGGCAAGAAATGGAGGTTTCACATCTAATATAAATGAAACAACTTTCATGTGCATTGCTCTACAAATAGCTTTTGGACAAGTCACTTGTGTTGGGGTTCAATTGTACTTGGGAGAGATAATATATCTTTCAAGAGTTTAACCTATACTTATAGAGATTTAAGACCTTTAAACCCTTGGGAAAAGGAAGACTAAAATGAAGGGGACAGTTTATTTGAGAGACACACTGGAGGTTATCTCTCATAAATCTGAATAGAGAAAGACTATGCAATAGATTTTGCTGGGGGCCATTGAGATGTAGAAAAGAGATTCAATATCTTTGTGAATGACAGCCAAGCACCTGGACAAAGGAATAAGGTTGAACATGCTTTAGATGTAATGGGGGCTGTTGTATTAGCATGGAAGGTAGGTGAAATATAGGGAAAATGTAAGCTTGTGAGGGAAAGACAGCCTGGAGGATATCTCAGGAGAAAAAAAAATAGGTTTCTAAATTTCAGTAATTGTAAAACCTTAGTCACCTTACCCTAGTTAACTTTCTGGTCATGAGACCTTATTTCATTCTCTGCTAAGGAAGTTGTAGTAGCTCTACCATCATTCATATAATTATGTTATCCTATCTACCCAACTCTCCTACAGATTGAATATTGAAAAACATAGTTTCATAGTTCAGCTCAAAACTCCCATTAATCTACTACCAAACACCATTATTATGTTATTGAGGGAGTGTCCCCTATCAATTCTAATCTATTCCATTTTGCATCTCTCAGACCCCTTGATAATGCAGCTGAAATCAAACAACACTAATTATGGTTAAAAAACAAACTGTATGAGGATAAGCATAATAACTTCAGCCATTTTTTTTTCCTGCATGGATACTTGAAAGCTCTCTGCCATCTCTAAAATACAACTTTTAATGCTGAGAAGTCTTCTGAAGGTCTATTTTAGAGTTTAGTTTGTACAAGTACAAATCAGTTCAAATAACAGAAGGACAATTTGCTATATCTCTCAATAAAGATAAAATTATTGAAGGCATAGTGAGAGGAGCTATAAATATCTAGATTTCTTGAAGTTAAGGGGGAATTATATTTCAATTCTTTAAAGATCTGAGGTTTCATCAATGTACGTGCCTATCATCAAATCATACCCAACAGATGGTCTTGAAAAAAAGAGTTTAAAATAACATCAATCCTATTGATGCATTATGAGTGTTGGTGAGAACAGTTGTTTTAAACTTAAGTTTTCTCAACATTTTTCACTTTTCCATCACAGTCATTTTTTGGATAAACTTTGTCCCATTTTTAACTGAACCCTACCACATAAGAAAGGTAACAGTGAAACAAAACCAGTGTAGATCCACCCCATCTGACAACACATACAAAATTCTATTCTGATAGTCTTCCTCTGCTCCACTAAGAGGAGGAAGACATTTTTATCTCTATCTTCCTTTTTTTTTTCCATGAAATTAGCATGATAGTGGTAACCTGTCCCAGTGGGAAAAAACACTGAATTTGGAGTCAGATGACAAAGATTCAAATCTAACCTTTGCCCTGTACTTCTTACATGATCATCACTTCCCTAGGCCTGATTTTCCTCAATTGTAAATAATTGTTGAACTTGATGGTCTCTGAATTCCCTTCTAATTCCAAATTTATGATCTCTCCATCTCCATGAGAAGTATAATTATTTCAAGACATGTATGTTTTCTCAAAAAACAAAAACATGTTGGTTCTTTTAACAAGCAGTATTATACAGTGAAAAAAACAGTGAATTTAGAGTCAAAGGATCTAGGTTCAAAGCTTACCTGTACTTCTTGCTCTCTATGTGACTTTAGAAAAGTCATTTAATCTCATTAGATCTCAGTATGGGGGGCTTCTGGGTGGAGCCAAGATGGTGGCAAGAAGTTAACCCACTCCTGGAGCCTTTCCCTACCAAAGATGAATGAAATCTCTACTCTGACATTCACACTACAGATCCTACCAAAAAAAGAGAAGATTCAAAGAAGTTTTCAACTGTAGACATTGTGGAGGATCTTCAGTGAAGGTCTGTCTCTTTGGGGGGGAAAGAGGAAATAAAGTCCAGGAGGTGGGAGAATGGGAAAAGCCAGTAGAAGGCTTTTAGCCACAGTGCAATCCAGGTCCCAACAGCTTAACAATAACAGAAGTCCCCACAGATAGATAGCAAACCAGCAGGGAGGATCACAACCCCAAAGTCTGAACCCTGAGAGCACCAAGGTAAAAGACAGGACTGGGTCAGGAACAATCCTCTGTTAAATCAGAACCTGGACATTAAGAAGGAAACAAACCTCTGCCAAGACAAAATCTGGAGAGCAAAATAAAAGCTTGTATCTACTCCATATACTCCAGGAACAGAAGTACAACAAAAAAGAACAAAAAAGCTAAAAGAGCACTCATTATAGAAAAATACTTTACAGATAAAGATTACAGCAATGCCATGTCTGAGGAAGAAAGCTGTGAAAAATCACTCACAGGAGAAGTATCAAAACAGTCTATAAATTGAACTCAAATACAAAAGTTCATCGAAAAGCTTAAAAAAATAATTTAAAAATCAAAGAAGAAAGGAAGAAGAAAAATGGAAAAAAGAAATGAAAGTCATGCAGGAAAATTGTGACAAGCTGACCAAAGAAATCAACTCCATTAAAAGTAAAAACCAACTGGAAAAGGAAACACAGAAGTTGAAGAAAATAAAATCCTAAAAATTAGAATTGAACAGTTAGAAACTAATGAATCTACAAGACTATAAGATTCCATCAAACAAAATAAAAAGGCCCAAAAAATTGAAGAAAATGTAAAGTAGCTTCTAGGGAAAATGAATGACCTGGAAAACAGATCCAGAAGAAAAAATCTACAAATCACTGGACTACCAGAAAGCCTGGACCAACAAAAGATCCTGGAAGTCATCATGCAGGAAATTATAGGGAGAAAACTGCCCAAATCTAGGATAACAATATAACATTGAAAGAATCCATAGAACCCCCCTCTAGAAAGAGGACCCAGGATAAAAACTCCAAAGGCTGTAATAACCAAATTCCAGAACTCTCAAACAAAAGAAAGAATATTAAAAACAGCAAAAAAAGAAAACAATTCAGATCCAAAAGGAACACAGTCAGACTAACACAGGACCTATCAACCTCAACATTGAAGAATTGTAAGAACTGGAATAACATATTTCAGAGAGCTAAGGACCTGGTATTACAACTCAGAATGTACTACCCTGTAAAATTCAGCACATCACTAAAAACAAACTAGATGATTTCAATTACATGAAATTAAAAAGCTTTTGCACAGACAAAACCACTGTAACCAAGATCAAAAGAAATGTAGTAAACTGGGAAACAATCTTTACAATTAATATTTCTGACAAAGGACTCATTTCTAAAATATACAGAGAACTAAGTCATTATTTTTTTTTAAAAAAAAGCTATTCCCCAATTGACAAATGGTCAAAGGATATGCAAAGGCAATTTACAAATGAGGAGATCAAAGCAATCCAGTCATATGGAAAATTGCACTAAATCATTACTTATTAGAGAAAATGCAAATTAAAGCTTCACTGAGGTACCACCTCACACCTCTCAGACAGGCCAATATGACCAGAAAGGATAACGATCATTGTTGGAAGGGTTGTGGGAAATCTGGGACACTATTACATTGTTGGTGGAGTTGTGAACTCATCCAACCTTTCTGGAGAGAAATTTGGAACATTGCCCAAAGGACAACAAAAATGTGCATGCCCTTTGACCCAGCAATACCTCTACTGGGTCTGTACCCTGAAGAGATGGTAAAAAAGGATAAAAACATCACTTGTACAAAAATATTCATAGCAGCCCTGTTTGTGGTGGCAAAGAATTGGAAATCAAGTAAATGTCCTTCAATTGGGGAATGGCTTAGCAAACTGTGGTATATGTATGTTATGGAACACTATTCTATTAGAAACCAGGAGGGATGGGAATTCAGGGAAGCCTGGAGGGATTTGCATGACCTGATGCTGAGTGAGATGAACAGAACTGGAAGGATACTGTACACCCTAACAGCAACATGGGGGCAATGATCAACCTTGATGGACTCTTTCATTCCATCAGTGTAACAGTCGGGAACAATTTGGGGCTCTCTGCAATGGAGAATACCATCTGTATCCAGAGAAACAACTGATGAGTTTGAACAAAGACCAAGGACTATCACCTTAAATTTAGAAATAAAAACTGATATCTTATTGTCTGATCTTGTTATCTCTTATACTTTATATATCTTCCTTAAGGATATGCTTCCTCTCTCATCACACTCAATTTGGATCAATGTATACCATGGAAACAATGTAAAGACTGACAAATTGCCTTCTGTGGGGGGAGGGAAGTAAGATTAGAGGAAAAACTGTAAAACTCAAAATAAATAAAATCTTTAATTAATTAAAAAAAGAAATACAGGACTTCCAGAATTTCCTGACACAAAGACCAAAACTGAACAGAGAAGTCAATCACCAAATATGACTGAAGAGTTACATAAAGAAGATAATTGAAAAAAGGGAACTGAAAAAACAAAACTGTTTTAAACAATTGCTGGTCCCTAAAAGGGAAGATATAGCATTTTTAATTCTTTAGAACTTTACTTTTCTAAGGAAAATTAGAGGGTAGGATATAATTGAAGAGAATGAACCTAAAGGATACAGGTATCATTGGGTCTTGTCTCTCAATTGAAGAGGTCCAAGATCATATCACTATGTTTGAGACAAAAAGCCTGAAAAAAAAGCAGGGGTATTAACTTTAACTTAAAGTGTCTCATTATAGTTGACTTACTTAAATATCAAGGTGCCAAGCATCTCATCTCATGAGGGCATCATAAACTGTGGGGACCTGAGCCAGTGTCTCTGTTTCTTACAATCATTTCTAAGTTTCTCAAGTGAGACCTCCAGAGTCTCCCAATACTTAGACATATTTAAGCATCATAAAACTGCAAGGACCTGAGACAGTGTCTCTGTTACTTACAATCATTTGTAAAGTTATAAGTGAGAACTCCAGGACCTCCCAGTACTTAGATATCTTCAAGATTCTTACAGTTAATAAGATTGACATCCAGTGTTTCACTTAACAAGGAGTTAAGTGCCCTGGATAGGGAGGGGGGATAAAGTAAGAGAGACAATAGGCCATGTTTCACCTAACAAGGGGTTAAGTACCCTTGGTGGGAAGAGGGGATAAAGTGTGAAAGAAAATAGGCCTGAGGGGAGTGGTACAAATAGTTCAAGAAATGATATGACTTTAGATTATACCTTGGCTTGTGAGGAGGTTTGCATGTACTAGAACTTGAAAGTGGGGTTAAGGTAAAAAATGCTTCTAATTAGTTGCTATTTCAGTCAATGCTGCCTACCAAGCAATCAAGCAAACAAGCTGTGATGATATATTGATAACAATAGGAGTTTATGAAGCAATCAAATAATCTAACTGTGACTGATGACACCTGGTTAATAATATTAGAGCACGGGGGAGAGGCACAAAGATTTATAATTTTAGAGGGAAAGGAGGGAGAATGTGAATGCTGAGTAAATTCTATTCAATAGATTTAGCCTAGTGAAGGAATAAGATACATTCCCACTTGGATTTAAAAATCTAACTTAATCAACAGGGAAGGGGGGGCTGGGAATGAGAAAGATAAGGGAAGAAGGGACTGATAAAAGGGAAGGGAAGTGTAAGTGAAAATAAACTGAAAGTTAAATTTCTAAAAGGAAAGTCCAAGGGGAAAGGTAGTAAAATTTTGGTGAGGAGGAATAAGAGGGAAAAGATAAATGTAAATTGAGAAAGATAGCATGGAGGGAAATACAGAATTAGTCATCTTAACTGCAAATGTGAATGGGATGAACCGTCCTATAAAATGGAAGCAGAAAGCAGAATGGATTAAAAACCATTTGAAGCAGAGAGATGCACACAGGGTAAAGGTAAAAGGTTGGAGCAAAATGTATTATGCCTCAGCGGAAGTAAAAAATCTGGGGTAGCAATCCTAATTTCAGACAAAGTAAAAGCGAAAATCAATCTCATTAAAAGGGATAAGGAAGGAAACTGTATCTTCTTAGAAGGCACCATTGGTAATGAAGTTTTATCATTACTAAACATGCATGCACCTGGTGGTATAGCATCCAGATTCCCAGAAGAGTGAATTACAAGGAGAAATAGACAGCAAAATTTTAATAATGGGAGACCTCAATCTCTCTCAGAACTAGATGAATTTAACAACAAAATAAACAAGAAGGAAGTTAAGAAGGTGAATGAAATCTTAGAAAACTTAAATATGATAGGCCTCTGGAGAAAACTTAATGGGGATGGAAAAGAATATACCTTTTTCTTGGCAGTACATGGCTCCTTCACTAAAATTGACCATATACTAGGGTACAAAACCCTTAAAATCAATGCAGAAAGGCAGAAATAATAAATATATACTGCTTGGAATATGATACAATAAAAATTACATGTAATAAAGGGTCAGGGAAAGAAACCAAGAACTAAATGGAAATTAAATAACTTTACCTTATTTATCTTATTTAGCTCAAATAATGGGTGGGTAAAACAGCAAATAATAAAAATAATCAATTATATCCAAGAAAATGATAATAATGAGACATCATAGCAAAATATATGGGATGCAGCAAAGACAATTTTGAGGGGAAACTTTATTTCCCTAAATGCCTATAAGAATAAAATAGAGAAAGTGGAGACAAATGAATTGGATATGCAACTAAAAAAGCTAGAAAAAGAACAAATTTAAAAAGTCCAGTTAAATACCAAATTAGAAATTCTGAAAATCAAGTGAAAAATTAATGGAAGGCAAGAAAACCATTGACCTCATAAATAAAACTAAGAGTTGGTTTTATGAAAAAAAAAACAATAAAATAGACAAATCTCTGGTTAATCTGATTTGGTAAAAAAAGAAAGAAGATAACCAAATTACCAGTATTGAAAATGAAAAGGGTGAACTAACCACCAATGAAGAGGAAATTAAAGAGATAATTAGGAGCTACTTTGTCAAACTATATGCCAATAAATTGGACAACTTGAGTGAAATGGATATATATTTACAAAAATACAAGCTGCCCAGATTAATCAAAGAGGAAATAAATTGCTTAAGTAACCCTATTTCAGAAAAAGAAATTGAAGAAAACATCAATAAATTCCCTAAGATAAAGTCTTCAGGTTCAGATGGATTTACAGGGGGATTCTACCAAACATTTAAGGAACAATTAATTCCTATTCTGCATAAACTTTTTAAAAATAGTAGAGGAAGGAGTTCTGTCAAATTCCTTTTATGACACCAACATGATGATGATACCTAAACCAGGAAGAATCAAAACAAAGAAAATTATAGACCAACCTCCCTAATGAATATTGATGCAATGAGGAATCAAAACTTTCACTCTTTGCAGATGATATCATGGTATACCTAGAGAACCCAAGGAAATCATCTTAAAAACTCCTTGAAACAATTAACAAGTTCTTCAAAGTAGCAGGATATAAAATAATCTCATATAAATCATCATTTCTATATATGAACAACAAAGTCCAAGAACAAGAGATAGAATGAGAAATTCCATTTAAAATAATTTTAGACAACATTAAATACTTGTAAATCTCCCTGCTAAGACAAACCCAGAAACTGTCATAATACAATTATAAAGCTCTCCTCACTCAAATAAAGTCAAATCTAAATAACTGGAAAAAATTTCAAATGAACATTGTTAGGTCAAGCTAATATAATAAAAAATGACAATTCTACCCAAATTAAATTACTTATTCAGTGCCATACCTATCAAACTACCAAATAACTACTTTACTGAGCTAGAAAAAATAGTAACAAAATTCATCTGGAGCGACAAAAGGGCAAGTATTAGTAAGGGAACTGATGAAAAGAAATGTAAAGGAAGGTGGCCTAGCTCTACCAGATCTAAAGCTATACTATGAAGCAGCAGTCAACAAAACTTTTTAGTACTGGTTAAGAAATGGAGTAATGGTGGGCAGCTAGGTGGCACAGAGGATAGAGCACCAGCCCTGGAGTCAGGAGTACCTGAGTTCAAATCTGACCTCAGACACTGAATAATTACCTAGCTGTGTGGCCTTGGTCAAGCCACTTAACCCCATTTGTCTTGCAAAAAAAACCCCTTAAAAATATAATAAAAATAATTATAAAAAAGAAATAAAGTAATGGATCAATGGATTAGGATAGGTTCAAAAGAAATGGCAGTAAATGTCTACAGCAATCTACTATTTGATAAACCCAAAGACATCAGCCTCTGGAATAAGAACTCTATTTGAGAAAAAATGTTGGGAAAATTGGAAAATGGTATGGCAAAAACTAGGCATAGATCCACATCTCACACCCTATACCAAAATAAGGTCAAAATGGGTATAGGATTTAGACATAAAGAGCAATACTACAGATAAATTAATAGACCAAAAAATTCTCTGTCTATCTCATCTATGGAAAAGGGATAAATTTGTGACAAAACAAGAATTAGAGCACATTATAAACTGCAAAATGAATGATTTTGACTATATTAAATTAAAAAGGTTTTGCACTAATAAAATCAATGCTGCCAAAATTAGAAAAAAAAGTAGAAAGTTGGGAAACAATCTTCAAAACCAAGAGTTCTGATAAAGATCTCATTTCCAAAATATATATAGAATTGCATTAAATTTATAAGATCATAAGTCATTCCCCAATTGATAAATGGTCAAAGGATATGAACAGACAGTTTTCGAATGAAGAAATTAAAACTATATATATATAATCATATGATAAAATGCTCCAAATCACTATTGATTAGAGAAATGCAAATTAAAACAACAATGAGGTAGCATCTCACACATATTAGTTTAGCCCAGATGAGAAAAAGAGAAGTTGATCAATGTTGGAGAGGTTATGGGAGATTTGGAACATTGATGCATTGCTGGTGGAATTGTGAATGTATCCAACTTTTCTAGAAAGCAATATAGAACTATGGCCAAAAAAGCAATGAAACTGTTCATACCCTTTGACCCACCAATGCCAATTTAAGGTCTATATCTAGAAGAAATTTTTTAAAACAGGAAAAGTTCTATATGTTCCAAAATACTCATAGCAGTTCTTTTTGTAGTGGCAAAGAAGTGGAAATTGAGGGGATGACCATCAACTGGGGAATAACTAAAAAGTTATGGTACATAAATATTATGGAATATTATTGTTCTATAAGAAATCAAAAATGTCTGGACTCTAGAGAAGCATGGAATGACTTACAGGATCTGATGCTGAGAGTAAGTAGTAGAGCCAAGAGAACAGTGTACATATCAACAACATTGTGAGATGATGAATTTCGATGGAAGTAATGCCTCTTGCCAGTCTAGAGAGCTAGGACAATGTATTAGTCTTGTAATGGTTTATATTATCCCCAGCCAGAGAAAGAAAAACAAAACAAAGCAAAAACAAAACAAACAAAAAAAAACACACAGAAAAAAACACCCTTACCAAATCTGATGAACACATTATAAAAAGTATCTCTTATGTATCTCTTTCCCTTAGTCCTAATTCCTCATGCCCAAAATTATTAATTTGTAAATATGTTTAACAAATATTTATGTAAAATGCTAACCTGACTGTTCCCTACTGAGGGGATGAGGGTTGGGAAGGAAGGGTGAAGTGAAATTTAGCAACTTGGAAATATACATGTACAAATGAATGAAAATTTTAAAAAATTTAAAATTTTAAAAAATAAAAAAGAAGAAAATAGTAAAAGAAATGATCTCAGTATCCTCTTTAAAATGAGATTGAATTTGAGAGCCTTGAAGGTCCCTTCTATGACCAATCTATAATCTTTAATTATAAAGATAAGATTGTTGAATGGGAGTGTAGAAGTATATCAAGATATGACTGCTATAAAAGCAAAAGGTATTTTTAATAAGAAATATTTAATCATTGTGAGTACAAGGATTATAACTCCTTATAGAGACTATCAAACAACAATAATCAATTTTTATTGTTTTCTAACTGACAAAAATGAAAGATTATTCATATATCCAATCTGTATGTAATTTATACAAATTGGGCAAATAATAAAAGAGACCTGTGTCTCATTATTTAGATTCATGCCTTCAACTTCAAACCTTTCTTATCTAAATTTCAGGTTATTGTGGGTCAACATATCGAAAGTAAATGAGAATATTGGGGGGAGTTTTGTGGAAGCCGCAGATAATGTACAAAGGTCAACAGTTGCAACAGAAAAAGTTTAGAAACTCAGAAATGTATAAGATGTATGTATAAAATCAACATATTTCATACTTTAATATCATAATTCAGACTTCTTCTCTGGTACAAAAGGAAGGCAAAAAGTTTTTCATGAATTTTCCAGGTCATAGGGGCACTATACCTCTAACTCCCCAACAATGTAGAAGGGATAACTTACAAATTTAGGAGGTTAACTATTGAATCTGCCAAAGAATCTCTGAGAGACTTAATTACTTTTACTTTCTTTTTTATGGTGGAGAGAAGTTAGGTAATATGAAGTAAAAACACTGCTTGGATTTGTGATTTCATGATAATATTGAATTACTGGTATGAACATTTCCCCCTCTGATACAGTTCAGCAACTCTGCAGTTGATGGTCTTAGAGTTGCTCATAATTTTAGAAATGATTAGAGAAAGTATGGCAAGTAGATGAATGATACAGAAGAATGAAATGTCATTGTTATTAAAACTATTTTCAAGTAAATAATAAAGAAAATTTCCTTCATAATAGGCATGCTAGCTAAGGTAGCAGTTTTGAATATGTAAAGCCTCTTCTCTCAGATGATAATATTTTTTACTTTCATTTTCAAAGAAGAGAAAGTGATATAACATAACATCAGGAAAGTGATGTTATGACAAGCATGTGCCATGTCACCAGCCTCTCTTTCTCCTCCAGAGTCATCTAAATCCAGTGGCCAGATATGAATCAAGACAACTGGAGTGGCCCTGAATGTGAGGCAATAAGAGTTAAGTGACTTGTCCAAGGTCACACAGCTAGTAAGAGTCAAATGTCTGAGGTCTGATTGAAACTTTGTTCTCCTGACTCCAAAGTCAGTGCACTCACTATCCACAGCAGCACCTAGCTTCCCATAGTTGATCTTTAGTCTATTAGGATCTGGTCACCAGGAATAATAATAATAATAATAATAATAGTGGTGATAGATGATGATGATGATGATAAAGTTAGCATTTATATAATGCTATAAGGTTTGCAAAGTATTCTGCAAATAATATCTGATTTTTTCCTCACAACAACCCTGAAAGGGAGATGTTATTATTCATTCTCATTTTACAAAGGAGGAGACTGAGGCAGACTTATAAGTGGCTTGCTTGCCCAAGGTCATACAACCAGGAATTATATCTGAAGCAGATTTTCCCAGTTCTCAGTGGAAAGCTCTATCCATTGCATGATTTGCCTCTACTAAGATGTTAATGTATCTTTTCATTCCTAAATCTAGACCTACATGTAAAATTTGCATACTACTGTAAAGGCAAAGCTAGAATATTTTAGAATATAACTACCAGCAAGAGATATTGGAATAGGGCCAAAATAGCTGGCCAAGAAATTCTGGCAGAGAAAGAAAACATTCTGCAACTGGATAAGACCAATAAAGCAACAGAATCTATTGATATAACCACTGCATATATTAAAAAAATTTTGCAAAAAAATCTATGCAGAATCCAAGTGTATTCCTTATCCAAGGAAGAAAAACAAATGTGCAGATTGAGTAATATCAAAAAAAGTCACTGGCAAGGATCTCTCTCTCTCTCTCTCTCTCTCTCACTCACTCTCTCTCTCTCCCTCACAAACACACAAACACACACATATAAACATACAGAGGAAATCAACTAGTCTGTCATGGAATCAAATACCTATCCCATTTTGGCAAATTCTAAAAGGCAGGCAAGGACAGATAAAAAGGATGAAAGCAACTTGGGGGGGAAATGGATATCAAGTGAGAGTACCTTGGTACCACTGAGTTAGTCATTTTAATTACCTGAGTCTCGGGATTATAGTTTTGATTATATTAGACTTTAAGTTCTACATTGTTTTATCTCAGATCTTCCTCAACCCTCTCTTCTCTGTCTCCATTTTCTCCTTCTCTTTTATCTCCATTTTCTTTTTCCAGGTTTTTGAAACTAACTTTTTATTTGTGATCCAAAATTGTCCTAACTACAATAAAAGGAAACTGAGGCAGGGTTCTGAACTAATAGAACTAATAGGACTTTACTATAGAGTCTATAGCCCCTCTAATGAAATGGACCTCAGACCTTCCTCACAATCTGAGATACCCACCTTTTCTGATGTCTTAATTATTATTATTATTATTATTATTATTAATTTATATTTCTTGATACCCAGATGGCATAGTAAAATAAATACATAATCTCATTGGCTGCTAGACCTATATCTTGACCATGATCCTCCAAGAGGGTCTATGTAAAATACAGAATCCCACTGGTTGAAAAGTGAGCTGATGAGCAGATTTTGACAGACCTATCTTGAATTTTCTGAAGGTCCTCCTGAAACTATGAACATACCAATGGACTAGGTGAGTAATCAGATGTCAAAACATCCCTGTGAGCCAATGATCCAGTCATAGGCTGGCAAACAGAGTCACTTATTGGCCAAACACTATCTCCCTAAGTCTGGGCAATAGAGGAATGTAAAGGAATGAGAGGAATGACAAGAAATGGAAATGCAACAAAAAGTAGCTAGGAGACTTTCCATGTCATTGAGTCATTTCCACCATTCTGGGTTTGGTCAAAATAACAAGGCAAAAACAAGGGTGGAGGTCTTCTAGTTAGCTTCCTATGATTAAGCTAGTGAATTTACAATCTGGAGTTCACAGCTCTGGAACCTAATACAGAACTTATAATCACTATCCCTATGGAGTCATATCAGACTGATTAATACTGAGTGCAGTAAAATAAGGGTCTAATAAATAATTTAACATATTATCAGACTCATTTCCTAATATGGAACACACACACAAATACATACATACATACATACATACATGCAATGCCATTCAGTAAGCCTTCACTTATAATAAAGAAAAACAGATAAACAAAAAACATTAGACCAGAGGCTGCCTTTTACAGTATAAGCAAAATCTAATATCCATCAATTTTCCTATTCTTTAACCAAAGTAGAAAGAAAGATTGACATCTTTTTTTCCCTGAGGTCAACACTCGTCTTTGAAATAGCACCATGTGACTTCATTTTAATGTTCTTTTCATTTACAATATTGTAGTCATTGCACTTATTATTTCCTTGTTTTACTTAATTCACTTTGCAGTAATTTTTGCAAATCTTTTCATGTTTCTCTGAATTTCTCATGTCCATTGATTCTTATTGCATAATAATACTCTTGCACATTCCCATGCCATAATTTGTTCAGTCTCATCATTCTGTGCACACACACACTTTGTTTCTTATTTTTCCTATCACCAAAATATTACTATGAATATTTGGCATTTGCAGAATCTTTCCATAGTTTACCTTTTGAAGATATAGTAGTAGTTGTGGAATCTCTGATTCAAAATGTATAAATAGTTTAGTGATTGATTCATGTAATTTCAAATTATTTTCTACAATGATTGGTTAATTTGCAGCTACAACAATAGCATTTATACCTCCACCTTCCAATAACCAAATGAACATTTAAAATTTTGTCTTTTTTTTAGTTTTGCCAATTTGTTGGGCATGTGTTTGAATTTGTATGTTACTGTTTTAGAGTAATCTTAGAATTTCTTGATAGCAGGCAATGCTTTCAAAAAGTGTTGGAAGTTTTTTGATTGTTTGTTTTTATTATTTATTGATTGGCAAATGACTTTTGCTATTATACTCACTTGTAGGTCAAGACAACCTAGTATAAACAAAGTGAAATAAAAATGGTCGTCAGCCTTTTGAGGCCCCTTTATTTCTGCAGTAATGGTGACAAAATTGTAGAAGATACAAAGAATCATATAGTTTTAGATTATCAACACACTTTCAGTATTGCTCTAAATGTGAGGTATTTGTTCAATGAATAATAGATATACTTGTAGGAGTTCTGAATTATACCACATTTTTGCTACAAATGAAACAAGAAAAAAAGAAGGAAGTTTCAGTTAAATAAAAGAATGGCCTACAGATAGCATAAAGGAGCTGACAGAATGAGTTTTATGGTAGTTCTAAAAGTTACAAGATATATTTTTTCAATGGGAATAAAAGTATTAATAAATAACATTCACATAGCACTTACTATGTTCCAGACACCATAATAAGTGCTTTGTGATTATTACCTTATTTGATCTTCATGGCAACTCTGAGAGAGGGAGATGATATTATTATTATTATTCCAATTTTACAGAATGGTTATTATATCTTGCAACTCTTAAAAGTATTTGCAAAGCCTTCCGGCCAAGATAACAGAGAGAAGACAGGCACAGTTCTAAAATCTCCTGATCTTTTCCCCATCTACCACATGAAACAAACCTCTTAAAAGAAATCCGACAAAAAAACCCAAAAAGAAAAGCCAGAAGAAAGAACATCTACCTCCGGATTTGTCTCCAGCAGGAGCTGTGGCTGAATTCAGGCAGGTGAGGCTGGGCCCAGAGGGAAGATCAACCAGACTAGCAGCTGAATTGGAACCAGGAGTCTGAGGGCCCAAGAGCCGGACCTGTTGGATCAGAGGTGGGGCTGGACCGCAGGGGCTTGAGTCTGTGGCAGAGCAGAGGCGCTGGTGTTGGAGCTGTCCCCCTGGAGATCCCAGACAGGGCTTGGGGGGAGAATTCTGGAGCAATAGAGCTGTGGACACCATCCCTGGGCTCCTCTGGTCTGAGTCCCATTACAACTCAGACTTCTCCCCTAACAAACAAATACAAACTAGTTCTGCCTCAGGCCCAGGTGTGTGAGCAGAAGAAGCAGCCCAGCTGAGGAATGACCCTCAGGCCAGGGTAAAGCCCACCATCGATTGAAAGCAAAAGAATTCAATACCTCCAACTCCTCCCTTCAAGGAAAAGGAGGGGGCCTCAACCAAGGTCACAGACACTCCAGAGAAAGCAACCAGCACCTCCTACTGGCCACACAGAGAAACCGCACTAAGTGAGTAAAGCCTTTAGCGATCCCAAGCTCCTGTGAACCAGCCCCTCCAAAACGCAGGTCTCAGCAAAATGAAGAAGGGTCAACTGAAAGGTGGATCCATAGAAAAATTCTTGGAAGGGAAAGACACTAATTCAGAGAGACCTGGAATGTCTGAGGAGAATACAATCTAGTCTTCAGCACAGAAAGACTTCCTTGAAGAAATAAGAAAGGAGTTTAAAAATTAACTAGAAAACTTGGGGGAGACAATTAATACCTTGCAACAAGAAAACAAATCTCTCAGATCTTCAAATGGGCAAATGCAAAAAGAAATTAATTCTCTCAAAACCTCAATTGGTCAAATGGAAAGCTCTTTCAAAAGTAGAATTGCCCAATTAGAAAAGGAGTTGTAAAAGGTTAACGAAGAAAACTCCTCCCCCCAAAAAAGAATGGAGTCTAATAGAAACTAATGACTCCATGAGACAGCAAGAGTCAGCTAAACAAAATCAAAAAATAGAAAAAATAGAAGCAAAGGTAAAATACCTCATCAACAAAACCACTGACCTCGAGAATAAATCGAGGAGGGGCAACCTGAAAATTATAGGACTTCCTGAAAACATTGAAGAGAAAAAAAAGCCTGGACTTAATATTACAGGATCTAGTGATGGAAAACTGCCCTGATATCATAGAATTGGAGGACAAAGTAGTTATTGAAAGAGTACATCGCTCCCCACCAGAAAAAGATCCTAAAATGAAAACACCAAGGAATGTTGTGGCCAAACTGCAGAACTATCAGATAAAAGAGAAAATCCTGCAAGCAGCCAGAAAGAAACAATTTAAATATCAAGGAGCCACAGTAAGGATCACACAGGACCTAGATGCATCAACATTAAAGGATCAAAGGGCCTGGAATGAGATATTTCAAAGAGCAAGGGAGCTTGGAATGCAGTCAAGAATCTACTTTCCTGCAAAGCTGAGCCTTCTCTTCCAGGGAAAAAGATGGACATTTAATGAAATGGAAGAATTACGAAAAATTTCTGATGAAAAGACCAGAGCTAAACAGAAAATTTCGGCATCAAACAGGAGGTTCAAGAGACACATGAAAAGGTAAAAAAAAGGGGGGGGGGTGTGGTAAAAGAAAAAAAATTGCAATCCAGTAAGTTGAAACTGGCTATATCCCAGCATGGGGGTAAAAAAAAAAAAGATTCTCATAAACCTTAACTCTAACAGAGAGAATACACGTAGAGAAATGATGGACATTCATGACGTATCCATGAGACTACTATCTAATGGGAGGTAACTGGCTTTAACCCCACTTGGGAGAAAGACTCTAATAACTCTCAGGAATTTTGACTCTATTCAATAGAGTATACAGAACTAAAAGGGACAGACACTTAGAATTCTCTATGACTTAGATAGAATAATCTAAAAAAAAACACTACTACCCTAAAAAGGGGGACAGGAAAGAGATGGGAGGAGGGAGGGGATTGAATGGGGTAAATCTCACTACACTAAGAGGTACAAAAAAACCTATGGTAATAATGGGGAAGAAGGGAGCAGAGGAGAAACACCTGAATCTTCTTCTCATCAGACTTGGCTTAAAGTGAACTTACACATACTCAGTTAACCTATAAAACATATAAACTTTCACGTACTAAAAGGGGAAAAGGGGAGGAGGGACAGAGAAAGGGAAGGGGAGTGGGGGAAATAAGGGGAAATAACAAAAGGAAGGGAAGGGAAGAGGGGAAAAGGGAAAGGGGAAAGAAAGGAGAGGATGTGATATAGGAAGGCAAACACACTGAAGGGGGTGTTTTTCAGAAACAAAAGACTGAGGAATATGGATGGGGGGGGGGAATCCAAACAGAGGGAAGATAGCATGGAGGGCAATAAAGAATTAGTAATCATAACCTTGAATGTGAATAGGATGAACTCTCCCTTAAAATGTAAGCAAATAGCAGAGTAGATTAAAAACAAGAATCCTACAATATGCTGCTTACAAGAAACTCATTTGAAGCAGAGAGATACATATAGAGTAAAGGTAAAAGGCTGGAGCAAAATATATTTTGCTTCAGCTGAAGTAAAAAAAGCAGGGGTAGCAATCCTTATCTCAGACAAAGCAGAAGCAAAAATAGATAGCATTAAAAGAGATAAGGAAGGAAACTTTATCCTCCTAAAAGGTACCATAGACAATAAAGCCATCTCAATATTGAATATATATGCACCCAGTGGGACAGCACCCAAATTCTTAGAGGAGAAGCTGAAAGAATTACAGGAAGACATAGCAAAACTCTACTAGTGGGAGGAAATCGAATCATAAAACAAACAAGAAAGAAATTAGGGAGGTAAATAGATTGTTAGAAGAATTAGATGTGGTAGACTTATGGAGAAAACTGAATGGGGATAGAAAGGAATATACCTTTTTTCTCTGCAGTACATGGAACTTATACAAAAATTGACCATGTACTAGGACATAAAAACCTAATGATCAACTACAGAAAGGCAGAAATAGTGAATACATTTTTCTCAGAACACAATGCAATGAAAGTCATATGCAATACTGGGCCAAGGAGATATAGACCCAGAACAAATTGGAAACTGAATAACCTCATTTTAAAAAATGAGTGGACCAAAAAACAAATTATAGAAAGAATTAACCATTTTATCTTAGATAATTATAATAATGAAACAACATACCAAAACCTATGGGATTCATTCAAAGCAATTCTCAGGGGATATATTATAGCTTTAAATGCTTGTATGAATAAATTGGAGAAAGAGGAAATCAATGAACTAAACATGCAACTAAAAAATTAGAGAAAGAACAAATCAAAAATCCCCAATTAAGTACCAAATTTGAAATTCTAAAAATTAAAGGAGAAATTAATAAAATTGAAAGCAAAAAAACTATTGAATTAATAAATAAAACCAAAAGTTGGTATCATGAAAAAAACCAATAAAATTGATAAACCTCTGGTCAACTTGATTAAAAAAAAAGAAAGAGGAAAACCAAATTGCTAGTATCATAAATGAAAAAGGTGAACTCACCACCAATGAGGAGGAAATTAAAGTAATGATTGAAAATTATTTTGGGCAACTCTATGCCAATAAATTTGATAATCTAAGTGAAACAGATGAATATTTACAAAAATATAAGTTGCCCAGGTTAAATGAAGAAGAGATTAAATACCTAAACAACCATATCTCAGAAAAAGAAATTCAACAAGCCATTACTGAACTCCCTAAAAAAAATCTCCAGGGCCTGATGGATTCACAAGTAAATTCTACCAGACATTTAAGGAACAATTCATTCCAATCCTATATAAACTCTTTGGAAAAATAGGGAAAGATGTAACTCTGCCTAACTCTTTCTATGAAACCAATATGTTACTGTTACCTAAACTAGCAAGAGTTAAAACAGAAAAAGAAAACAGTAGACCTATCTCCCTGATGAATATAGATGCAAAAATCCTAAATACAATCTTAGCAAAACGATTACAAGTCATCACTAGGATAATACATTATGATCAAGCAGGATTTATTTCAGGAATGCAGGGTTGGTTCAATATTAGGAAAACTGTTAGTATACTCAATTATATCAACAATAAACCTATCAGAAATCATATGATCATATCAATAGATGCTGAAAAAGCTTTTGACAAAATACAGCATCCATTCCTAGTAAAAACACTAGAGAGTGTAGGAATAAATGGACTGGTCCTTAAAATAATGAACGGTATCTATCTGAAACCATCAACAAGCATTATATTCAATGGGGAGAGGCTAGAGGCATTCCCAATAAGATCAGGGGTGAAACAAGGGTGCCCATTATCACCACTACTATTCAATATTGTATTAGAAATGTTAGCATCAGCAGTTAAAGAAGAAAAAGAAATTAAAGGAATTAGAATTGGGAAGGAAGAGACAAAACTCTCACTCTTTGCAGATGACATGATGGTCTACCTAGAGAATCCTAAGAAATCATCTAAAAAACTATTGGAAACGATTAGCAATTTTAGCAAAGTTGTAGGTTATAAAATAAACCTCCATAAATCATCAACTTTCCTATATATGTCTAGCAAGAAACAGCAGGAAGAGCTAGAAAGAGAAATCCCATTCAAAGTAACCTCAGACAGTGTAAAATATTTGGGAGTCTATTTGCCAAGACAGACTCAGAATCTTTTTGAAAACAATTATAAAACACTTCTCACACAAATTAAATTAGATTTAAATAACTGGGCAAATATCAACTGCTCATGGATAGGTAGAGCTAATATAATAAAAATGACAATTTACCAAAACTAAACTATCTGTTTAGTGCCCTACCAATCAAAATTCCAAAAAATTACTTTAATGAGTTAGAAAAAATTGTAAGTAAATTCCTATGGAGAAATAAAAAGTCAAGAATTGCCAGGAGCTTAATGGAAAAAAGTGCAAAAGAAGGTGGCTTAGCCCTACCAGATCTAAAATTATATTATAAAGCATCAGTCATCAAACCTGTTTGGTATTGGCTAAGAAACAGAGTGGTGGAACAGTGGAATAGACTAGGTGTAAAAGCAGGAGATGATTATAGTAAGCTGCTGTTTGATTATTCCAAAGAGTATGGCCATTGGGATAAAAACTCCCTCTTTGATAAAAATTGCTGGGAAAATTGGAAGTTAGTATGGAAGAAACTTAGATTAGACCAACACCTCACACCCTTTACCAAGATAAGATCCAAATGGTTACAGGACATAGACATAAAAAACAATACTATAAGCAAATTAGAAGATCAAGGACTAGTCTACCTGTCAGATCTATGGAAAGGGGAACAGTTTATGACTAAGGAAGAGTTGGAGAACATCACCAAAAACCAATTAGATGATTTCGATTACATTAGACTAAAAAGCTTTTGCACAGATAAAAGCAATGTAACCAAGATCAAAAGAAATGTGGTAAATTGGGAAAAGATCTTTACAACTAATTATTCTGACAAAGGACTCATTTCTAAAATATACAGAGTACTGAGTCATACTTTTAAAACAAAAAGCCATTCCCCAATTGACAAATGGTCAAAGGATATGCAAAGTCAATTTACAGATGAGGAGATCAAAGTAATCCATAGCCATATGAAAAAATGCTCTAAATCATTATTAGAGAAATGCAAATTAAAGCTTCCCTGAGGTACCACCTCACACCTCTCAGATTGGCCAGTATGATCAGGAAGGATAATGATCATTGTTGGAAAGGATGTGGGAAATCTGGGACACTATTACACTGTTGGTGGAGCTGTGAACTCATCAGGGCTATATTCATAATTGACTGTAACAATCAACTCTTCCTGCTTGACTTTCATTCTCAAAAAAGACTATGATATCAGGGTGATGAAAACATGACAAGCAAGTGAAGATTTGAGTATGGGGGTGCTGGGCTAAGTCACCAGCTCACTTGCTCCTCCAGAGCCATTTGGGTACAGTGTCCAGAAAAGAATCGGGATGATTGGAGATGTACCTGGATGTTTGGCAGTCAGACTTAAGTGACTTTCCCAAGGTCACAAAGATCGTAAGAGTCAATGACTGAGGCTGGATTTGAATTTAGGTCTTTCTGCCACCAGAGCTGATGTTCTATCCAGTGCACCACCAATCTTTATCCAATCTCTAATCCCACCAAACACTTTGTTGCAAGTGATAATCCAGATAAAGATGGAAGTAACAATTACTATATATCCCTTCAAAGATCTAAATTTAGTCCCATACCTCTCTAATAATAATCAAGATTATACAGCCCTGCTCTTCTGGCCCGATTTCAGCAGTTTTAAGATTTACTCTGATGAGATTGGGTCTGAACAACACTATAATTTTGTAATCACAGTCAGTCAGAAAAGGATGCCATAAACACCACACACTGGGCTTGTTTGTTTAATTGACTAGCAGCCTTTCTTCTTTCTTTATTGTGTAATTGATGCCAAAGAATGATAAATTGGTCTTAGAAGGCTATGGTACATGAGACAAAATAATGAAAATAACTCAGTTTAATTATCTTAATAATTATCACGATGTTTTCTCAAACATGCCTTGGCTCCAAAGTTTTAAATAAAAAAAAGAGACCAAGAAAATTACCCATTTGATAAGGAGCAGGATCTAGACACATTGCCAGAGCATCACTAGGTGCCAAGAAAGAAATGATCACCCTTTAAAAAACATCCTTGGAGAAAGAAAATACATAAGAACATAAGCCTGATAGCTGCAAGAGACAACTAAAACAGGGGCAGCTAGGTAGCACAATGGATAGAGCACCAACCCTGGAGTCAGGAGGACCTGAGTTCAAATTTCACCTCAGATACTTAATACTTTCTTAGCTGTGTGACTTTGGGCAAGTCACTTAACCCCATTGGCTTGCAAAATTGTTTTTAAAAAGAGAGACCACTGAGACCATCTAGTCTAACTATTTTACAGATGAGCAAACTGAGGCCCAGAAAGTATAAGGAGCTTTTTTCATGGTCATACTTGTAATAAGTGATGTCTTCCAGATACCCCTGTTGAGGGGTGTGTGTGTATATATAAGGTATTTGCCCAATAAATAATGGGTAGACATATTTGTTGAGGCCCTGAATTATATCACATTTTTGCTATAAATGAAACTTGGATTTGAACCCAAGTCTTCTGACTACTGATCAAATACTCTTCTCTCCATGCCACAAGGAATTCCACTTTTTTTTCTTCCTAGATCAATAAAAGAATGGTAAATTACCAGCCTTCTGTCAGTGTCAAAATTGAATAGAAATTAATCCCTGTCAACTGCATATTGACTTAGAAAACTACAAACTAACATTATTTATGTTGTAATATATTCTTATTTATTTTGTTAAACATTTCCAAATAATATTTTAGTCTGCTTCAAGGGCATTGTGGAATTTCACTCCCACTTGCTGGTCCTTACAGTTCATGATTTATTTATAGGCTATGTTCCTTGTTTCAACTGGGTTTTTTCATTGGAATTACACCTCATACACAAGCAGGCCTCCTAGAAGGTTATGCATTACTATTTAAAAAAAAAGTCTATCGATGAAAGAAATGAGTTAATGACATAGTTCTTATTTTAGCTAAGCAAAGATTAACTTGGTGAATCATGAGATATGAGAGTATTAGGGGCTAGATCTGTGATTTTATTGCCAGAATAAATGATGTAAGTCACAATAATAGTTGATCTTCTTATAATGCTTTACAGTCAGAAAGTATTTTATATATATATATATATATATATATATATATATATATATATATATATATATATATAATGTATGTATCTTAAATTCCAAAACCCTAAGTTTTGTGCTTACTTGAACTGAGTCCAATCTTGGAGACACCTTAAAAAAAAATCAACCCAATAATCTCAAATTTTAGCTTATTTTGCCCTCTTCTGGTCTTTCCTAAGGAATATCAGAATATAGTAGAGGTACATAGGTGATATGGTAATTAGGGCACTAGATATACATTTTACAAGACCTGAATTCAAACCTTGCCTCAGACAACTGCTAGCTATGTGAACCATCTTAACAAAGATTTAGCATCCCTCAGCCTCAGTTTCCTTTTCTATTAAATGGAGATAATAACAGACTCTACCTCATAGGTTTGTTGTAAAAGATCAGATGTGATAACATGTTAAAATTCTATATAAATATATTAATATCTATCCTATTATTCTGCAGAACATAACTTAGCCTCTAAACTTGAGAAACTAAATGGCATAAGCATTTGGAGAGCAAAGCAAAAGACTTATGAGTACTCTTCCACTTGGAATATTTTAGAGTGAGCACAGATCATCTTCCCCTGAAATTTGCATCTGATTTATTCTGGCTCCTGTTCAGGGCCTGCTGGGTTTTTATCAATTTGGCCATCAGGGCTAAACAAAGTCTGTTTTGAAGCCCAATTTATAGGACTAAGCTCTACAAATTATACATGTGTTGCAGAGCCAGAAGAGAGTGTCTGCCAGACATCATTGGACTCTTCTCTTCTTTAATGGCATTGCAGGTTTGTGGGCTTTCTAAGGGGATGGTGTTTTTTGTTCAGTGCCAATAGAATTCTACAGCAAATGAGAACTCTTTACAAAGGCAGGAAATTTCCACTTCTGCAGCTGCTTTTCCTTCTTACTAATAATATCCAATAACAATTAAATAAATTATTTTAACCAGTTTGGCCCTTTTAGAAAAGGCTCTATAATTAGAATCATAGGACCATGGATTAATAAGGAACATTAAGAATCATCCACTCCAGTCCCTTCTGTTACAGCTGACAGAACCACCAGGGTCAATTCAATTCAATTCAAAAGGTAAAGTGACTTCTACAAGAGCAACTAGCTAATAATCACAGATCTAAGACTTTATTTCTAGCCCCCACTCACTCTTTGCTGTATTATATCTCAAATGAATCACTAATGAAATGGGAAGAAATTTCTGGTTACATCTGCAATTCAATTCAAGTAGCATTTATTACATGTCTGCTATATTAAAGGTTTGGAGTAGTGTGGAGCAAGGGAACAACTTTCAACAGTTCACTTATCTGAGGTACATGTGCATACCTCTGCAAACAGCATTTATGGAGCTAGGTTTGTCTTAGCAGTTCATTTGTCTGGGGCTATAGTTCTGGCTCAATTTTCTAAGAGCAAAGTCTACTCAGAGTTCTGCTCTCAGACAATAGTTCCTCATATGTATGTGACAAATTATAGAACTTTGAAGTGAATGAATGTATTTCAGGGATTGCATATATAGAATTAAAGAAATGGAGAACATTTAGGTTAATATTTAGGGAAATATATCACTAGAACTTATTATTGTAGAACAAATATAATTGTCCCATTAATAGACAAAAGATGACTATTTTCTTATGACTAATAAACTTGTTCATTGAGAGCACATCACTGATTAACTAAGAATGATTATAGAGGGCTGGCTAGGTGTTACAGTGGATAGAGCACCAGCCCTGGAGTCAGGAGTACCTGAGTTCAAATCCAGCCTCAAACACTTAATGATTACCTAGCTGTGTGGCCTTGGGCAAGTCACTTAACCCCATTTGCCTTGCAAAAAACTAAAAAAAATGAATATAGAGATAAAAGAACAGATTTCAGAACTATGTCAAAGAGAGATCATAGCTCATCTTTCTCCAATTTCTCTCTCTGATTGTTTCTCCTTATGTATCTCTCTGACTCTCTGAATATACTTGTCTGTGTGTGTGTGTCTGTCTCTCTCTCTCTCTCTCTCTCTCACACACACACACACACACACACACACACACACACACATTGTGTTAGATTCAATTCAATATAATACACAAGCATTAAGAGCCTGTCATGTGCAAGATACTATATAAAAAAATTTTTTTTAAATAAAAATCCCTATCTATGAGGAGGTTACAGTCTACTGGAGAGGCAGGAACACAGGGTATGAAAATAATCAAATTCAAAATACATAAAGAATAAATCCACAGTAACTATTCAAAGAAGATGGCCCTTGAGGGGAAATTAGAAAGAAGCCAGGGAGTCTCAGAAACAGAGGAAAGGGAGAATCTATATTCCATACATGGGGACGACTTGTGCTGAGCTGGGTGAGAGGTTATCATGTACTAGGTCAGTGTGGTCAGAACCTAGAATAGGTCTATGCAATAGGTGTAGAAATGCAGGGTAAGGCCAGATTTGGGAGGCTTTTAAATGCCACATAAATGAATCTGATGAAGTTCAGGCCATTTTCTATTGAAATCTGTAATTCCATGATCTCCAGAAAGCTTATAATCTGACCCATACTTGAATAAAGACAATTCATTCAGATTTTGCTTAAGGGTCTCAACTAAAGGAGAAACTAACAAATCCTGAAGCACTTCATTTTTCTTCCTTTTTTTTTAATATTTCTAGTAACCTTAATAGAATTAAGTTTGCTCTTGCAGTTACATGATTGCTCCTTCCATTAATATTTTAAGCTATTTCTGCTGTATAAGAAGTCATAACAACTCATTGTTGATTCACTAATGCAGTATTGATTTTGGTTTACTATTAAAGTTATTAATGCATCAGTTATTACAATTATTAGATCCTTGTCCTCCAGAGAATTATTGCTTCAGTCTCAGTGAATTTGGGCTTCTTCCTATTCTAAATACAGTCTGTCCTATGAAGATTGAATTTTAATGCCCCCATCCTACACTCACACTGTGTACACTGTGTGTACATTCTTAGGAACAGTTATCATAAATATGAGATGACAGAAGCTTACCTAGTATCCTATCTACAGCATTTAATTATTATTATTAATAATAATAATAGCATCTATATTTTTCTTACTATGAGCTAGGCATTATAGTACAATTATTCTCTTGTTTGACTCTCATAATAACTTTGTAAGTAGGTGATATTATTATTTTTTTTAGGTTTTTGCCAGGCAATGGGGTTAATTGGCTTGCCCAAGGCCACACAGCTAGGCAATCATTAAGTGTCAGAGTCTGGATTTGAACTCAGGTACTACTGACTCCAGGGTCGGTGCTCTATCCACTGTGCCACCTAGCCACCCCATGTAGGTGATATTATTATACCCATTACTCAGACAAAGAAATTGAGGCAAACAAGAGTTAAGTGATCTTCCCAGGGTCACACATCTAGTATATGTTTGAGGCTTAATTTGAACTCAGGTCTTCCTACCTCTAATCCCAAAACTCTACTCACTTGCACCACTTAGTCACCTCAGCTGTTGGCACTAATTTCAGATTGACAGTCAGCTGTATCATATCTACCTATTGCATGAGAAGAGCAATGGTTATCACCATGGGGTGTCTGACAGTAATATCATCATATAGATAATCAATCATTCAATCAATCAAATCGTACTTACTGAAGACACCGTCCTAAATAAAGGTTGACATTCCATTCCTCCTGTGATTAGTTCTGTTCATAACTTTGCATTTGTCTGATTGTAACTTCTCTCTTTTGCTCCTAATTTTGCCTTAGACATTTAATCTCTGTGAGTTTCAGTTTCTTAATGTGTAAAACATGAATGAGAACCGGTCTGGATGACGCATGCCTGTAATTCCTAGTACTGGGATGGCTGAAGTTGATGAAGCACTTAAGGTATAATCTGCTAAATCAATTACCAGTCCACACTAAGTCCAACACCTATATGGCAAGCTCCTAAAAACAGAAAACCATCAGACTGTCCAAGGAAGTGGTGAATCAACCAACCTAGAACTGAGACAAGTCAAAGCTTCCATCCCTATCAGCAATGGGATCAGGTCCATGTTTATCCATTACACTTTATGTCTGGGAAGGATAGGGAGACTCAGTCTCAAAGAAAAGAAATGAATGTGGATGAGAACTTTGTTGCTCTATGAGGGACAAATAGCGGGCTGGGTCTGGAGTCAAGAAGACTCATCTTTCTGAGTTCAGATCCAGCCTCAGAATCTTATTAACTGTGTGACTCTGGGCAAATTCTTTAAACTCTGTTTTCCTCAGTTTCCTCTTCTGTAAAATTATCTGCAGAAGGAAAAAGTGAACCACTGCAGTTCTTTGTCTAGAAAAGCACAAATGGGGTTATGAAGAGGCAGACACCGCGGAAATGACTAAACAACAACAACAATATGAGGAAAGTGCTATGAAAATTGGAAGATTTCGTTGGCATTATTCATGTCTACTAGTATGCAATTCTAAATTTCCTTTAGACATCTCCCCTTTCTTTGTAATACAGTGAGACAAGGTAAGAGTCACATCTAAGCTACTTGGAGAGCTCAGTCAGTGACCAAGCTACTACCTCTATACTATGAGACATGGGGATAAAAACTAGAAGCATAAACAAGTGATTGAAAATAATTAAACATGAGTAGGAATCTGATGTTCAGATTATAGGGGATGTGCTCATTCCATCAGTGCAATAATCTGGAACAAGGGAATCTGTGACAGAGAATACCATCTGTATCCAGAGAAGGAACTTATTCAATATTTTGAAAAAAGTTGTCTTACGTACTACATAATTTTGCTATCTCTAATATTTTATTTCTTCCTCGAGGATATGTTTTTTTCCTCTCAACATATTCAATTTTGATCAATGCAAAGCATGGAAACAATGTAAAAATTATCAGATTGCTTTCTGTGGAGGTAAGAAGGAAGGGAAGGTAGAAGAAAAATTGTAAAATTCAAAACCTTACAAAAATGATAGGTAGCAATTATAATTGTATATAATTGGAAAGCAAATAAAATATTTATATAATAAAGAAAAACAAAATAAAGAAGAGAATATTAAAATAAAAGATGATATGGGACGGAGAATAGAAGTTAGTATGTCAATGTGCCTTGCACAAACTAAAAAAAAAAAGAATATTGTGCATATACGTTTTTTTTAGGAAATCTGGTTGTTAGATGTTTACCATCATACCACTGAGTTTAATCTATGCCTGAAAAATAAATCTTTAGTATAAAAATTCAACAAGGAGTCATTCAGCCTTTTTTGGGAAACTTCAAGCAAAAAGAAAGCCACTAACATTTGAAGCAACCCAACCTACTTCCAAAGGGGTTATAAAGAGTAAGATTTCAGAGAGTCCATGGGAAATAGATGGGAAAATATCTTTAGTTTTACTAGTCTCTAAATAAAATTTAGCATTCCTTTGAATTGTTTGCTACATATGGTATGCTTGTGTTTCCCTTGTATGTTATATGGTTTTACATGTGTCATGCATGACATGCTGTGTGTTGTGAATAGAAATCTCTAGAGTCTTCTCCACCCACCCTTCTCCAATGGAAACATTCTTGACAGGAGAGGAAGTAGGAGATTAAGACCAAGAGACTCTGACCACTTTGCTCTTCTTAGAAAATTGTTACCCAACTAGAATTCTATCCATCCAAATAAATACTGCTTATATAGGGGGACTAAATTTTAGGTTTAAGCTACATTTCTGTACATGATCCCTTAGCAAGCCCCTACAAAATATTTATCCCACATTTGACTTACTTCCTATCAAATACCAATTACACAAAGACCTAATTCTGTAGTGACTAGAAAAAAACCTATTTATCCAAGTTAATAGCAAATAGAAATCAGAAAAATAATACAGAAGAAGCTGTAATAGATAATACACAGAGTAAATGAGCTATCCTAATGTTAACATGATATCTCAAATCAACCAAGAGAAATCCCTAGCTATCATCAGATGGGAAATTCTATGAAGTCCTAAGTATGGTAAGACGGGAAATGGGACAAGATAAAGATGCCAACTATTCTTTAGGTCAGCTTCTCCTCAGAGTCTTTCTTTTCCTTCAGGGATATATCCTTGAAAAGATTCCAGAACTCTCTTTAAACTGGAAACCAGAAGATTAAGATTTCTTTTCTAAACTTTCAACATCTTCAACTCTCAGGTAGGCATGAAGCATCAAGCAACCAATATCCATCAATAAGGAAAATCCTGCAACTGTGCTTAAGCCCTGACTACAGGAAAATATAGGCAACTAAGTTATACCTTGAACAGACCCCAAGACTTGGAGTCAGAAGACCTAAGAGAGTTGCCTTGAGATATTCATTAATTGTGTGACCTTGGTCACATTTCTTACCTTCTGTCCCTTGAGGCGGGTGCCAGGGCAGTGGATAGCCTGTTTGGACTAAAGTTAAGAAGTCAAAATTGGCCTCAGACACTTATTATGTGACCCTATGAGACAACCTCTGCTTGCCTCAGATTCCTCAATTATAAAATGGGGATGATAATAGATCCTACATGCAGAGCTGTTGTGAGGATCAAATGAGACAATATTTGTAAAAAGTAATTAGTTCAGTGCCTGGGGGACAGAGAAGGTACCATACTAATGCTTATCCTTTTCCCTTTGCTCCCCTTGGTTGCCTTATCTGTAAAATGGGGATAATCACAGAGTTGTGTAAGAATCAATTGAATTAATATGCATGAAGGGTTTTATAAATTGTAAAAACACCATCCATACCACCCATTATTTTGTAAAAGCACTATTGTGAGAAATGAAACATAGATTGCACCAGATTGTCAATGAGATTCACAATTAAAAAAGGCTAAAATCCCTGAAATGATTAGGAAGATTGGTTTCTCTCCCCACCTCACCCCACACACACATACCCAACATCAAATTTCAAGTTTTGGACATTCTAGTTTATTAAATTCTTAACTCAGAGTCCTTTGATAACAAATCATCCAATGTCCTACTCCTCTTATAGTGACAAAATTTGTGCAATACCCCTGGGGTACCATCATCCATCATCAATCCCCATTGGCCCAGAGTCGGAGTGCCCTCTCAAATCCAAACATGTGAACCGAGAAGGACTTGGGCACTGAGATGCCATTAGGTATGGCCAAGCATGGAATAAGTATTTAATCATTTAAACAAAGGCTATAAAGACCTACAGGCAGTGAGTAATAGAGATTTTGCACCCATCCTAAACTACCATACTGCCAAGAATATTGTTAGCCAAATAAATCAGGGAAGTATCCTCCACATTCAAGGTCTCTCTGCCTTGGATTCTTCCCCCATGGGAGTGAAAAGGCTCGGTGAAGGCTGTTGTGATTTATATTTACGATGGAACATCTCCATCCTTTCATGCAGCTTAAGTGTTGCATTAGAAACAACTGTACCTCCAACAGTGTTCAAGCAGGACTCTTAATGTGCCAGGTATGTGGGCAATCAACGGAGTCACTGCTCATATTTTTCTATTGTAACTTTTCCCTCCATTTCTTACTCTCTCCACTTATGTGAGAGTTTCACCATGTTCCCTCAGGGGTAATACTAGAAGGCCCATGACACAGGTAGGAGAAAGAACTGCTGTACACTGGGTCAGCTGTGATAGATTTGGTTATAAATATATATTAACGTTTGCTGAAAGGGATATGTTATGAGACTGATCCAAAGGCAGAGAAGCATGATTTAGAATCTTAGTTCTCAGAGACACACATACACACACACACACACACACACACACACACACAATAATTTTTATATCCATGGGAAAAAACAGAAAACTTGAAGGGATTTGGGTAGTGGGGTAGAAAATTCACTTTGGATGCAGTTTCCTTTTTTAAACAATTTACTATTTATCTCAGGAAACATTAACACTTTTTAAGTCTCAGCACCCTGGGCAAGGACTCTGGAAACTTGAGCCTTGTTCTAAATCTGTTAATGTTTAAGAAGGAGAAAATTAGAAAAGTAAAAATGTGACATCTATACTGAATTCTCTAAGTTCTCTTCACTTCTTATTTTCCTCTACAGTTGAGAACAATTTAAATGTAGTCAATTTTAAGGCATTAAACATCATATTATGTCCTGGATAATGTTGTTTGTTGGATTTTTTTAAACATTTCTTGTGTATAACATTATCATTCTGATCTTGAAGGCTGAAATGCTTTGAAGTTAGCCTCAAAAATCTTAATGATATTTCTACTAATATTTTTAAAAAGTGAACAAACTTCTCCTGGATACAGGGGACCTGAGGTACTCATACTCTTCATCTCCAGTAAGGGGGGTCTCTCAATTCAGTAGACAAAGGTAAGCTTTGGAGGGGCAGATTCAATACCTAGGAGGACCAACCCCTAGAAAAGATGCATTTGAGCTGAGTATTGAAAGAAACCAAAGATTCTAAGGAGTAGTGGTGAGGAGGGAAATATTTCAGGTATGGAAATCTACCAGCAACTTCATTATGCATGAAGCAGCCCAGTATGGTTAAGAAGTAAAGTATATTGAGGAGAAAAATTTGCAAGAGTAGAAAAATAGGAAAGGACAAGATTGTGAAGTGCCTTAAATGTCAAAGAAATTTGTATTTGATTCTAAAGGCAACTAAGAGCCACTGGAATTTATTGAGAGGTTGGGTGGGGATTGACATGATCAGACTCAGGTTTTAGGAAACTCACTTTGGTATTCGAGAAGAATATGGACTGGTGCTGGGAGAAAGGTGAGAGAGAGACCAATCAACCAATTACAATAGTAATAATCTGGGTGTTAGATAAGGAGGGCCTCAACCATGGCGGTGACTGTGTGAGTGGTGTGAATAGTACTTGTACCAGAGATGTTGTAGAAAAATATGTGACAAGATATACAACTGATAGAATGGTTGGATCACAGGAAGGAGTCAGAGATAACACTGGGGTTGCAAAATTGACTTATTAGAAGGATGGTGGTGCTTCTGAAATAAGTGAAGCACAAAAGAAGAGAGGATTTGAGGGAGAAAATAATTAGCTCCTTTTTTTGGACTTGTTAAATTTGAGATGCTAATGGGACATATGTCTGGAAATATTCAATAGGTAGTTCATGAAATCACAATAATAATAATAATAGTAGCAGACTGATTTGTTACTAAAAGTTGTACAAAGTACTTATGTCTATATTATCATAATTTCTCTGTTAAGAAGCTAAAATTATCCCCATTTTACAGGAAAACAAAGTAAGAATTACAAAGTACCCATGTCCTTAGACAAGGAACTAGTATCATACACAAGATCCAAATTCAGGTCCCTTCAAACTCTGTGGTCAAAGTTTGTACCACTCTAAGTAGCTTCATTTATGTGATTACATAGTGTAAAGTAAAACTTTCTAGGTGGTACAGTGGATAGAGCACCAACCTTAGAGTTGGGAGGACCTAGGATTTCAAATCAACTACAGACACTTGACTCTCACTAACTGTAAGACCTAAGGCAAGTCACTTAACCCTTATTTCCTCATATCCAGGATCATCTCCAGTTGTACTGATTCATATCTGATCCCTGGACCCAGATAATTCTGGAGGAGAAAGTGAGACTGGTAATTTAGCACAATTCATTCAAATCTATTTCATGTGTTTGTCATGGCATCACCTCCCTGATGTCATGGTCTCCTTCAAGAATGAAAGACAAGCATCATCATCATCATACAACACAATAAAAGTATCCTAAGAAACCCTCTCTCCTTTTAAAGGTTGAAAATAATTTTAATGCAAGTTAAAAAAAAAAAAAGAAGAAAACTTCTGGCCATAGTATAGTCAACCTCATTTTTAGATTTTGGAGTGAAGAGACATGAGTTCAAATATTGATTCATACATTTCCTAGTTGTATGATCCTGGACAAGTCCCTTAACTATCTTAGCATCAGCATCCTCTCTTGGTGGAATTGAGGGTAATCTTAGTATTTGATTCACAGGGTTGTTGGGAAGATCAAATAAATCACGATATAAAGCACACTTTGCAAATCTTAGAGCTCTATGGAAATGCTAACTAGGTTTAATTTCAAAATGTTTTCCTGGAAACTGCTCTATAATGTGACTTGTCATCAAGCTGTTCCTACTTTCCCAAAAGGAACAATAATCTTGATGGGGGTCTTGTTCTTGACCATCGATTCTGAAAATAAATGAGATATGTCTGACAATGTGCCATTAGAGCAAAGTTTATAACCTCCCCATAATCACTGAAAACAGGGAGGCTCCATTTTCAGTCCTATGAAATAGACACAAATGTATCGTACATCTAGACTGTTCAAGGAACACTAAGATCCTGTAACATAGATACAAACTTTGTGAAAATTCTTGTTTCTGCTACTAGTTCAGAAAAATCAAAAAAATATTTTAAAAAGAATGTTGAGAAAAGTTCACATAGTTCCCTGTAAAAATAAAATTGATTTTTGTCATGCAAAGACTTGAATAGAGTAAACACACTGGCTGTAATTGTCTTTGGATGTTTAATTAGCAAAGTGGGAAGGGTACAAGCAGTACTAAGTACCTACAATATGCTTAATGATTTATACATATTATTCCATTTGATCCTCATAACAGTCATAGAAGGTAGGTGTTATTATTATAAATAATAATATAAACATATTATATATTTGTATAATTTTGATCCCCATTTTACAATTTGAAAAACTGAGTTTCACATAGCCAAATTTGAATTCAGATATTACTTACTCAAATTGCAATACTATCTGATGTACCACCATTACTGCTTTATCCTAGTTCATTTTTTTTTAGGTTTTTGCAAGGCAAATGGGGTTACGTGGCTTGCCCAAGGACATACAGCTAGGTAACTATTAAGTGTCTGAGATCGGATTTGAACCCAGGTACTACTGACTCCAAGGCCAGTGCTTTATCCACCACGCCACCTAGCTGCCCCTTTATCCTGGTTCTTTAGAATTCTGATGAAGTTTTAAGAAATGGTCAGGAGAATCTGGCTCCCTTTAAGTATCCCTGAGAAATACCTTGTGTTATAAGAAATAGTAAGCAGAATGTTTTCAGAAAAACCTGGAAAGACTTATATAAACTGATGCAAAGAGAAATGAGTTGAACCAGGAGAAAATCCTATACAGTAATAGCAACATCGTTCAATAATCAAATGTGAATGACTTATCTATATAACGAGCCAAGATAATTATGAAGAGTTTATTTTGAAAAATTTTATCCACCTCCAGAGTGTGAATGGAAATTGAAGCATACTTTTTTCTAACTTTCTTTATTATACTTATGGTTTGTTTTTTGGATGACTACAAAATAATTTATATATTATATTATATTAATTATATTGTATTGTATTGTATTGTGTTGTGTTGTGCTGTGTTATGTTATGTTATATTATTATATCATGTTATGTTAGCTTATGTTATGTTATATTATATACATATTAATTATATATAAATTACAAACATTATTTTATCTATTTTTATATTATTTATTTTAATTAAATATCAATTATATATCAAAATATTTCCTTCCAGGGAAGGGAGGGAAAGGAAGGAGAAAATTTGGAATTCACAATTTAAAAAATACAAATGTTAAAAATTTTTGTTTGCACGTAATTGAGAAAAAAAGAAAAAGAAAAAAATTTAAAAGAAGATATCCCAGAATGCTTGAAATAGTGCTTTTTTTCCTACTTGAGACTAATATCCATATTGGAAGTGGAGACATTTAAAATTAATCCATTAATTTGAGGATTCTGTGCTAAGTGCAGAGCTCCTTGGAGGTTGCTAGGGAGGGCAAGAAAAGATAGTGGTGGTGCTTTTCCCACCTTTCAGTAAGAAATGTATGACAATTTTCATCATAAAGCAATTTCCAAGAAAATATTATGAAATAATCCTAGCTAGCATTTATATAGGACTCTTCCAAATAAAATGGTTGATCAATTGATTTAATTCAACATGGATTTCATCAGCACTTACTAAGCTCAGAATGCTCTGCTAAGCATAGGAAATAAAAAGTTATTCACCACAAAGGCCCTGCATTCAAGTAACTTACAGCTTAATAATGGAAAAGACAAGTATATCAATAACATCTGGAAATTTAAGGCCCTTTCCAATAGATGTCCTCCTACCATTCCAGTCTGTTTTCCCATTGTCCCCTCCATGGACTTTATGTTTGACCCAAATTGAACTACAAATTAAAGCTCAAACTCCTTTCATCCTGTTTCTAAGTCTTGCCCAGACTGACCTCCCTATGCTGCTATCCCTAGCTTCTTCTTCAACTAGACTCCCTCCTTTTCTCTGCCTCATAGAAACCTTGGATTCCTTCCTCAATCCAGGTATTTTCCCTTAATAAGAGACTCTCTAGTTGTGACTGCTCCTTCCCTTAAATCATCTCATATTTACTTATCTGTGTGTATAATATATCTATTCTTACCTCTGCAAGAAGAAATTTGGCTCCTTGATAATAGTAATAGTATCTCCATTGTTTAATACTAAACTTTGAACTTAGTAAGAGCTTGAATTGAAATAGGCTATAATGGGAACTGGGATAAATTTAAAAACAGATATCCATCTGGGCCTGGGACACATCCTTTAGGCTTTCTGAAGGGGATTGCTAATACCCTATACATCATTGTTTCCTTTGAAGTTACAGTCCATCTCTTGGAATTTTTCTTGTTTGCTTGAAGCTCCTCTTTCCTTATTTTCCTTTAAAAAGTTTTCAAAAAGACCTTTCAAAAGCAATTCTAATATAATCTTAGTTCACCTTAAGAAGAGTATGGTCTCCAAAGCACAGGAGAGAGCGGAATATGAAGGCTATAATATATTATAAAGATGGAGTTAAGGGATGAGAAATATACTGGGATGTACTGGGAGAAAAGTAAAAGTAGAATGGGCTAAGATATTTCATATAAAAGGTAAGAAAAAGCTTTTGTAATAGAGTGGAAGAGAGGCAAGTGAGGGGGAATGAGTGAGCCTTCACTCTCATCGAATATGGTTCAGAGAGGAAATCACAAATTTCCTCAATACAGTATAGAAATCTTTCTTACCCTAGGGGGAAAAAAGGAGAGGAAAGGGATAGGAGAAAGGGGACTGGGGAGGGGAGTTTAGGTGGTAGAAGAGAGGGAAGATCATGGGAGAGGGTAGTTAGATACAATACACTTTTGAGGAGGGACAAGGTGAAAGGAGAGGGAGAAAAAGAATAAATGGGGATGGGGGGAATAGGATGGAAGGAAATACAGCTAGCAATAGTAACTGTGGAAAAAATATTGAAGCAACATCTCTGATGGATTTATGATAAAGAATGCAATTCAACCCAAAGACAGAGTGATAGCATCTGAATAGAGACTGAAGCACATTTTTTTCTTCCACTACATTTTTCTTGAGGTTTCTCTATCTTTGTGGGGGGGAGATTATGTTTACTCTTACAACAATTCTATTGTAGTGGTGAATAAATAGATATACATATATATATATATATATATATATACATATATATATATTATATATATATATGAGCAGTATAGCCTACAGGAAAAAAAAATTTAGGTTGGGTTTAAGTCCTGGAAATTGAGTTATCATGTAAATTTTCATTAATTCTCTGTAACTTAACTTCTTTTGGCATACTGAGGACACAAAGGAGGCAATTTTTCCTCTTTGCTCAGTTCTCACCTGATCTCATTTGAATTATGTGTTCAGGTATCACCTTCAGGAAGGGCATTACTAAACAGGTAGGAGGTCATTCAGGATGGTGAAAGGTACTATAATCATGTAAAATGGGGACATATTGAAAGATCTAGAATACTCCCCCTGGAGAAGAAGAGAAGACAAGGGAAGACATGCTAGTGATCTACTAGTATTTGAAAGCCTACATTATGGTAGTGGAATTAGATTTGTTTCTTTTTTATGTCAGAAGGCAGAACTATGAAGAATGGATGGACATACCAAGAGACAACATTAGATCTTATGTCAGGAGAAATGTCTGAAATAGTTCCCCCAAGGTAGAATGTGTTACCTGGAGAGGTCATAGGATAACTCTCATTAAGCAAAGATTTTATGACCCCTATCCATGATGACATGGAGAGGATTGTCTTTCAAGTAATGGTTGGTCGGGATGGTTATTGTTATTCTAATTATGTTTCTCTATGATAACATGATTCTTAAGAACTTTAACCCAGGTCAAGATAATTCCCATCAATTTCTTCATATAAGGATTCTAAGGTCCCTTCTTTGGGTTCTAATAATCTTTGAAGTTTTATATTTCCACCAGGGATCTTTTGATGACCTACTATGTTCTGACTTTTGGACTGATATAAAAGAAATACTAGAAGTTGGTCCTGTCCTCAGAGACTTTACAATTTAAGTGCTAAGACAAATGCTGAACAGTAATAGAATAACACAAACCAGGAAACCATCCTGTGCTCACTTGTATGAGTGGGGCAGTACCTGGTGTCATGAGAAAATCTCTACTATTCCAATTTTAGGGTTCAGGTCAGGAAGAAGTTTAATTCAGTGTTTTGCATGATTGCACATATATCTGATCTCTATATCTGATTGCTTGCCATTTTGGGAATGGTTAGAATTTGGAATTCAAAATTTTTTTAATGTTAATAATGGTTTAACATGGAATTGGAGGAAATGAAATGTTATATATTATTTTAAAAGAATATTCATTCAGAAGTTCATAGCTACCAGGAGGTTCAATCATAAGAATAGCATATGTATGCTCCAGAGAGTTCTGCATTGGACCTGACTCAAGCCAGTCCCCTTATAATTAGTTCCAAAATTGGAACAACATGAGACATGCATTAAAGCAATAAACAGTTAGCAAAAAAGAAATTTATTTAGTCATGGCAACAGAAGCATAGTCAACAAGGATAGGCATTGATGGACTCCTCAAATTGACTAAGGTGACCAAATCTCCTTTTAATCAATCAATCAGTCAAAATTTATTGAGTGCCCACTATATTCTAAGTTCTAGGAATACAAAAAGAGACAAAAGACAGTGCTTGTTCTCAACGAGCTTATAATCTAGTGGGAGAAACATCATGCAAACTAATATCTACATAGCAAACTATCTATAGAATAAAAAGGAAATAATCCCATAGAGGAAAGCATTGCAATTCCCTTTAGAGAAAAAAACTACTAGATCTTGTATGGGGGAGGGATTAGGATAGTGTTCTGATCACAATATGTATCCTTTCAAGAGACAGTAAGGAAGATTCCCAGGATATGGGGAGGACATGCTGTGACAAACTCTTGGGAGAAAATGGGTAAGAGTTACCTAAAATGGGCAGGTCATAATCTGCATTGTCAAAGAAGACAGTTTCATCATTGCTTCATTGGAGTATTTGAGGATAATTTGTATTAACCAATCTATGTACATAGATCACAGGGTCATAGAGTTTTTCAGTTAGAAGGGACCTTAGGGATTATTAAATCCAACTGTTCCATTTTCCTGATGAGGAACTGAAGCCTAACACTCTAAGCTTCCTGTCCAAGGACAACCAGATAGAATCAGAATTGAATCCACCCCTTCATTCTTCTCCAAACTATGTTCCTAATTCTCTAGACTCTTTTATCCTGCATGCCACAGCAATTTTTTATTCTGAAACTTCATTCCTTCCTTAACACTTTCCTACGCTGGAAGGTTATTCCATCCTGTTGGCCACTTCTACTAACTGATCATTCTCTCCCCAAAATTATCTTTCAAGGGAAGAGCCCAATACCAACCTTGTGGACTTTTCCTTTATATTTTAGATTCTATTGCTGACTCTCTGAACTTCTTCCTCCACCATTTCCCTATATGAGTACCTTCTCCTTCCTCTCCCCACTTCACCTTCCCTTTTCAACTTCCTTTTTCTTGAGGTCAAGGACCATTTTTCTTTTTTGTTTATTTTTGCATTCACTTAATTCAGAACCCAAACATAATAAGTGCTTAATAAATTCTTGTTACCTTGAGATGATGAGAAATGATAATAAAATATGAGGAAATAATTCATTTAGATCCTACTTTATATGGATTCCCTGGCTTATTTCTAATTAGTATTATTCAGTTGAGTCTGATGTCAAGAAGTCAGTTATTATTACTGTTAATCTTGTCTAATGATACATAGTCAATCTAGTGAATCCACTTGCTTAATCAATGTCTTACGAGTAAATGACCAAACCCAGTGAAGCAGGGGGGTGGGAGTCTATAGCATGGAAAGACCCCCAGTTATTTTTAATTGCACCTTCATTAATGTCATCTCTTCACTGGGGAAACTATGAAACTTGGTCAATAGGCCATATGAGTACATGACCCTATCTAGTGATACCTGAAAATCTATTCTATTGTATATTGGCCATCATGAGGCCAATGAGAGACCATTAATTAGTTCTGTCTATATTTGGATTTAATCTGTTGCAAGCACAAGTTGAAGATGTAGGTGTGTCGGCCTCTGAGACTATGTGTTTGACTTTGCCTCTTCTGTATTACCTGAGTATCAAACACTACAGAAATAGGGGCATCTCAGGTTATAAGGAAGGTCTGGGGTCCACTTCATTAGAGGGGGGCCATGGGACCTTTAATATTATCACAGAGTTCTGCTTCAGTTTCTTTTATTGCAAATTGGATAATTTTGGATCCCACAACTCTGACTCCAAATTCAACATCCTTTCACAATGTCACAAGAATATGAGATTCCCCTTCCCTCACCAAGTAAAATGGAAGCCCCTTAGAGGATAGGGGAAGCTCACTTTTGTTTTTGAATTCCCAGTATCTAGCATAATCTCTGATACGTAGCAGATACTTAATAAGTGTTTGAATTAAATTGGCATTTTCCCTCCCAGGGAAGACAGCCTAGGCACTTGTTTCATTTTAGGTGCTCCAATTGCCCAATCCCATCTAAATTGCACAATTTCAGATAAAAAGATGAACTTCATCAATCCCTTTAATTTATCAAAAAGGAAATTAAGTTCAAAGAATGAAAATTCTCTACACACTGCTAGGAAATGGCAGAGCAAAGAGAAAATCTCAGGTTATATGATATTGTAATAACAACTGGTATTTTTCTCTTGCCTTAAGCTTTTCATATATTATATACATTATTTCATAGGAACACTGTGAAGTAGATTCTACAACGTTCTTCAAATAAAGAATCTGATCCATAAAAACTAAAGTTCACTCTGTGAGTCCAGGCACATGTGAATGTATAACCAAGGTCTTTTGATTTCTTAGTTCACAGATCTTTCCATCACATTACAAAAAAATACTAAAACAGAAGTAAGGAGCATATTTGTGATAAAGGGAAAGAGATCTAGTGATCAAATAGTTTCTAAAACAGTAACAGTTATTGAGGCTTCTTAACCTGGTGGGACCCATGAAGTTAATCTTTCTTTCTTTCTTTCTTTCTTTCTTTCTTTCTTTCTTTCTTTCTTTCTTTCTTTCTTTCTTTCTTTCTTTTTCTTTCTTTCTTTCTTTCTTTCTTTCTTTCTTTCTTTCTTTCTTTCTTTCTTTCTTTCTTTCTTTCTTTCTTTCTTTCTTCTTTCCTTCCTTTCTTCCAACTTTCTTTCTTTATCTCTTTATTCCTTTCTTTCTTTTCATCATCTTTCTTCTGTCTTTCTATAAATTTTGGTAAGTATATTACAGTGTAATTAGTAATCCTAAGTAATTTATTTCATGCATTTAAAAACATCATTTAGGATACAAATGCTGAAGGAGGGGGGAGGATGGCTAATAGAACATAGTGATGGGGATAGGTGGCAACTGCAACTCTTAGGACATAATGATAGAACATGTTATAGTGAAGATGAAGAATACTGGTTCTGGCATCAAAGGAACTAAGTTTAACTATAAACTCTGACACTCCCAATAATCTTGGGAAAAATCATTTCCTTTCTCTGGGATTTTAGTATCCTCGTCTGTAAAATGAGGTGTTTGTGTTAAATGATATCTAGGGTCCTTCCATGTTTAAATTACCACCACCTGATTTAGGAGCTCCTACATTTACCACCATCCTTTGCCTTGTCCTCCAGTTTTACAGTCACTGGGAACAGGTAGGGATTCTTATATAGCATGGGACTATCCAGTTTTTTCCTGTGGCATAAAGTAATACCTCTCCAGGGCAGAGAGCAATCAATCAACTTGAGGTAGAGGAAGCCACATTCCTCAGAGCATTATGGAAGAAAGATGCTGATTTGTGGTCACTGGGTAATGGTGACTTGGGATCTATAAGGATGAAGGACTTCTCCATCTCCTTCGAGTAGCAGAGGATACTTTTCCAGCTTGGCAATCTCATTCAGATCCTTTGCAGTGATTTTTATTTTTATGTGTCAGTAAAATGGCAATAGAAGAGAATTGGGAAAAGAGAAAGAGAAAGATGAATTACTAGGCTCTTTTGTGTAAGGAGGTATTCAATGGAGAGGAAAGAAAGCATCTGGCTATCAATTTCAGGAGTGTACATTAGACCCCTCTAGGCAAGTATCACAGACACAGGAATAGAAGAATCCCCAGAGAAACATCAAGCTGCTTGACTTAGCATTTCTGTTCCCACTTCTGTGAGTTCAAGTCCCCATAGTAATGAAGATGCACTTGTTTCCAAGCTCATTTGAATGTATGTAACCTGGCTATCTGAAATCCCAAGGTATAAACATCTTCAAGTAGATATTCCAGTATGGTCCATCTAATGATGCAGGCTTGCCAACAGCTCACCCTCTCATAGCCAGGAGAGGCAGGAATGAATATCCAATGTTTGATTTTTCAAGGTCTGATTATTCCATATGTTGATTGTCTTTGCTAAAAGGCAATTGACCTCTAGCATCCCCATTGGCATAATTTGTCCAGTCCCATGACCAATGAGGAGAAGAAAATTACAGAGTAGAACAGGGATTCTTAACATGGCATCCCCTGATCATAGTGAGTCTGTGGTTGGATTTCTGGCATTGCAAATTTGGATGGACGGGGAAAAAACCTATTATTTTCATAAACTGTTGGTTTCCTTTGAAATCTGATTTTTTATTTTTTGCATTTTGTGCAAATGTTTAAAAAACATTCTGATAAAGGATTAATATATTTCAATCTGCCAAAGAGATCCATGATACACACACAAAATGAAGATACTTTGGATTAGAGAATCTTCTCCTCTGTTGCAATTTTATTCATGTATAACTGCTTCAGCCTTAACAAAGTAGCTGAAAATCTGTGAATGATGTTTAATGTATTTTTGGTTTCCAAAAGTGTTTATTTCCTACGATTGACTATTCTTTTGGTTGTCACTTAGAGGCCCCAATTCTAGTTCAGTCATTCAGCCATGTCTGACTTTACATGACCCCATAGATTTTGTCCATTGAGTTTTCTTGGCAAAGATAGTAGATTTACCATTTCCTTCTCCAATATTTACAGCCGAGGAACTGAAGTAAATGGGGGTTAAGTCACTTGCCTAAGGTAATAGAACTAGTAAGTATCTTGAGTGCAGATTTGAACTCAGATCTTCCTAACTCCAGGTCCAGGGCTCTATCTGCTGAACCAACACCATCTAGCTGTCTAGACAAAGGCAAAAGAAAATACTGTTTGAATGTAAAGGGATAGAAGGATCATGGCATATACCCAAATCATCTAAGATGTCATTCTCAAGTTAATGGAATGCTTTCTGGAGATTGAAGAACTGGAGCATGTTCAGACATTCTATGTAATTGGAAGCCTAACCAGAATCATTGGCACCTTAACCCTACCAAAAAAAATTCAAAGCAAAGAACTTAATATGATTTTATATAACATTTAAGTAAATGAATGAGGTCAGTAAGTTAACAAAGACAAAAGCATCACTATCACAAAAGACTGAAAAGGTTATAGATTGAATAACCGATTTGTGTATACTTAAAAGAACACTGGATGTAGTCAAGCTCTAGGTTTGAATGCTCACTTTGTTTCTTACAACTTGCATGAATCCAAGAAAAAATAATTTTCTTCCTTTTCTGGACCTCTGCTACCTCATTGGTAAAATAAGTAAAAGTTGAATTTTACTGGATGGTTTATTAGATAGACCTCTGGGTCTGGAATCAGGAAGAAATGAGTTCAGATTTTGCCTTGAACTCTTACCACCAATGTTTCCTCGATTATAAAATGGGAAGAAGAATAATACATACCTTAGAGGACTGTTGTAAGGATCAAATGAGATAATTTTTATAAAGTTCTTAGTTCAGTATACTATAAATGTTAATTGTTGTTGTTGTTGTCCTGATAATAGTCTAATTGTGAAAAAAAAATCAGTCTAAAGACAGAGGATCTGTGTTCAAATCCTGTCTTTAACACAGGCAAATCATTTCACTTCCCTATACCTCTTTGCCTAATTTGTAAAGGAGATGACTCCTGAAGTTTTGTCTAGTTCTAGATCACGATCCCACCATCCCATGAAAAGTATCTGATAATTCAGGACAGGTTGGGCACTGCTAGATTTTGGTAAATCATGTCTGCTAAGGACTAAGAACTGTCAACTTTGTTTGCTGGGAAACAGGTAGTCATTGAAAGGTTTTGAGCAAAGGAATGACCTTTTTACAGCTGGACTATGTATCTGCTCCATCATTTGACAGTATGCTTTACATAGAGTAAGACTTTTATACATAGTGTGTATAAAGATGAATAGGATGTGGAGGATTAGTTTTAAGAAGTAGTTAAGTATCTTAAAATAATTTTTATTTCAAAGCTCATGACATCATGATCTAAAACATCCTATCTTCAATAAACTTTCAACTCAGACAGGAAAAATTAGACACAAGAGGGAAAGAGATTCCTCAGCTTTATGGTGCATTGGTGTGTGTGTGTGTGTGTGTGTGTGTGTGTGTGTGTGAGAGAGTGAGAGAGAGAGAGAGAGAGAGAGAGAGAGAGAGAGAGAGAGAGAGAAGGAAGGAAGGAGGGAGGGAGAGGAGATGACAACTGAAAAAGATGGGAGTAGATAATATTGCCAATGGAAGGAATAAAAAGAGGGAAGAGAAGATTGAGCATAAAGTCTTGGAGAGCATTCACTTGGCTTGGTCAAGCATAGAAACACATCTCAATGATATCTTACTAGAGTGATTGAAGCTAGTGAATGATTTAAGCTTGGAATTTTAGTAGGGTTAAAGCCAATCAAGCACCCACATTGTGCATGAATGGTGAACCCCATGAAGAGTAAGCCAGCAAGCTATCTAAGAAGAGGTAAACCAAACCACATCAGAAATGGAGCTAGAGTTCAAGCAATCATTAGTAGTGTCAGTCCCATGAGTGGCCACAGTATTTTATGCACCAGTAAGATAGAAAAATCTAATGGAAGGAAGGAAGGAAGGAAGGAAGGAAGGAAGGAAGGAAGGAAGGAAGGAAGGAAGGAAGGAAGGAAGGAAGAGAGAGAGGGAGGGAGGAAGGGAGGGAGGAAGGAGAGGGAAGAAATATTGTAGTTCAATGACTGGAAAGGAAGTCAAAGTTTATCCAGTCCACACTCCTCATTTTACAGTCATGGAAATTGAAAGCCAAGGAGGTTAGATACTGAGTATTGAGGAAAAGATTTGAACCCAGATTCTCTGATTCTAGAGACAGTGTTCTTATCATTGAACTGTACTTTATCCAGTGATCTTCATGGTACTTCTGCACAGTAACAGAAACAGCTTTTATCATTTACTGCCCTGCACAGGAGGAAAGAAAGACTGGCAATCCACCAGTCTTTCTCCAAATCACACAGATAAAATTAGGAACAAATATATCATCTTTCTCCCCTCAGTAGGGGGCAGTAAATTGATTCTGCAATGTAATGCATAAGAATTTTTGCACATGCAGATATAAATCTAAGTCTCTCTAAAATTTATTGATCCTGATGAACTATTAAGACTAGTAAAATGGTAAATAATTTTTCTCTTTACTATTGACTAAGAGAAACTCAAGGGTAACTGATTAAGGTCTATCTGGTTAAGTTCAGAAGATGACTCAATCAATTAATAAATGAGGAAACTGAGGCAAAACAAATTTTCCAAGATCACTTATGACCATAGATTTATAGCTAAAAGCAACCTAGAACTCTTTTTTAATTTTACAGCCAAAGAAATACAGAATGAATTGCTGAAGGACACACTTGTAGAGCTGAGATTTAAACTTAGATCTGACTACAAATGTAGCACTTAGGAGCAAATGTGGCAGTAAAACCTGTGAAACAGCAATGTCTTTTATGTCTAGTTTTCATTGTTCCCTTTCATTCCAATTCCTAGAAAATCTGCAATAAGTTGCTTTCTGCATACTTAAGACAGGTCATGCTCCCTTTATTGCCTGTATTATTCTTGCAAATGGTATCCTTACCTTTCTTGCAAGTGCAGAGTCATGAGCTATGTTTATGTTTGGCAGCTACTAATGTTGATAAAGTAGGTCTCTGGACAGTGATTTATTGAGTTGATAGTACCAAGTGTACTATAAATAATGACCAAGGGAACACAACTGAAATGTTTCATTTTATTAGAAGACTTGACCAAGAATCAACATCTACCCTGAGAAGAATTTATATTTACAGTTAGAGTTTTAACCAGTGAGGGCTTTGCAGGGCCTCATAAAGTGGATGAATGAAAAGCAAACAAAGATACCCAAGTCTAAACAACAATATCAGATACAAGATTTCTGTGCTTGCAACAGGAAAGAAATAAAAGTGACTTTTGAAAGCAATTTGACTCAATGAATTATAAGAATTTGTAGATAAATCTGTATATCAACTCAGAAAGTTTGTGGTTGACCAAGTGTATAAATATGTGACATATATATGCACATATGTGTGTATGCATATATGTATGTATATGTATATATACATATATGTATATTGTGTATATAGGTATATATATATATATATATATATTTGTAAAAGGAGGAATTTGAGACAAAGAATTGAGATAAGCAGCCTTTACTAAGGGTTTTATTTTTCCCTTTTTGCCTATCCCTTTAATTTGCATGAGAAATAAAAATAATCTTATGATTTTAAAAAAAATCAAGGGGTAGTTAAGGTGGCACAGTGGATAGAGCACTGGCCCTGGAGTCAGGAGGACCTGAGTTCAAATCCAGCCTCATACACTTAATAATTACCTAGCTGTGTGATATTGGGCTAATCACTCAACCCCATTGCCTTGCAAAAAGTAAAAAAAAAACCATAATAATAATAATCAGAGGTTAGAATTTGTACTTGAAATTATGTTGAGTAACCCTAAGAGGAACAGAAGACCAGCAGAGAGTAACCCAAAAAAGAAGTCACATCACAAAGACTAGCAGAGTGTAGGACCAAGAAGATGATAACTATGGTCCTACTGTATTAGACGCATTGGTTATCTCTGTATGTTCCCTTTATGTGGATCGTTAGATAGATCATAGTGTTCTTATAAGCAGTGTGTGTAATCATGTAAATTTGTGTGCACTCACCCATTTATACCACTTCTCTCTAAGCTGTGTTTCTGTTCACAAAGACTCATTGATTCAATTACACTTTCTTCTGAATAAGGATGTAAAAAACAAGATGTATATAGGTCCATGGATAGTGGAGTGGCAGTGGGGGAATGGATACTACAATCACTTAATGCTGCTAGGAATAGGGGTTTGAAAGCTCTACAAAAATTAGTTAAGAACTTCATACACAGATTAATTTATTTGTTTTGAGGAAGGAAGATATGGTTATCATTGTGTTTTATAGTTAATGTCTGTCCTTTTTCAAAAAAAGACCATGACATCAGGGAAATGAAGCCATGTCATGCAAATGAATTAAATTTGAGGGAGAGGGGGCTATGCCAAGTCACCAGACTCACTTTCTCCTCCAGAGCCATCTGGATTCAGTGTCCAGATATGAACCAGGATGACTAGAGATGGTCCAGAATGTGAGGCAATTGGCATTAAGTGACTTTCCCAAGGTCACACAGCTAGTAAAAGTCAAGTTTCTGAGACTGGATTTGAATTCCTAACCTTCTTTCTCCAAGAGCAGTGCTCTATCCATTGCACCACCTAAGTGACCTAAAACTATGATTTTCAGTATCTTTGAAGCCTTAAACTCCTCAATGTTTTATACTACCTTTTGAAGGATGTTGTGTTGATTGCATCAAGTCCCAGAAAAATTAAAGGATTTCTCAATGAAAATCATTTCCAATCAAAACAATTTACCCAAGAAAAGTAACTTAAAAATGCACCCAAGAAAAATAAAATGGAGGAAGAATAGCTGTTGTCCTTATTATAACATGCAGTCTGAGCTAAAGCATCAGTGAGTACATCTTGAGTAGATACAAGAGATGGTAAAGAATGGGAAAGAAAAGAAAAAGAGATGACAGTCTTGCATATGGAAAACTGCATAATGCTTTCAGTGAACCCAACCTGCTTCCTGACACAATAACTCAATTTTTTTAAAACAATATTATGTCAATGATTGTATACAATAGAGAATCATGGCCCATTCTCTAAAGGATTAATATTGCAATTTAATTCAAAAGTACTTATATGTGGTGGAGTGTTAGTTGACTATGGTTTATTACCAATGATGTATATTAATCAATCAATTTGACAAGCATTTATATGTGTTAGACACTAGAGACAAAGGTCAAAGATGAAACAATACCCTCAAAGAGCTTACATTATAAAAAAGAAACAATTATGCACATATGCATACATACAATGAGAAAGTAAGGGAGTATAAATGGCTGGTGATCTGTCTTGGAGTTCCAGCAATGCAATCACAACATATTGAAGAAAGTTTTTTAATTGCCTGGCAGGAACAATGGAACTGGAAAAGTTAACAAGGCTGATTACTAAGAATCAGGAGACCTGGTTCTGATGACTGACATTTACCAGTTATATGATCACAAAATCCCAGATGGATTACTTTAATTCTCAGAGCCTCCATTCACTTACCTAGCACCAAAGTGAGGAAAGTACATTGCAAACCTTAAGAAATGCAAGCTGTTATCTATCAGATGATCAGTTTAACCCCTATTTTATATTATAGGAGTAGAGATTATTTATTATCTATTCATATACATTAAGTCAGCTATTAATATACATTGTCAGTCTAATATAAATTCATAATTTTACATATCGTATATTTAGGGATAAATATTTATGATTGGATAGATTCTTTCTTTATTAATCCCCCAAACTTTAAACTACAAGTTATAAATTCACTAGCTTGCTGTAAAGTTCCCTTGCCCAACCACAGAAAGCTACTTAAAGGAATTAATATCCATTTATCTTGATGAGTAAAGAACCAAGCCCAAAATGGAGGACATGCAATATTGACATGGAAAGACTTCTATCTTCCTTAACCTTCCAGGTTCCATTGACCTCCTCTGTTATCCAACATATGGAAAGGGACATGACCAAATGTCCATCCTCACATTACCTAGCAGATGACCATTGTCTTGTCTTGCCTTTTCTCTAACTGTTTTCCTGTTGCTGCCATCATTGGCCCTAGACTGATCTGAACTGCATGCACTTCTGGAAGATCAAGGTATAAGTTTGTCAACCATTGAAATTCTGTATTTTACTCTGTATCATCTGTATAAACAACATAGCAAGCTCTGTAGAAAGGGTGCATCTCAAATCATGAGGAAAATCTGACGTCTTATTAAAGGGGGCCAAGTCCTTTGAATAAATAGGTTCAGAACTCTGCCTCAGTGGTTGTTTTTTTGCTAATTCAACATTGCTATTGTGGTTGTTATTATTGTACAGACCTTTGAGAGAGCTGCCAGTATAGGAACTTCCTCCGTGTAAGGGATTGTTGTGTGTGGGAGTACTAAGTAAACTTTTAGTATCTGTTGAACACAAGCACCAGGCCATTGTTTGACTTGTAATTAGAGGATGCCTCAGGGTTGGGAGTGAAAAAGGCTATTTAAACACATGGCTTGGGGTTGAGTAAACAGAGAATTTTTCATCTTTGTCTCTGGCCTCTTCAAGGTTCATCTGAGTAAAGGATAAGCTAGCTGCAGGAACACAACACCTCCACCAATCTTGAGATGTAACTGGTCTGAAGCTTCCAGCAGTGTTATTCCTGATAGAGCTTCCAGGAAACCAAAGTCTTTGGGATTGCTGACCTAGAGGAAAAAACTGAATTGACAATTAGAACATAGAGACAGATTGGATTTATCATGTTGTCAGTTTGTTGCCTGGAAATCACACACTAGCACTTTGCTGGCACTCCTGGAGTATCATGGTGCTTTGCTTGTATGGGACAGACTCATATCCATGAGGCCAAGGATTCCCACAACACCCAGACCTCACCAGAATTCCTGTTCCTATCAAATTAAGATATGAGTCTGTCTTTGTACAACACTCCCTTCATCATAATAAACATAATGTGAAAGTCATGTTGTCATATATATGATGACATAGTCCTCTTTGATTATCTGTAACTTAATCTTACACAGTTACCAGAAATAGTCACACAACTTCTAATGTGTCAAAGGCAATACTTAAAACTGGATAGGTCTTCTTGTCTCCAAGACTGAGTCTCTAACTACTAAACAACATTGAATCTCTCTACTATTATAGCTATTAATATTGTTATTAACAATAAAGGGAAACATTTCTAAAATTCTAAGATATACTAAATATATCTATTTTTCTTCTGAATTTCATTCTCTTTCACATGGAAAATCAAATTTTGAGAATTCAGTTTAGTAGACAAGGCAGTTTAATTTCTAGATCTTTATCATCTTTTAGAAAGAAATTATTTTTTGTCCTTATCTCTTGGCACCCATCTACCCCAGTCTTCATACTGAGTAGTATTTCTGGTGCCTCATTAGGATTTAATTCCATAGCTCTCATTATGTTATGGGGAGGTAGGAGAGGGGGTATTTAAAATCTATATTTTACTGCTAAGAGTCTACAGTCCCTGAAGAGACTTATTTGCCTTTTTGTGTGACATCTTCATCTGCTGGGTGTGGCAGGAAAACTGCTTAAAAGTGTCCATTGTCTGTAAAATCAGAAGGTGGATCATTCACAATCTAGCTTCCTGGGGAAAAAACAAAACTTTAAATCAATTCAAGTAAAAAGAGATTTTTCAAAAGCTGCAAATTAAAGGAACAATTAAAATCCTTCTTCATCCTCTTTTAAATGCCTTATGATAACTTCTAATCTCTCCACAGAGTGTGAGAGACTTTTCATCCAATTGGCTTCCCTTGGCATTTGTCTTTCATGGATGAGGTCCTAATTACCCTTAGATCCTGTAGTTCTTTTGTCTTCTCTATATCAGCTTCCCTAATGAAGCCCGTGGTGACAGGATAAAGATAATTAAGATCACTGGAGAGCAGGGCAAAATACATCCAGAGCAAAGGAAAAAGCAGACTGGATCTTGGGAAGGGATTGAAAGCGCTAGAGAGGACTGACTGAAGGAAACAGGCTGAAGGGTAAATAGAACCAGGAATGGAAGGGACCTTAAAAGTCATCTGGTCCAATCCCCTCAGTTTTCAGATAGAGAAACCAAAGTACATTGAGGCTAAGTGATTTGTCCATAGAAACAAAAGTAGTAAACTATAGATTCCATCCCTACTTCCTTCTCTCTTTATCTCTGTTTCTGTCTCTCTCTCTCTCTGTCTCTCTGTCTCTGTCTCTGTCTCTGTCTCTCTCCCCCCCCCCCTTCCTCCCTTCCTCTGGAAGAGGATTTCCTTTGAATTTCTGAGTTCATTTAGATAGACAATATGTGGTAGTAGATAACATGCTAGATCTGGGCTTAGGTTCTGTCCCTAACACTTTTTAGCTCTGCAAACCTAGACAAATCACTGTTATTTAGCACTAATTTAGTTTGTTTCCTCATGGGTGAAATGGAGATAACATTTGTAGTATCTGCCTTATGACACTGTCTTGAAGATCAATATGTGAAGCATATGGCAAAATTTAACATTTGATGTCAAAATCAGTTATTGCTTCTGCTTTCTGTTTAGTAGATAATTAAATAGAACCAAGTCCTTTAGAGGAAAAAAAATCTAAATTCACACAAGTATGCAGTCATCTTCAAAACAAAGTGGCAGGTTAATTATTATGTTGTTTTGTCCCAGCCCTGCCATCACTAACCAAATAAGATCCAAATTATTTGACTGGCATCAGAGGCCCTGCATAATGCTACCCCAGTGTTTTTCCCCCAGCTTTATCTAATTCCACTCACCTTCATCACTCAGCCCTCTCGGAATGGGTGCATCACTGGTGATACCCAAACATGGCTGAAGCTTTCCTGTCTCTGCTTTTATTCAACCCAGCACTTTCCCCTGGAATACCCTCTTCATCCCACAACCTCTATTTGATTGGAGAAATTATACCCATTGAAATTCAGCTGGAATTTCACCTTTGAAACTTGATACAGTGGCAAGAATACTCAAAATGGAATTATAGGTACCAGGTTCAAATAGAAGTATTTATGTATGGATATATAGATATATGCAAATATATACATCTATATACATGAACAAGAATATATATATATATGTATATATATATATATATATATATGCACACACATATCTATTGTCTCATTTGAACCTCACTATAACCCTGTAAGATAGGTAATACAAATATTATTATCCTCATTGCATAGATGAAGAATTTGAGATTCAGAGGATTAGAGAAACTCTATTACATAATGATCAAGGCAGAATCAAAAAGGATTTCAGGTCCCTTAACTCCACAGTCAGTATTCTCACTATTATACACCAGTGCCTGACCTGAGTTAGTCTTGTCTATATCTTTATCACCTCTCTTGTTGTCATGTGGTCTGACTGACTCTTCAAGGCCTCCTTTGAAGTTTTTTCCTGCAAAGACACTGAAATGTTTTTTTACCATTTCCTTCTTCAGTCTTCTCATCTCCATAATAGATGAGGGAGCACTGACCTTTGCACCTGATAATAGAGATTCCAATCCTGACTTGGACATAAATATCGATGTGAAACTAGACAAGTCACAGTCAGTCTAGAGCACAGTTTCCTCATTAATAAGGTAAAAGAATTAGATTACATGCCCTCAAAGTATCTCCCAGTTCTAAAGCTATGAGCCTTCCTAGAATAGAATCTCCTTGAAAGCAGGAGATAGGTGTTAACTATTACTGTTTCTCCTCAGATAATCACAGTAAGTTGTGAAAATCTCATTCTAAAAATAGTAGAATATAACCTGCACAGTCAAAGACATGTCTGTTATATTTGTTTCTTGAGGGCTTTAAAACAGTTCAGTGGCCATGGGGGCACTCATCAATACTGAAAGCTAAAAGTTCCATTTGGTTCCATTTTATCTCAACAGTCTTTGCTAGCCTGTCTCAGAATATAAATCTGTTTCACTTTGTTTTCGCCCAAGGCTGTGGTGTTAGGTTCCTGTATAGGTCAATTAATTTCTCATGGAGAAATAGCTGTATTCTATAACTGCAAAGTTCACCTTGAACCTGGTCAGCTATCTCAGCAATGGGTGGGTTTCCCAGGGATATGTGTATGGCTCCATGCCAGACCATCACCACCAGCTACTAGTAACCTGAGAAATTGGCTCAGTAGACTCTTGTGGGAAATAGAGCCTGTATTCCCTCTAGCTTTGTAAGAGGAAATTGTTTTAAAAAGAAAAAAAAAAAGGAAAATGGTTCAATATTTTCTGGATGTCTAAAGCTATTTTTTCATTTATAAAATAGGAAGTTGAGTTGCTGGTCTCCTAGATTCTTTCCAGCTCTAAATCTGTATTCACAGCTACTCAAAAGAAATGATTTCTATTTTCTTATGAACATTTTCATCATATTATATTCCAGCTTGTTGCTTTAAAAGGACTTTGAAAACTTCACCTGTGTTAGTCAATGACCCCCCCCCACCCCTCTACCACAAGAGAAAATGATACTTTGGAAGTTAGCCCCTAGGTCTGGATTCAATTTGTTTGAACCTAGATTTTTGAGGTGTGTTTGGGGGTGAAGGGGTGGGAGTAGGGGGGTGGGGAGGGGGTGCTCTGGGCCATAACTTGGGCCATAAGGTATCATCACCTGCAGTGATCCATTTCTCTAACTGTTAGTTCTTTCTCTGGAATCCAAAACTACTTTACATCTACTCTATTTGTGATTTATATTACACAATCCTGGATATTGCTTAACCACTTAAGCATCCAGGGCAACTTCCTTAAACTGAAAGTTGGAAAAAAGGTGAGGTTCACTGATAGATTGAGTTACCTCCCTGTAACTGAATTCATACCAGTGAAAATCATAGTTCTGGTTCCCCTCAGAAGAATTGTGAATATCTTACTTCTATATATTGATCTAAGGATATTATGATCCCCACAGTAGACTGTAAGCTCATTGAGGGAAAGAATTATTTTATTTTCATGTTTGTATTCCTAGAGCCTAGTTGGGTATTCATGGCATCTGGTAGATTTTTTTTTTAAGTTTTCTAAATCAAATTGAATGATTATCTTATTAAAAATAGTAACTCACATTTTTGTGATACTTTCCTAATAACAACCCTATGAGTTAATGCTTATGTTATTACCCTAGGATAATGGTAAGAGCACTGGATCTGAAGTCAGATTTGAACCTGGATTCAAATCCCAGCTCCTCTAGTCAGAATCCATGTAACCTTTACTATGTCACTGGGTCCGTGTCTTCATCCATAAAACAAGTGGATCAGACTAGTTGGTCTCTGTGATCTCTTCCAGCTCTAAAACTATACTGCATGTGATCTGGAGGTTGAGATTTTAAGTGACTTGCCCCAAATCAGTCTATGTCAGAGTAGGGATTAAAATCTACATCTCTAATGTTAGTAACTAATATTATCCTGTGGCCACTTCTTTCAAAATCACTTTGAATTTCTTCATTCACTTATTACTTAGTAAATTCCTCAAATAAACCTCTTAAATTTATCATTTTTTTTTGGAATAGGAGAAAAAGAACAGGATTAGTTTTTGCTCAGGCAAGTTCTATCATTTCTTATTCTACTCCAGTCACTATTGAACAGCTTTAAAGATAAATAAATGAATGAATAACTTCTTTCTTTGAGTGATTGCTTGGTTTTCTGTATTTATTTCCAACTCTTTTTTTTCAAAGTTCAAGGATGAATTTTTCCTTTACTAGTGCCTTCTAAATGATACCAGGAGATGACTTAATTTTCATTTCATTTCCTTCCCTGGGGCATGTGAGGAGTCTTACACTTTTAAAAAGTGACTCAGGGTTTTCTGAATTTCACAAGATGTTTCCTTATCTATAAAATGAGGGGATTAGTTTAGATGAGTTCAAAAGATCCATTTAGGTCTAAATATATGACCCCATGGTCTTCACAAAAATGCTGAAGAAATTACTTTTATTTTTGTACATACTTTTCCATTAGTAGACACCAGTAAAAAAAAAATAACTAACCCTGAAAAAAAAAGTATATAGGACTTTAGAATCAAAAGAACTGTCCTCCAGATTCAATTCTACCACTGGGACACTCTGACCTTGGGCAAAACATTTCATTTCCCTGGATTTCAGCTTCCTTATCTGAAAAATAAAGAGTTCAGGTTTCCTCATCTCTAAATAAGTCCCCATTTAGCTCTCTGACATTCTGTGATTCTATCAAATAAGTGGAAACTCTATTTTAAGATCTAGCAATCAACCAATTAACAAATATTTATTAAACACATACTCTATGCTTGACTCTTTGCTAGGGAGCAAAGACAAAAATGGAGTACTCTCCTACATTCTATTGGGAAGGAAAACCTGTTTGCAAGTATATTTATGTGTTTACATATATATATATATATATATATATATATATATATATATATATATGTATATATATATATATATATAACAAAGATATAAGCCCCCAAATGCAAGGTAGCTCGGAAGTAGAAAAAAAAGAGGCACTAATGTCTATAAAATCAAGAAAAGTTTATTATAGAACATGGTGCTTAAGTGGAGCTTTGAAGCAAATTTGAGAATTCTGAGAAATTAGTTCACAGAGTTAGAGCTGAAAGGAAGGTCAGAAGTCAGTTAACCAAAATTTCAAAAATGACAGAAACTGGGCTCAGAGATTCCATTACTGACTTGTATCACACAGCTATGTGGCTGAGGTCAGATTTTAACTTAGATCTTTTCTGAGCCTGGAGCAATCTCTTTCAACTCTATTTCCTCTTTATAAGGTTCATCCAGGTTGGATGACTCTAAAAACTGACTGATTTAAGACTATAAAAATTCAGTCAATTGAACTATGGTCACAAAAAAAAGAAACAGAAAATTAATAGCCTCAGCAGCATGGTGGTTCAATGGATAGGAGGACACTGATCCTAGAGTTTGGAACACCAATTTGAATCCTAACTCAACCACTTAGTAATTGGACAAGTTATTTAATAATATCTGTATCACTCAGTTTTCTCAACTACAAAATGAAGCTAATAATATTACCTCCCTCCTAGAGTTGTTATAAGGATTATATGAGATAATATTTGCCAGGACATGGGGTGAGGGAGCAACAGGTAAGGCAGAGCCTTGTCTCATCTCTGAACCCTTCACAATTAGAAATGAGGCTCAGTTCTGCCTTACCTACCACCTTCTCACCCCATGTCTCTGATTATATTTGTGAAATACTTAGCATAGTACACATAATTGATAATTAATAGATATTTCTTTCTTTCCTCCCTTTCTTCTTTCCTTCTTTCTTTTATTTTCTCACCTCCACTCTTCCTTCATTCCTCAATTTGTTTTTGGCTTTCTCAAAGGCAGCTTCCACCCAATAGAACAGGAAGAGGTTCTCCTTTGTGGTACTTGCCATTCAAAAGATGTTTAATAGAGCTTGAGCTGCCTTATTAGACTCTGGGGAAGGGGACAATACGCTGGGTGTTCATATGATTCTTTTACTGTAAGACAGTTGAGATACTTTGGGCTAAATTTTTGCCTGCCTTAGAAATTTCTCAAAAATACACAACTTTCTCAATGAGTTTTCCATGATGTTTCATTGTATGAAAATCTGGGCTCCTTTTGTAAATTACCAAGACCCAGTGATTGATTTTTATGTAAGTACATGGAGAAAAAAATGATTTGGGAAAGGAGTGGATGACTAATAGTTTCTATTATATTCTGTGGTTGCTTCTTCTAAAAAATTAATTTGTCATTCTATCATCAGTATATTTGTTCATTGAAAAAAGAAACTCACACTGTTGATATCCTTTGCTAAAAAAAAAAAAAGCAACATATTGGAAAATGTGACTCATGTAATGATTCCCCAGGGATTTGATAAGGCAGGAGTTTCCCACACTTCATTATCTCTACAATTGTTTTTCAGGCTGCTGAGATGCTTCCCTGCATCTCCCTTAACTTTAGATTGCTCATCAAACATGTAAGACTATTTTCAGGTTTCTAGAAATTCTCAAGATTAAAATTTCTCATGAATATTTTGATATGGATCTTCTGCATCCTCACTCTCCCCTTCAGTTCCTTTTTTTCTTGGTACCTCTGCCCAGATTTGAATTGGCAATTTTGTATTCCATATTGCAAACCAACACTTCAGTTTTGATCAGATTTCATGTATCTAGACTCATCTTTCCTATATCCCATTCATCCCAGACTCTACTAGGTGAATCTTAATTTATGCCAAGATATTAATGATTCAGTGATCAGGAAGTACAGGATTGAGAAGGCAGTAGGAGAGAGGGGCAAAAATAAGATTAGAAGCACCTATTATGTCAGCTACTCTGCTATGTATTTTACAAATATTTCATTTGATCTTTATAACAACATTGCAAGATAGGTGCCATTATTATTTCCATTTTACAGATGAGGAAGTTAAGATAAACATGGGTTAAGCTAGTAAGTAAATGAGTTCAGATTTGAACTCAGGTTTTTCAGACCCAATGCTCTATCCACTGGATCAGCTAAATATAGGTATTATTTTTCATTATCCAGAAGTAATTGCTCCAGGCATAGTTCATGATATGTAGAAACAGTAAATGAAGAGAGAACTTAGGATCATAAGATCATGGATTTTTTTGTATACACTCTACCTAAACCATCCTTTACAGACAGAATGTAGTAAAAGTCCTAATGCAATGATATTGAAACTTTTTGAATACCCTTTAAAAAATAAAATCTTAGATTTAGGACTAGAATAAACAAGGGATTCTTAATCATTTTTCTTTTTTTTTATTTAAGGCAATGTGTTTAAGTGACTTGACCAAGGTCATATAGCTAGGCAATTATTAAGTGTCTGAGGTCAGATTTGAACTCAGGTCCTCCTTACTCAAGGGTGGTGCTCTATCCACTGCATCACCTGGCTGTCCCCATTTTTTTCTGTTGTAGACTTCTTTAGCAATCTAGTGAGGCCTATGGACTCCTTCTAAGAAAATTGATTTTAAATGAATAAATTGCAACACATAGCAATACAGTAGAAGTTAATTATTTTGAAACATGGTTTTCAACATAATAAAACAAATTCAGATTCTTAACTCAGGTTAAGAATCCTGGGTCTGACTCAATGTCCTTTTCCAAAGGGCATTAGCTTTCCGTGGGAGAACTCTGGAAAGTCTCCTGTAGCAGATGGAGTTTGAGATGAGTCTTGAAGGAATTCATGAAAGCAAGGAAATGAAGATGTGGAATAAAATCATTCCTGGAATGGAGGACAGCCATTGAAAAGGCAGAGTTGGAAGAAAGAATGACATATCTTACTGGTAGCCTTCCCCATTCCCTCTGTTTATTACTTTCTAGTCATCCTATGTGTAGCTTCCTTTTTTGTTTGCATGTTGCACTCCAATACCATTAAATTGCAAGCTTCTTGAGGGAAGAGACTTCCTTTTGTCTTTTGTCCAACTCTAACACTTAACACACTAAATCTGGTATATAGAAAGTATTTAATAAATGTTTATTTATTGATTGATATTTGAGGAAAAGCCAAAAGGCCAATGCTGTTGCATCTTAGACTATATGGAGAAGGAAAAAATGTAAAAAGACAAGAAAGGATCCAGGTAGTTAAAGAGCTTTCAAATTGTCATCTTACCTGATTCTCATGGAAACCTTGTGAAGGAGGTGCAATTAATTTTATAGATAAGGAAATGGTGACTAGCAAAGTCTATCTTAAATGACTTGTTCAGGTTCACACAGCTGGAGAGTATTCAAGACAAGACTCAAACTCAAGTCTTCCTAACTCCAAATCTAGTTCCCTATCTAGTGAATACACTCAACTGCTATGTGGTTTGGATATACTTTTCCTCCATAAAAATTTAGACAACATTTATAAACTTGGAGCAAGGACAGCTGCCAATCCATCAGATTGAGGACATGAAGAATATCAATGTTTTGAGTGAAGTGGAAAGACTTCTCTATGAAATTGTGCACCAAATACTCATTATTTTTCTCAGGAGATCTGAAATAGTCCAAAAAGTTATTTTCTGTACTTACACATTCTTGTGGTCAGCTTTTTGCTGTAGCATACTCCTACCCTTCCTTTTTCTTTAATCTTCTGTTTCTGGAACTTTCTTATGCCTTTGAATCCTTAGTTGCTGACAGACCTTTGCTTGTCAGTTTAAACAGAAGTGGGGAACCAAGAAAATGCACCTGCTAAGGGCCTCCCTATAGACTGGCTCTCACCTCTGGCTCTGACCCCCATCTCTAAGATGTCTTGCTTTATGTCTTAGAAACCAGGAGTCCACACCCTGAACTAAAAGAAATGAGGGCAATTGGGAGTAGCCTGAATGGCAAGTATGGAAGGTACCTCTCAGAGCATCTTCCCCTCCCTTTCTCCTGCTGATAATCTAACTGGTCCATTGATAATCTTCTTTTTAAAATAAATTTATTTTATTTTCAATTCATGGAACAAAATAAACATTTCCATAATACAGTATGATTAAAAAAAATGATTGGACATGAAACTGTAAATCAATCAGGTACAACTTTCTATTACCTCCAAATACATAACAAAGATATCATATAAATTTCTTTTTTTGTCCTTTCCTTTTCTCCCCCTCTCACTCTAGAAATGTCTACTTTTAGACACAAATAGGTATATATGTGAAATTATTATCTACATACTTCCATTTCTCAGTTCTTTCTCGGTGTGCAGATAGTATCTTTCTTTGTATGTCCTTTATTTTCAATCTGTAGTAATCAAAATGACTCATTCATTCTTGAAACAATATTGCAGTTACTGTATACAATGTTCTTTTAGTTCTGCTCACTTCACTCTTCATTATTTCACATGCCCTAGCAGCAGTGATAGCCTTCTACTGGCTGAGTCATAGATACATCCTGGCCCTTCATGCAACTACAATGCATGTCTTTCCAGTTATTGCAATCCAGATACATCTCATCTGTGCTTTGCCCTGAGTCCTTCGTTCCTTGCTTGCTTCCTTCTTCATGATCCTAGATGTCTCACATTAAACCTCACACCTTCTCTTGTGTGAGTTAAAGTGTTCATGTAATTTAAAAAAAAACCCTTTTATTTTTGTATCATTCACTGTTTTGCTTGTCTTGTGAAAATCTCTTGCCCCTAAACCATCTGAAACATACTGAACAACAGAGAAATCACTGTCTGGGCATTTTTGTCAGTGATAAGCTTTTTCCTAGTTGTATAAGGAAGAAATAAATCAGATTTCAGTCAGTTGGATTTTTTTATGAGACAAAAAGGTGAGTAAACATGTCTTTTTTATAAAGTATAACTGAATTGTTCTTCTCTGAATCCTGCTTCACCCCCTCTATGAGAAACTTAGTTATATAAACTAAAACTTCTCTTTATTACCAGTAAAGAGACACACTTAAACAAATAGAAGAAAATGAATAAGGCTTTGAAGTCTTAACTTTGTAAACCCCAAAGCAGAAAATGAAGAAAAACACTGCAGAAACCAAATGTAATAAATGAAGTGAGTCATAGCATTATTCCTGTCACCAGAAATGCAGATAAAAAATATCCTGATATGAGACATAGCACTAAATGACCAGCAAATCATTACTTATAGCTGACTTAGTTTTCATATTTGATTAATAGCCTTTGTTATTACAGTAACATAGATGACAACATGTACTCTGTTCATGAAGTTGTAGGAGGCTGGTCCTTTTCTCTCCTTGCCTAGGGAAAGAAATAATTGTATTAGATGCTAAAAGCTTCTCATTTTCATTTGTGTCATGACAGTGATTAACAAGGTAACTCAAATCTAGAGAATACTTCTGATACACACCTTTAAAAAAGGCAGAGCCAAGATGGTAGAGTAAGAACAGCATTCTTGTCCAGTTCCCCTAACCTTCTACTCTAAAACAACTTAAAATACTGTGCCTAACCAAATCCTGAGAGGAAAAGTCAGAAGGAAGTTACAGTGGGTCATTTTCCCACTCCATACAGCTTAGGAAGACAGAAAGAGAATTTTCAGATTCTGGGGTGGGATCTGGCATGAGTAGAAGTGGCATTGGCACTGACTGTGAGATTTAGAGGAAGGGACAGCAGCAGCTGAAGTACTGGGAGTACAAGAAACCAGAGATGGTAAATGAACTGAATTGCTTTGTCAGAGATTCAGGGGACCTCTGTGCTAATGTTAAATACATGAGTAGCTCTGTTGTCCAATACCCAATTCCAGGTTGCAATTCCAGGGTGGAGAAGAGTAGCTGGGGTGGGGGTGGGGGGTGGGGGCAGGGGGAGGAGTTGGAACCTTATCTGTATAAAGATGGTAGGATAGATAAACAAGGTTTCCTAAAAGAATTAAAGAAAGATTTAGGGGGGCAGTGCAAGGAAATGGGGTTAAGTGGCTTGCCCAAGGTCACACAGCTAGGTAATTATTAAGTGTCTGAGGCGGGATTTGAATCTAGGGCTGGCACTGTATCCACTGTGCCACCTAGCCACCACCAGGAAAGATCTTTAAAGAAAAAATGTATTAAATCAAATAGTAATGCTAGATGAAAAAGTAGGAAAAGAAATGAGAACAATTTGAGAAAATTATGAAGAGAATTACAACTTGATATAAAAAAGTGGCACAAAAATACTGAAGAAAAACTTAAAAATCAGAAGTGGTTTTATGATAAACGAGCACAAAATTTCACTGAAGAAAATAACTCCTCGGAAATTAGTCAAGTGGAAGCTACTAAAACATCAAAAGAACAATTTTTAAAAGTCAAAAGACTAAAAAAAAGAAGACAATGTGAAATGCCATAAGAATAACATGTAGAGACCATATAAAATTGCTTGCCATCTCAGGAAGGGAGAAAGTATGAAAAAGAGGGAGAGAATTTGGAACTGGGAATTTTAAAAAATGCATGTTGAAAATTGTTTTCATATGTAATTGGGAAAAATAAAATATTATTCAAAGAATATAAAGAAAAAACTGACCTTAAAAAGTTGAATAAGGATAGATGATTTAAGAATTATTGATTTATCTGTAATCTATGATCAAAAAAAAACCCTAGACATTACATTTCAAGAAATTATTAAAGAAAACTATCATGATGTCTTAGAAAAAAGAGGGCAAAGTACTTCCTAGAAATCCCAAAATAAAAATTCCCAGAATAATATGATTAAAATCTAGAACTCCCAAGTCCAGGAGGAAATACTATTAAATTATATACTTAAAGCAGTATATTACTCTAGGGTATTTACTGTTGGAAATATGAATGATCCTTTAGACTCTACATGCATTTAGAGTTATCTGAAATGGTCAAGTATCTGAAATGGGGCTGTCATTTACTACTTTTTTTTTTATTTACTTCTTTTGAGAAAATCACTTAGGTTGCTTGTGCCCAGTGTTGGACTAGATGATCTCCAAGTTCCCTTCCATCTCTGGATCTATGATTCATTGCTCCTTTATTTGACAATGTGTTAAACATGTTTAAATGCAGTTATTATAAATAAATATTATAATGAAAAGGCTGCTTTTCATACATTAATTATTAAATGGTTATGTCTGTGATAAATTGATTATGGATAATTCCTCCATTCCTACATAATGAATGAATACTATTGGTATGTTCTATGAGTTAAAATACAATGAGTAATAATAATAACTAGGATTTATATAGCATTTTAAGATTTGCAAAGCACTTTTACCGAAGTTAGTCCATAGATATGAAGTAACCTTTTTCTTGAGAGCTGGACCTGTTTTTAGTGATAATCAGGATACTTCCTACATTGTCATGGAATGTTACTCCATTTTCCACCTATCTACAGAATCTAACATTACCATCTGCTGCTGTTTAGATGATAAATCATATATTAAGGTAGCAAGATGTGATTAAAAGAAATGGTTATTCATAGAGGAAAAGAGGGCTTTGTCTAAGCCAGTAGATATTGGGGAGCAATGTCTGTCAGCAAGCATGGCAGATGTGACTTCATTTGGGGCTTTCTTTCCCCGCTATATTTGTCTGACCCTAAGTTCTAATAATTCACTTAAAAAAGGTAGGCTTAGAAAGAAAATATCCATTTTCTCCTCCTATTCTCCTGTGCAGTAGAATTATAAGTAAACTTGGATTATGTTTCCAAAAAATTTGTTTCATTGTGTGACAGAAGGAGGTCTGGACTTGAAGACACAGACTTTAAATACATATCTTCAAGATCATGAAGTCCCATCTCATTATTTTATAGATGAGTAAATTAAAGAACAAAAAGTACCTTGCCCAAGGTCACACAGAGGGGGATAGAAAGGAAAAGCAAGAATAGTCTGGACCCTCAAAAATTTAATTCCTTGTCTTAATTCAAGCTTGGAAACTAAGTGGCACAGTGTTGGACCTGAATTCAGACTCCTCTTTGTAAGTTCAAATCCCATCTCAAACACTTACTGAGATATATTACCCTGGACAAGTCACTTAACTCTATTTTACCTCAATTTTCTCATTTGTAAAATGAACTGCAGAAGGAAATGGCAAATTGCTTCAGAATTTCTGCCAAGAAAACCCCAAATGGAGTCTTAAAGCCAGACTCAACTGAAGAACAACAAAATTAAACCTTGTGTATTCTCTATTGACTCTCATGTCATAGATGCTTGATGGGTGTTAAATGAAATCACATGGAAAAGAACTCACAGAATCATAGGATTCATAGTTTGAAAGGATCTTAGATGACTTAGGCTTATCCCCTGCTGAATTCTCTGCAACCTTTTTCCAGGTCCCTATCTTTCATCATCTGGGCAACTCTGAAGAACAGAACATTGTATTTTAATGAGGTCAAAAACTAACAGAGGCTATAATTAGAAATGTGAATCCACAGCTCTTCACACAATGCTTCTCCATAACCATCCCTGGACTTTACTGAATGCCTGAAACTCCACTTTCTGAGAATAACCTATAATAATCCTACTGCCTATATAGCCAATTCTTCCCTATTCCCATGTGACTTAGTGACTCTTTCCTCTTATTGTTCACTCTTCATGTGATGACCACGTCATTGGGAAGTCCCAAAACCTTGCTGAATTTTGAGCTTGGGTTTCAAGGATGTTGGCCTGTTTTCTCCCACTTTATCTTCCAGACCTTAGTGGTTCTTCAGAAAGAAGACATTTGCTTTCATTTGTAATTTTCTGTATACACAAGTTAAAGTCTATGGATCAAGTAATTCAAGGAAGAAGCAATACATAGTTGGTGGAAAAATGAATCATCAAATATTGGAATTGGCAGAGATCACAGAAATCATCTAGTCTATCTCCCTTATTATATAGATAAGTAAACTGAGGCATTAAGTGAATTGCCAAGTCTGACAGTTCTGTCACCAAGACCAGAATATAAGTCTTTTGATGCCTAGATGTCTGTACTTTCACCATGACATGATGTCTTTTTAATCATGAAGATGCATAACTGTTTCTTAATTCATTTGAATGTATATTAACATGTTCATCTGAAATTCCAGGACATAAGATTCCTGAAGCATGAAAATTCTAATATGGCCCAACATTAACTCAACACTTCTAGAAATCTGATTATCAAAAGACACAGAAAAGTTATCTCAATTATTTCAGTCATAATGCTCCGTATTTGGTCAGAGGTAGGAAAATTCATTGTAAATCAAAAGCTGGAATAGATCTTATAAGTTTTCTTATCTACCTCTCACCATTTTGCAGGAGAGAAGAAGTAATATGTCTTAACCAAGACCATAGAAGTAGTAAATGGAAGAGAGGTAGAATTCATATCAAGATCTCTAGCTGAAGACTTGTAGTTTTCAGAAGCTACTTGGGGGCATTGAGAAGTAAAGTCACAGTCATCCATTACTACATTACCCAGTTGTTGTGTATCAGAGACCAGATTTGAAGCCTGGCCTTCTCGACTCTCAAGTCCAATTCTTCAGTCACTATGACAAACTGGCTCTCTCAAGTCTCTTAAAGAAATTTTACTAAATACTTGTTGCTTCCAGTATTTCAGGTTGCCTCATGCAATGACTTCTTAGATCTGGTCCTTAGCTTAATGTCATCTTTACTGTGACAAATATTAAGAAGAATGTTATAGGGCAGCTAGGTGGCAGATCTGAGTTCAAATCCAGCCTCAGGCACTTGATGCTAGCTGTGTGATCTTAGATAAGTCACTTAACTCCATTGACCCCACAAAGACCTAAACAAACAAACCAAAAAGAATGCTACAGGATAGAGAATTTGTGATGGGGGAAGGAACTTCCTGACTATATCATTCAAACATAAGTTACTGAAGTCTTTGTAAAGCAGAGAAAGACCTGTCAATAATGCTCCACATATTGACTCATGAAAAATTGCTTTTATAAAAATTTTCTCCTTTTTCTCCTTCAAGTTTTTCCTTATTTATCTCCTGATAGGAATATAAAATGAATACTACTCTCCTGATCCAAATCCCTCCCCGCAAAAAAGCATACCCAAAAGGGTGCTTTCATTTTAAGGTAAAAAGAAAAGGTAATGAAAATTTTTAAAAGTCAGTTTTATTCAAAAACAAAAACTGAGACAGTACTTATCTATCCAAAGAGATAAAGCATCAACTTCAGATTGATTTCATAGCTTGTATATTATCTAACAGCTCAGTATTCCCAAACCAAATTTTTAGAACCTAAGTTGCTGATTTACACAGATAAGATTTTCTGAATTCCATGAGGAAATAAATCTTTATTTCAAATATAGACATCAAAATTTGAAAATAAAAACAAGACAAAACTTTAAAAAAAAAACAGGTTGCCAGTTCAGAAAAGATTTGAAGAGGTGGAAGAGTGGATTAGATATTCAAAATGGAATAGAATGAACAGTGAGCATAGAACTGGGATTCATAGGTTCAGAACCTGATTGCAATTTACTAATTTGTTCTCTTGGCTAACTAAATAAGTTCATCTATTTTTGCATCTGTAAAATGAGTGGTTAACCTGGATGACCCCCAAGTCTCTTCTGGTTCTAAATTCTCTAGTTCTATCATCCTATCTCTGATATTCATAGTTCAAAGGTCAGAAAGAGCACATTCAATTTGGAAAACATGAATTATAGTAAAACCAACTTACTTTTCTAGCTTTATCTATTACTTATCATGACACCACATATGCATAACTATATGGTTTTTATTCAATGTGTGACCTCAGGTAAATCACTTAATCTCTCTGGATTCCATTTTTCTAATATAAAAAGAGTGGATTAGTTAACCTCTAAGGTCCCTTCTGTGTGGGATAAAGTTTTGAGATTTCTTCAGTAAAAAATTATAGATTGAAGAGTCTAGTTAGCTATGTGCCCCTGCTCCCTTGACAAAGCAAACTTCTGGGATATTGTTGAAGAGTCAACTGACCTCACATTATCTGTTGATGTCTGGAGAATCATGCAATTCCTGGGACTAAAGAGATAATCCAGTTTTGGTTTGAATTTTATGTTCTTTTCCCTAGATTAGTTTGCTTTGTTTGAATTCTATGCCCCTTTCCCTAGGGTAGTTTTCCTGTTTAGATTCTAAGACAACATTCCTCATTAAGGAGGGTGGGTCAGTTGGGGGGGGGGGGATCCAGTTAGGATAAATCTGATTCTTGAACCTTTCCTTTTTTGCCTCAATCTCTCTGATTGTGGCCTGTTTCTCAAGAAATGAATAAAAGTCTTCTCTTCATACCTTCAGAGATCTCCGAAATTTATTCAAGTGGCATTTGTCCCACACACTTCCATTGTGTAGCCAGGAAGACCTAATTATCATTTTATATAACAGGAAATAAATTCCAAGAGACCATGACCAATTAATGGTCCAGTCTGACCATGAATACAGGTTTTTTGGGTTCTTTTCAAGTTTTCTCTTTGAACCACAATATAATAGCCTGCTATCTCTCTTGCTAAGGCATTTTTTCACGCAACATTTTCTGTTGTTCATAAAACAATGGAAAACATATCCCCCCAATTTGATAGAAGATTGAAGAATTCTGAATTAGTATAAGCTAAAATCAGAGACAGCTACTTGATTCAGAAAAGATGGACTTGGAGTCAGGAAGACCTGAATTCAAATCCAGTCTCAGACGCTTCATTAGTTGTTTGACCCTGGGAAAGTCATTCAACCTCTATTTGCCTTAATCCACTGGAGAAGAAAATGGCAAACTTCTCCAGCATACTTGTACACAATTGAATAACAACAAAATCTATGAAGTTCTATTGTAAGCTAAAAAACAAAATATCTTTCCCTTAAAGCCCCAGCTGAAGGAAGGTGTTTTCATCATTCTATATCCTACAAAGATCTAATATGCATTCTATCCTGTAAATGTCTTTCTGTTAAAGGTTTGTTTAAAAGCCCTAAGGCTTTGGTCATAATTACTTCAATTCTAAGTCATGACAGGGGTTGAAATGAAAAGTAAAGAAATGGCCTTCTACTTCCTAGGAGTCCAGAGTAAGGGGATGAAGTCCCATTCCTCTTTGTATTTCCCCAGGGTGGTCAAGCAGTCTCTTGCACAAAATAGATACTAACTCAATAAAAATTTGTTAGATGAATCATCAATGATCAGTCCTACAAAAACAATCATCTATTGGATGTGATCATTTTGTTTTTCTCTCCTTGAATGACTGACCTACAAAGTAATTTAGGATATTTAAATTTTCTGTGCTTCTCAGGGGACAGTTCTTGTTTACTGAAGATCCTATTCCTCCTTCACTAGCTTCATAAATAACAAAAGCAGATTCTGACAGGCAGAAGTACCGGGAAGTGATCATTTTTTAAAGCAAATTAATGTAAATTGAGGGAAGGGACTGGGACTAGGAAGACATGGAACTACGAACCAAAGGGGGAAAAAAGGAAACTGGGTAGGACAGGGCTCATAGAGGTCACTTCTTTTTGTTACTCAGTGATTTCAGTCATTTGACTCTTTGTGACCCCAATGGGGGTTTTCTTGGCAAAGATACTGGAGTATCTCCAACTCACTTTACAAATGAGGAAACTGAGGCAAGCAAGGTGAAGTGATTTGCTCAGGGCCACACAGCTAGTGTGCTGTGTGTCTGAGGCGAGATTTGAACTCATGAAAATGTCTTCCTGATTTGCTCCATCTCCTCTATCAACTATCTAGATGCCCTACACATAAGCAAATATGAAAAGGATCTTTCACTAACACTCTTGGTTTGGAAAATCTAGATCTTACTTGCTTGAGAAACAGAGAGCTTAAGTGCTTTTCTCAGGTCATCAGCTGGTAAGTGTCAGAGGCAGGATTTAAAATCAGGGCTTCCAGACTCTAACACCTATCACTCTATTATGCCATTCTGCCTTGATTTTTTTTTTGTCTAGACTTGCCAACAATGTGACAAAATACCTTTGTAGAATAGCTGAAATATTTTTAAAAATACAGAGGAGAAAGGAAGGAACTTCAGAAGAATGTACAACCAACCAGAACACTTTTGGAAGTAATGTGTTGAATTTATTAAGTATCTTTTATTTAAAAAAAATGCAAGGCAGTATGAAATAGGGAGTTACTTTTCACCTGCAAACCCTCTTTGTGTCTCATAGTTTGCATATAAAAATGTTAAATTTTTGGTGACCAAGTTCAGAATTTTAAAATTACATTTTGAAAATAGGATTTCCTTCCATATGCAGATGGACAAATGTGTCTGTAACTTATGTTCTTAAAAAAAAGTAACTGGAACATTGAGAGATTAAGTCTTTAGCTAGTTAATATGTGTTAGAGGAAGGATTGGAATGAGACTTTCTGACCTGAAGGGAAGCTTTAAAGACACTGCAACTCACTTCCTCTTAAAGACTAAAATAGTGTTTAATACATAGTATTATGAGAATTTTTTCTTTTATTATCTGGGGCTCTAGGTTATCCCTCCTGCAATTTTTGGTTAACTCAAAGTCTGTTTTAATGATAACCTTACCTGAACAAAAGTTGTCCCATGGGATATAAAAATTCACTTAAGAGTCTTAAGAATACCTTAAATAAAAACCAGAGGAATAGTCTCAAGTGGCTGACTCATTGGAAACCTACAAATCCTCTTCCTCAATCAGTCCAATTGTGAATGTTTTAATGTACTTTAATTTTAACATGATTTTTGAAAAATGTATTTATTTTTCCAACTACATGCAAAGGTAGTTTTCAACAATCATTATCTGCAAAATTTTGAGTTTTGCATTTTTCTCCCTCCCCCTTCCCTTCCCCCTCCCAACAGAAAGCAATCTGCTAAAGTTTATACATGTAAAATTATATTAAAATATGCCCATTTGAATCATGCTGTGAAAGAAGAATCAAATCAAAATGGGTGGAAACATAGAGAGAAAAAAACATAATAAATAAGAAAAATTTTAAAAATTAAAGATAGTAAACATTGGTCTGCATTTAAACTCCATAGTTTCTCCTCTGGATAGGGATAGTATTTTCTATCACAAGTTGTAATCTTACTTCTTAACCTGTAGAGGTGGTTTGTTGAGGTTTGTTTCCCTAAGAGAATTTTGTGATTGTTTTTGTTTGTTTATTCAATTTTTATGACATTAAAGAAAGCATGGTATAGTGGATCTCTTTTCTTTTTAACTTTTAGCCTAAGAGGAACATGCAAAATAGAAATAGGGAAATAAATTATTTCTCTGTCACTCTGACTTAATTTGTCTAGAAGAAGTCTTGTCAGACTACTCCTAACTGGTCATGTTTTCTCTGAGATCTGAACCTATGATTGAACATAATAATAAAACCTAGGGGTTTTTGTCTCCACAATTTCTGCTTTGAGGTAAATATATATTTGACAACACTTATCTATCACATGAATGCAAAGAGAAGATATTTCTCCCATAATAAGTTACTGTAATGATCTGCTTTGAAAAGAAAAAAAAGATATATAACAACCTCAGATTGATTTTCTAAAATAATATATGACAATTTGCTTCCATGGATTTGACTAAGGTGTGGAGCAGATGGATATATTGTTGACCTTTATAAAGGTCACTAGATATGCCAACATCCTAATGGGGAAAGATTCATTTTGCATTTGTGGAGGTCTTGGCAAAATCAATAAGGCAAAAAGATTCTGGATTTGGGAGGAGCCATCCCTTTTGGAAGATTGATTGGTTGCTTGATTTAAATAATTATGGAATTAAGTACAAGGGATGTATAGACCATGGATGTCCAACCTTTCAGCTCTTCAGCACATATCACCCAACAGAAATTCATCAAGGGCCACATATAAAATTTAATATTTATTTATGTTTACAATGTAATAATAATAATATAATATATTAATTAAAATGTAATAATGTAATAAATTATTACAAAATATAATAATAAAAATAGTATAATGATAAAAACATTTATTTTTTAAACAAAAAATAAGAACATGCCATTTTGAAGGTAAACAATGAGCCTGTTTTTTCAATACCAGTGCAACTATATTTATAGAAGTTGTAACTATGTGAAAAATATTTTCAAGATGCTCAATGAAAATTTTTTATTTATTTTTATCTGTTTTTGCTTCATCAGGTAAAAACATTGCTCTCTCTCTCTCTCTCTCTCTCTCCATATATATATATATATATATATATATATATATATATATATATATGTGTGTGTGTGTGTGTGTGTGTGTATATATATATATATATATATATATATATATATATATATATATATACATATATACTCCCCAAAAGAGACATCTTGAACAGGACATGTTCATGAAATGCCAGATATTTTTCTTTAGGCAGGTACAACTTATAAAAGTCCAATAAAGATACTTGAGTACATTTTTCTTTAAGTTGAATATCTGATTGCAACTGTACACGTTCTCTTTTGCCAAGTTTTTGCAGACAAAGTCTTGATGTCAACTGAGAATGGAGTAGCAAATGGTGTTTTCTAAAATTTTGAAATCTATTCTCAAAGTCCTGTGATAAAATAATGATTAATGATTAATATAATAAAGTTTTCTCTTTGCAATTATGGATCATATAATGTTTTGAAATAAAAATTTTAATTCCCATATGCATATCTTTAGTTAAAAAAACCTAGTCTGTGAGACTAAACAATGTTAGTTATGTGAAAAAAAGTGATCCTTAAGGGTTAAGTCAGTCTGTGATGTTGAACGTCAAATATGTGCTCACTCATTCCTACATTTTCCAGTTATAGGACTCAGTTTTCATAAAAGGACTGTGAGGGTCACATGCAACCCACCAGTAGTTGGACATAGCTATTATAGATCATAACCCCCAAATGTAAAAACCTAATGCAAAAAAAAAAATAAAATCTAGGTTTCTCAGTATTAAAGTCTCCAATAAGGATCTCAGGAAGGACTCCTTTGTACTATTATTTAGAAGCAGATCTCCAATCACCTCTCATGCTAGGTTTAATATCACAGAAATGGTATCATGTCTAAACAGAGCTCTCAAAGATTTAGAACATTCTCAACCTAAAACTGTGTTTTAGGTCATTGAACTGCTTTTTAATCACACAGCAAAAGGGAGTAAGATGGAAACCTCCAGAGAATACTTAGGGAGCTGTCCTAGGTGGCAATGGAAAACCTTAAAAGAAGTGCTATCATTTAATTATTTTTAAGATCATTTCCTCCCTACAGATTTTTAACAGTACTATGTCCTTTAGTAACCACATGTAAGAAACATTTCAATCAACTATTACTTGAGTTCAATAATAAGGTCTAATATTCTGATAAGATCCACATCAGCATATCATAGGGTAAGAGTAAGTAAGAACAGCTGTAAACTTTGGTTATGTGTTTCTACCAACACAGCAAAAAGTCAATCTTCCTAATTTCCCTCAGACTGATATGCCAACTTTGTGCACCCTACTTACATGACCCAGTAAAGATCTTAATAATCTCAGATGGCATGTGAAATAGTTAAGGACCCAGGCTTCCATTTCTCTTTCTATGAGCACTGAAAAACTGTTTGTTTGATTCTGAGTGGCAATAGTTTAATTGAGAGGTGAAAGAGTGAAGAGAAGAAGAATACATATAGGTGAGAAAGGGAAGTGATTTGTTGTCCATTGCAATGTTGAGAATGCCTACTACTGTCATTTCAATAGAGTTGATGCTTATTTGCTCTGACAATAGCAAAGGGAAGGAAACAGCAACTTGATGAGAGAAAAAACCTTAGTTAGGAAACAGGTTAGAGTTTAAAATAAATCATGGAGAAACTGAGAAAGAAATATCCAAAGAAATAACAACAATGGCAACAATAACACAAATATAGACCTCTATGTTTCCAAAACATTTTCCTGAAATAATCTTATTAGGAGAGCAGTACAATTATTATATCTTCATTTTATAAATGAAGAAATTAAAAAGATTAAGTAATTTTTCCAAAGCTATGTGATGAATGAGTATGAAAGGACTGGAACCCAAGTGGCTCCAAGTGTAGAATGTTCAATTATGAGGATCTCCAGGTTCTAAATGCCTTAGAAGCATTCCACACTTAGAACCAAACTGACTTCTAAAATAATTCCATGTAAAACTCTTTAATCTTCCAAATGAAACTCTCTGCATCTACTGTCAATTAATTGAGCCTTCCCAGACAACAAAATTTCTCTGGATCCATTACAGTTCACCTTCTGGGCTCTGGGAATAATTCTAGGATACTTATTTAAGGATCCTTATCACTAAATGACAACTTTCATAACTTTTCTCTGCAGTCCCAGTCTCCCAAATTAAAATAAATAGAATTTCAAGGAATGTTTATTTAGCATGGTCCTTAAATTGTGTTTCTAGAATGAAGAAATGAAATATATTCTTAAAATATGCATTATAGGGGCAGTTAGGTGTTCAGTGTGTAGAGTACTGGTCCTGGAGTCAGGAAGACTTGAGTTAATATTTGACCTCAGACACTTAATATTTACCTAGCTGTGTGACCTTAGGCAAGTCACTTAACCCCATTGCCTTGCAAAAACCAAAAAGAAAAAAAAGAAAATATATAATATGTCCTAAGCAGTATACCAAGTGCTAGGAACATAGAAATACATACAAACATACACACACACACACACACACACACACACACACACACACAAAACAACAACAACAACAACAACAAACAAGATAGTACCTACTCACAGTGGTCAGAGGACTGACCATGGAGTCAGGAGGACAGGAAATCAAATCCAGCCTCAGTCACTTGACTCTTACTACTGTGTAATCTTGGGCCAGTCACTTAACTCTGATTAAGTCACATCTCCAGTCTCCTGATTCATAACTGGTGACTGGACCCAGATGACCATGGAGGAGAAAGAGAGGTTGGTGACTTAGTACAGGACCACCTCACTCAAATCCAATTCATGTACTTGTCATGGTATCACCTCCCTTAACATAGTGATCTTCTTTGAGAACAAAGGACAAACATCACCGATTTACATCATAATAAAGTAAGTTGGAACTAGACAATAATGTAAATTATCATTGTTATGCAGCAGCCTACTTATATCCACCACCTGAATCTTGCACAATTCCAACTCTTTGAAAATTGTGGTTATAATTCATAGATACATGACATTATTTAAAGAATACTGAGGGCAGCTAGGTGGTACAATAGATAGAGTGCCAGGTGTGGAGTCAGGAAGATTCATCATGGTTGATAATTGTTTCAATATTGCTGTTACAATGTAGAATATTCTCACAGCTCATCTCCCTTGACCTCACATTAGTTCACATAATGGGGGGCGGGGATTTTTGGTCAGTAAAATCAAGGCCAAATGCATCAAGTACTTACAATGCACTGGCATTGCAAAGAAAGGCATGATTTATACCAAGATTGAGGAACCTCCCTCTGTATTGGTCTGGCATTGCCAAGGCAATTGCAGGTAGGACTCAAAATTCAATAAATCTAGGAGCTTTTTAGGGATGAATTAATTAAATATTTGAATATATATATATATATATATATATATATATATATATATATATATCCCTGGACTGATGTTGCAGAAGAAAGATTCCCTAGTCCTGTTTTATGCCCTTAATGATCTCACATTTTAATGAGGTGGAGAATATGTAGCTAACCAGTTATATACAGAGAAGATGAAAAGTAAATGTCAGAGGACAAGGCTCTACAGCTGGGAGAACCAAGAAAAGTCTCCTGTAGAAAGAAGAGTTTGAATTAAGTTTTGAAGGAATCTAGAAAAATTAAAAAGCTGAGGTGAAGAAGGAAAGCAAGCATTCCAGCCATGGAAATAGTCAGTGAGTACCAATTAGAGGTCTTTACTGGGAATTGTTGAGTAGGTGAGTGATATGTGTAAACCAATGCTTTAGGAAAATCACTTTGTTAGCTCTATGGAAAATGAAATGGAATGCAAGCGAGTTGAGATAGGGAGACCAACTAGAGGACATTTCGGCAAAAGGGAATGAGAGCCTGAACTAAGGTAGTCACTGTATTTGAAAGAGAAATGTGTAAAATTTAGGTGGAAATGATAAGGTTTGGCAATGTATTGAGTATGTAGGGCTAATGAGAGTAAATAGCTGAGAATAACTCCCAAGTTTTGAGCCCAGTTCAAAGAGCACCACAGGACAGGAGCAGAAAATTGGACAAAAGATGAACTCTAATTTAGAGATGCTGAGTTTGAGATGTTTCCTTGACATCCACTTTGAGATGCCCAAAAGTCAGATGTTAATACAAGACTAGAGATCAACAGAGAAATTAGGCCTGAAGATACAGACCTGGGAATTATCTGAAGACAGATAATAATTGATCCCAAAAGAGGGGTTAAGATCAACAACCTTAAAGTTCAAGTAGTAAATACAATATATATGAAGATCCAGAGAAAGAAAGAGAGGTGTGGGGGGGGACCAGGAGAAAGCAGTATCCTAAAACTGTAGTAGTGCTAGGTAGTGTCATAGTACATAGCATGCCAGACCTAAAGTCAGGAAGTCTCATCTTCCTAAGTTTAAATTTGGACTCAGACACTTATTAGTGGTGTAACCCTGGACAAGTCAATTAACACTATTTACCTCAGTTTCCTCATCTGTAAAATAAGCAAGAGAAGGAAATGGCAATCCAGTCCAATACCTTTGCCAAGATAAGAAAAGTCATAAAAATACCCTTTCCTCAGTATATTTGTTTCCCATTCCCCTGAGGGTCTATGAATTTAAGAATGATTTAAGTTTAGGATCAAAATCAGACTGGCTTGATTTGAAGATAATATGATTTGTCTAGTCTTTTTCTAAGCAATTCAAATAAAAGGACTTTTACTTTCAACACTGAGTGACTCAACTAATTCCTCTGCAAGGTCCCTTCAACTGAAGCAATTACTCTGCTCTACCTGTCAGCATGGAAATAACATTTAGCTATCCCTAATGGCCCTCTTTCAGTAATTCTGTCACAGTTATGTGGCCTCTGACCCAAGGCTTACAAGAGCAATGTAAGATTCATGAAAACTTTAATAACACAGGATCTTTATGGGGGTTCTGATCTGGGTTCATCAATGTTTCCTTTCTATGGAGTTGAAGACAGACAAGGATCAATGAAAATCATGAAAAACCTTCCTTATGCTTGAACTGTTGTCTTATGAGACAATGTATCTAAATAGATGAAAACCTTCAACTGAAATTCAATGCAGAGATTTAAGGAGGTTAGAGGAAAACATGCTCTTGGAGGATGTTCTGACAAAGTATTGAACCCATTTCCCCGAATCTGGTTCCCCCCCATTATGCCCCCAATCTCCTGGCTTCCAACCTGAACCTGCTTATTCACTTGCATAAGAATGACTCACCTGGACTTGACTTTGGAAATAACGTGACATTATTCTCTAGACAAATCTTTCTTGTTCCTTCCCCTCCCCTTCTCACACCCTTAGCTGTGGCAGGAAAATGGCTTTGCCATTAACCTTTCTTTATTTTCAGTGCAGCCACAGGGCACAACAAGATGACAGCTTCTCTCAAAAGAGAAATATTTATCTCTAAAATTGAGTAGTTGATTTACTCCTTTGTGGAAGGCTCAGAGTAAGGACCTGGGGATATAAATATTGGCGGGCGGGGGGGGGGGGGATAGGGAATAGTACAATGCTTGCCCTCAACAAGTTTGACACCCTAAGTTGCAATTGTTTTAAAAGAATATCACCATAAAGTTACTGAAGTATTGGGGACTATAATTTGGAAAAAGTCAAAAGTTTGTTCCCTGAAGGTAAAGTAGACTTTACTTAAAGTCCATTGAGGTGCATGCTGATAAATGTTGAATAACTGTCTCTCTAAAGGAAAAAAAAAGTTTCATGATACACTTTTAAGTCTGATTGCCTTATTAACACCTTTTTATATCACTTTCTTAAGTCAAAAGACATTTAATAGGGGCGGCTACGTGGCATAGTGGATAAAGCACCGGCCCTGGAGTCAGGAGTACAGGAGTATCTGGATTCAAATCCAGTCTCAGACACTTAATAATTACCTAGCTGTGTGGCCTTGGGCAAGCCACTTAACCCCATTTGCCTTGCAAAAACCTAAAAAAAAACCACATTTAATAGAACAAATATATCAAGACTTGATTTGTACCTGGCCTATTTCCAAGGTATAAATGCCTACACTGGACAACTAACAATTTGAACTTATGACCTGTATGATCTGGTTCCAGTAAATTCCTGGGTTAACCATATCTTTTTTTTCCCTCAATTAAACCATATAATCTTCATTAGAATTATTTATCATTTATTTGCCTGGCATTCCCATTTCATGTTATTGCAATATCATAGATTCTAGAGCTAAATGTGAACTCAGAGGACATATGTCAAACCCAATATTTTATATCTGAGTAAATAAGACCCAGCAAGATCAAGGTCAAATAGGTAATATCAGAGGAAGAATCTGAACTCCAATCTTCTGACTACAAGACACAGGATTTTTTTGCCACTATTAGTACTAAGTACACTTGCCTCTGCCCACCATTTATTATTCTACTATCCTTTGGGTTATCTATGGTTTTTCTTCCATTGAGATAATTGTATATTTTTTTATTTGCAACTACAGAGAATCACCAAGGAAAATGCTGACTTTTTTAAAAAAGATGGAATTTGGGGACCAGAGACTACTTGAGATGTCTGAAATTGGATCAGGGAAACCTGGGCCAATCAGATACAGGAGGTACTTTGTCTTCTTTTAGGTAAAGACTTTTCAATTCTGGATGAAAGGAGAGAAAATGCATCAAGGAAATGTTGGTTCTATTTTCCCTGATCCAATTTCCTGATCACTTAAGGGCATATAAAATCATTTGAAATCTAGGTCTTTTCAATTTGGTAGAGTTCTGATGGCCTCAAGGCTTACCATGTTGGATTACAAAATTACAAGAAACTTTGAATCTGACTGATTTCCTGATAACCTAGATCCTTTATTAAAAATTTCTAAGCAACAGGTAGAAGTCATTCAGTTTTCCAACCCCTCAAAGGCTAGATTCAAACAATGCAATAAACTTTTCTCACAATTCCTGCCAATGAATAAAGTTTTCTCCCAGGACATAAATTGGACTAGACCCATAATTGAATAGAAAGGGAACTGAACTTTACACAGAATTGAGTCACAAGGTAGATTCAGTATGGTTCAATCAATTCCCATATAATTAGACACAACTATGAACTGCTGTCAGTCATTTCATTGAGTGTATCTCCTTGCATCCAGAATCAAGTTGCTTAACAAAAATGAAATTGTTCTATTTGGTTAAAATCTGGGGGGAAAGGAAAATTCACAATGAAAAAAATTCCAAATTAAAAAAAAAAATTACCATGTCCAAGAATTTCCTGTATTGATGATCAAACATTTCCATATGATGATCAAGTAGAAGGGAGGAGTTCAGAGAATGTAAACTCCACTGTATCCTGGCTGTATTAGGACAAATAAAATCTCTCTTTTGTTAGCTTTTCAATGACTTTGAGAGTGTCCTCACTTTGTCCCAACATAGAACCTTACCTAAAAGAGTGCTACCTTTAGAGCTGCCTCCAACATGAATTGATATTATTTCCTGTGACTATCCTCCACAGGCAACATTCCCTTATGAGTGTTATCTTCCCTAAACTACTCCAGTAACTGTCTTGTTTCTCTCTCTCTCTCTCTCTCTCTCTCTCTCTCTCTCTCTCTCTCTCTCTCTGGGAGGGGGGGGGGATGAATGTATCCCCAGGACTTAGCATAGCAACCAGCATAAAGTGCTTAATGCATATCAAAGGAATTTGTGAACAAGCTCTTCATCATATTAGCATATTTCTTATAAACATGAAAAATACACTGGAGTTAGAGTCTTCATCATTGGAGGGCCAATCCACTGCAATATATTGAAATACATGGTTGGCCCCTAAGAAGCAAATCAAGAGATGGATAAAGAGAAATATTAAGGAAATATTAAAAATATTAGACAAAATAGAATTTTTAAGATTTTATTTATTTTGAGTTTTACATCTTTCCCCTAATCTTGCTTCCCTCCCCCCACCCCCCACAAAAGGCAATTTGCCAGCCTTTACACTGTTTCCATGGTACACATTGATTCAAATTGAATGTTATGAGAGAGAAATCATATCCTTAAGGAAGAAAAATAAAGTAGACATAGCAGGATCATATAATAAAATATCAGGGTTTTTTTTTCTAAATTAAAGGTAATAGTCCTTGGTCTTTGTTCAAACTCCACAGTTCTTTCTCTAGATACAGATGGTATTCTCTATCACAGATGGTCCCAAAATGTCCCTGATTGTTGCACTGAAGGAATGAGCAAGTCCATTAAAGTTGATCATCACCCCCATGTTGCTGTTAGGGTGTAAATGTTTTTCTGGTCCTGCTCATCTCCTTTAGCATCAGTTCATGCAAATCCCTCCAGGCTTCCCTGAATTCCCATCCCTCCTGATTTCTAGTAGAACAACAGTGTTACATGACATACATTTACCATGGTTTGCTAAGCCATTCCCCAATTGAAGAACATTTACTTGATGTCCAATTCTTTGCCACCACAGACAGGGCTGCTATAAATATTTTTGTACAAGTGATGTTTTTTTACCCAGACCCAATAGTGGTATTGCTGGATCAAAAGGTATGCACATTTTTGTTGCCCTTTGGGCATAGTTCCAGACTGCTTTCCAGAAAGGTTGGATGAGTTCACAGCTCCATCAACAATGTATTAGTGTCCCAGATTTCCCACAACCCTTCCAACAAAGATCATTGTTCTTTCTGGTCATATTGGCCAGTCTGAGAGGTGTGTGTGAGGTGGTACCTCAGGGATGCTTTAATTTGCATTTCTCTAATAAGTACTGATTTAGAACAATTTCTCATGTGACTATGGATCGCTTTGATCTCCTCATCTGTATATTGTGTTTGCATATTCTTTGACCATATTCTTTTTTTTTTAAATTTGACGTTGTCTATTCCGCTGGTCCACCACTCTATTTCTTAGTCAATACCAGACACTTTTGATGATTAATGCATTAAGATAGAGTTTTTGTTTGTATTTTTAGATTTTTGCAAGGCAAATGGGGTTAAGTGGCTTGCCAAAAGCCACACAGCTAGGCAATAATTAAGTGTCTGAGGTTGGATTTGAATTCAGGTACTCTTGACTCCAGGGCCGGTGCTCTATCCACTGTGCCACCTAGCCGCCCCCTATAATAGAGTTTTAGATCTGGTAGGGCTAAGCCACCTACTTTTACACCTTTTTTTCATTGAATCCCTGAAAATTCTTGACGTTTTATTTCTCCATATGAATTTACTTACAACTTTTTCCAACTCATTAAAGTGATTTTTGGGGAATTTTTATTGGTAGGGTACTAAAAAGGTAGTTTAGTTTTGATAGGATTGTCATTTTTATTATATTAGCTCGACCTATCCATGAGCAGTTGATGTTTGCCTAGTTATTTAAATCTCATTTTATTTGTGTGAGAAGTGTTTCATAACTGTTTTCAAAAAGTTTCTGAGACTGCCTTGGCTAATAGACTCCCAGGTATTTTGTATTCTTTGAGGGTACTTTGAATGGAATTTCTCTAACTCTTCCTACTCTATCTTGCTAGTCATATATAGACAAGTTGAGGATTTATGAGGGTTTATTTTATATCCTGCAACTTTGCTAAAGTTGCTAATTGTTTCCAGTAGTTTTCTGGATGATCTCTTGGGATTCTCTAGGTATACTATCATGTCATTTGCAGAGTGAGAGTTTTGTCTCTTTCTTCCCAATTCTAATTCCCTCAATTTCTTTTGCTTCTCTTATTGCTGAAGCTAACATTTCTAATACAATATGGAACAGCAGTGGTGATAATGGGCATCCTTGTTTCATCCCTGTTCTTATTGGGAAAGCCTCTATTCAATTCCCATTGCATATAATGCTTATTGATGGTTTCAGGTAGATACTGCTTATTATTCTGAGGATCAATCCATTTATTCAAACACTCTCTAGTGTTTCTGGTAGGAATGGGTGCTGTATTTTGTCAAAAGTTTTTGTTTTCCTAATATTGAACCAACCCTGCATTCCTTGAATAAATTCTACTTAGACATAATGCATTATCCTAGTGATAACTTGTAATCATTTTGCTAAGATTTTATTTAATATTTTTGTATCAGGGGGCAGCTAGGTGGCTCAGTGGATAAAGTACCGGCCCTGGAGTCAGGAGTACCTGGGTTCAAATCCAGTCTCAGACACTTAATAATTACCTAGCTGTGTGGCCTTGGGCAAGCCACTTAACCCCGTTTGCCTTGCAAAAACCTAAAAAAAAAGATTTTTGTATCTATAGTCATCAGGGAGATATGTCTATAATTTTCTTTCTCTGTTTTAACTCTTCCTGGTTTAGGTATCAGCACCATATTGGTGTCATAGAAAGAGTTAGGCAGAGTTCCATCTTCCCCTATGTTTCCAACGAGTTTATATAGAATTGGAACCAGTTGTTCCTTAAATATTTGGTAGAATCCACTTTTGAATCCATCAGGTCCTGGAGATTTTTTCTTAGGGAGTTCAATGATGTCTTGTTGAATATCTTTTTCTGAGATAAGGTTGTTTAGGTATTTAATCTCCTCTTCATTTAACTTGGGCAACTTATATTCTTGTAAATACATTTCACTTAGATTGTCAAATTTATTGGCATAGAGTTGAGCAAAATGATTCCAAATTATTACCTCAATTTACTCCCCATTGGTGGTGAATTCACCTTTTTTCATTTATGATACTAGCAATTTGGTTCTCTTCTTTCTTTCTTAAATCAAATCAACCAGAGGTTTATCAATTTTATTGGTTTTTTTTTTCATAAAACCAATTCTTGGTTTTATTTAATAATTCAATAGGAGCTTTTTGCTTTCAATTTTATTAATTTCTCCTTGTGATATATTTTTAGAATTTCTAATGTGGTATTTAATTGGGGGGGTTAATTTGTTCTCCCTCTAATTTTTTTAGTTGCATATTTAGTTCATTGATTCTTCTTTTCTAATTTATTTATGTAAGCATTTAAATATATAATATATTGCCTGGTAGCCATTTTGAGTGAATCCCATGGGTTTTGGTATGTTGTTTCATTATTGTCATTATCTAGGATAAAATAATTCTTTCTATAATTTGTTGTTTGACTCACTCATTCTTTAAAATGAGGTTATTCAGTTTCCAATTGGTTCTGAATCTATATCTCCCTGGCCCAATATTGAATATGATTTTTATTGCACTATGCTCTTAAAACAAAGTATTCACTATTTCTGCCTTTCCAAAATTTATTATTAGGTTTTTATGCCCTAGTGCATGGTCAATTTTTGTGTGCCATGCACTGCAGAAAAAAAGATATATTCCTTTCTATCCCCTTCATGTTACTCCATAAGTCTATCATATCTAGGTTTTCTAGCAATCTATTCAACTCCTTAACTTCTTTCTTGTTTATTTTATGATTTGATTTATCTAAATCTGAGTACTACAGGTTGAGGTCTCCCACTAGTAGAGTTTTGCTGTCTATGTCTTCCTGTAGTTCTTTCAGCTTCTCCTTTAAGAATCTGGATGCTATCTAATTGGGTGCATACATATATAGCACTGAAATTACTTTATTGTCTATGGTACCTTTTAGGAGGATATAGTTTCCTTCCTTATCTCTTTTAGTGCTATCTATTTTTGCAGCTGCTTTGTCTGAGATAAGGATTGCTACCCCTGCTTTTTTCACTTCAGCTGGAGCAAAATATATTGTGCTCCAACCTTTACCTTTTTACTCTGTATGTATCTCTCTGCTTCAAATGAGTTTCTTGTAAGCAGCATATTGTAGGATTCTGGTTTTTTAATCCAGTGTGCTATCCACTTACATTTTAAGGGAGGGTTCATCCCATTCACATTCAAAGTTATAATTACTAACTCTTTATTGCCCTCCATACTATCTTCCCTCTGGTTTTATTTTCCCCTTTTTCCCCTTTATCCATATTCCTGAGTATTTTGTTTTTGAATACCACCCCTTCAGTGTGTTTGCCTCCTTTATCCACCCCCTCCCCTTTCTTTTCCCTTTCCCTTTTCCCCTTTTCCCTTCCCTTCCTTCTGTTAGTTCCCCTTTTTCTACCCTCCCTGTCTCTGTCCCCCCTCCTCTTTTCCCCTTTTAATACTTGAAATGTAAGATGTTTCTTAAGTTAACTGAGAGTGTGTGTGTGTGTGTGTGTGTGTGTGTGTAAGTTAACTTTAAATCAATTCTGATGAGAGGAAGATTCAGGTGTTTCTCATTTCCTCCCTTCTTTCCCTCTTTTACAATAGGTCTTTTGTACCTCTTAATGCAATGAGATTTATTGCCATTCAATCCCCTCCCTCCTCCTGTCTCCTTCCTGTCTCCCTTTTTAAGGAGGAAATATTTTCAAATCATTCTATCTGAGTCATCAAAAATTCTGAGTATCCATCACTTCTGGCTAAGTATATTTTCTCTAATAGGGTTACAATTCTTGAGAATTATTAGAGTCTTTCTCCCAAGTAGGGATATAGCCAGTTTCATCCCATTGAGTAGCAGTCTCATAGCTAAAGCATGAATGTCCATCACTTCTGGCTAAGTATATTCTCTCTGTCAGAGTTACAATTCTCAAGAGTTATGAGAATTTTTTTTTTCCCATGCTGGGAAATAGCCAGTTTCATCTTATTGGATAGCAGATTTTTTTCTTTACCCCTTTTTTGTTTTACCTTTTCATGTGTCTCTTAAATGTCCTGTTTGATGTCCAAATTTTCTATTTAGCTCTGGTTTTTTCCATCAGGAATTGTTGGAAATCTTCCATTTTGTTAAATGTCCATCTTTTCCCCTGAAAGAAAAGGCTCAGCTTTGACAGATAGTGGATTCTTGGCTGCATTCCAAGCTCCCTTGCTCTTCAGAATATCTCATTGCAGGTCCTTCAGTGCCTTAATGTTGACGCAGCCAAGTCCTGTATAATCCTTACTATGGCTCCTTGGTATTTAAATTGTTTCTTTTTGGCTGCTTGCAGGATTTCTCTTTTATCTGATAGTTCTGGAATTTGGCCACAACATTCCTTGGTGTTTTCATTTTAGGATCTCTTTCCAGAAGGGATTGATGTATTTTTTAAGGTTTTTGCAAGGCAAATGGGGTTAGTGGCTTGGCCAAGGCCACACAGCTAGGTAATTGTTAAGTGTCTGAGACCAGATTTGAACCCAGGTACACCTGACTCCAGGGCCAGTGCTTTATCCACTGCACCACCTAGCTGCCCCCTGATGCATTTTTTAATAACTATTTTGCCCTCTGGTTCCATGATATCAGGACAGTTTTCCATCACTAAATCCTGCAATATTAAGTCCAAGTTTTTCTTTTCTCTTCACTGTTTTTAGGAAGACCTATAATTCTCAGCTTGTCCCTTCTCAATCTATGCTTGAGATCAGTGGTTTTGCTGATGAGATATTTTCTATTTTTTTTCTATTTTTCTATTTTTTTGGTTTTATTTAACAGGCTCTTGTTGTCTCATGAAGTCATTAGTTTCCACAGACTCTATTCTTTTTTTTAGAGAAGAATTTCCTTCATTTACCTTTTGCCACTCCTTTTTCAATTGGTCAGTTCTATTTCTGAAAGAGTTTTCCATTTGACCAGTTGAGGTTTTGAGAGAATTACTTTCTTTTTGCATTTGTCCAATTGTATTTTTCAATGCTTTGTTTTCTTGTTGCAAGGTGTTAATCTTCTCTTGGGTTTCTTTTCCCAAATTTTCAAATTGATTTTTAAACTCCGTCCTTATTTCTTCAAGGAGGTCTTTTTGTGCTGGAGACCAGATCATATTCTCCTCAGAAGTTCTAGGTCTCTCTCTCTGAGTTAGGGTCTTTTCCTTCCAAGAATTTTTCTATGGACCCTCTTTTCTTCTGATCTTTCTTCATTTTACTAAGACCTTGCATTGGGGAGGGGCTGGTTCACAGAGGTTTGGTGTTGGGATTCCTAGAGGCTTTACTCACTGACTGTAATATCTCCAACTGGCCAATAGGGATGCTAGAGGAGTTGCTCATTGAGTATAATATTTTCAGTTGACCAATAAGGGGTGCTAGAGGTTTTGTTCACTGAGTGTAATATCTCCAATTGTCCAGTAGGGGTGCTGGTTGCTTTCTCTGGAGTGTGTGACCTTGACTGAGGTCCTCTCCCTTGGCCTAGTGGTTGAAGCTGTTAAATACTTTTGTCTTTGATCAAGGGTGGGCTCTACCCTAGAGTGAGGTGATCACTCTCCTTATTGTCAGCTGAGGTGGTTCTGCTGCTCATACACCTAGGCCTGGGGGGCAGAAATAGTCTTGTTCTCAGTATCTCAGTAATTAGGTTTGTTCTGGGAAAAGGCTTCAGCTGAAATGGAGGCATGGACTCTGAGTTCCTCCTGACCAGAGGGGCTCAGGGATCCATGTCTGCAACTCTCCTGCTCAGGAACTCTCCCTCCAGCCCTGCTGGCAAGCTCCAGAGTGTCAGCCCCACTACCAATGCCTCTGATCCCTATTTGACCCAAGCCCCTGGGGTCAAACAGGCTCTAGCCCTACAGCTGATCAAGTAGGTACAGTTCTCAGGCCCTCAGGCTCCCGGGTTCCAGCCCACTGCTAATCAGGCTAATCAGTGGCTAATCCAGGCTCCCAAACTCTCACCAGTCAGTGCTCCTGGCAGAGTCCACCCTCTGTGCCCAGACTCACCCATGATTGTAGAAAACAAATCATGAGGTGGATGTTCTTCTCCTGGTTTTTCTTTCTGGGTTTTGTTGATTGAATTTCTGTTATGAGGTTTGTTTTTGTATATTTTATAAGGGAAGATCAGGAGACTTTAGAACTGTGCCTGTCTTCTCTCTGCCATCTTGGTGGGAATCAACAAAATAATCTTAATAAGGTTTTAGCTATTAAAATACCAGGCCAAGACTGAAGGTACCTAGGGATTTAAGCTAGTGAAATCAATAGAACTTGGAAGAGACCAGGGATATGAACCTGAGAGCAGTATTCTAGGGGATTTAAAAAAAAAACAATAAAGACAAATCAGCCCAGGACCAGGAAATGATCTGTTCTTTCCTATAGAAAGGAAAAGAGGGGAGAAAAGAATGAAAGTAGCAAGAAACAGACAAGAATATACTTTTGAATCTAGAAAGAAGCTTAAAGATCATTGAGTTCAAGCCCCTCCTCTTACAGATTGGAGAACTGAGGCACAGGGAGATTGATCTAGGTCACACGGCTAATAAGTATCCAAGGTAGAATTTGAACCCAGCTTTCTGATTCCAAGTCAAGTTTACTATCCATTATACCATGCTGACTCATTAAGTTCAAAATATTTAAAGAATTGGGGATGGTAATCCTAGCAGAGTTGGGTTAAAACAGAGTGCAAAAGTTCAGTTGGCAAAAAATCAAGTGTGAAGGGTGAGAGAATCAGGAATGTATGGCAACAGTTATCAAATACTGGAAAAATGAGTTCAGAACAAAGATGTCAGAGAGTGCAATGGAAGGAACATTGGATTGGGAATAAGAAGCTTTGACTTTAAAATCCCATCTCTGTTGCTTCCTATTTCCATGACCTTGTTCAGGTCACTTGTTCTCAGTATCTTTTTTCGTAAAATGAAGAGGCCAAGTGAGATGATCTAGGTAATCCTGATGGAGAGACTAGGGTGAGTCAGAAAAAGGTCAATAGGAAAATTGACTCAGTGTTGACTCAATGAATTCTTCATAGTTCCCCGCCTGAGGCAGAGGCAGATCCCAGTGATACTGGTGTGCTGCATTTGTGTTCTAGCACTCTAAAAAAAAGTACAGACTAAGAATATTGAATTTGGGAGCATAATAGTCTAAAATGTTCAAATTAAAGGGATAAAAATAGGAAAACCAACCATCATCACAACGGGAAAACTGTATCTTACCATTTTAGTGTTAACCCATTCCAACCCCAACCAACCCCAGCCTCCAAGTTTGTTATATAAACTAGAAAAAATAAAAATATTTAATCCTACTCAGCATGAGATAGTAGAAAAGCCAAAGAACTTGGAACCCAGGGTTGTGGATTTGAATCTCGGCTCAAACAAAAACAGTTATGATAGGAGAGGTTTTTTCCTCTGGGCCTCAGTTGTTGGATCTCTAAAAAGATGTTAATATTTGTTCAGCTACCTTCTTCACAGGGTTTATCAGGAATAAAACACCAGAGAAACAAGAGTTATTTCCTATGAGTTTAGAATCTCTCCCATCATAACTATGTGTTTTTGTTACATAATCATCTGTTTTGTTTTCCTATAACTGTAGAATTTCCTGTTAGGCACTTTAATTCTTTTAACCTTTTTTTTTTTTAATTACAAGATTTTATTCGAAACCTCTTAAGCATCTGTGTTTTCTGGCCCATCATCTTGTCCCCTCCCAAAGTGTGAACTGGAGGAACAGAAATCATAAAATGAATCACTGGCTGAGTCAAATAAAAAAGAGATGTCAACAAAAAAAGTAACCAAAGCAACTGTGCTGTAGCCCAAACCCCTTTTAGTCAGCTTTTATTTTGATCTTTGCCAATAAGGCAAAAGTCACAAAGAGCAAAACAGTCCTCAACTCTCTCAGAACCCTAGGTTATATTTCTCCAGTTATGAGTCCCAAACCATAAATCCATAAATACCAATAACCAAAGACTGATGTCTGAACACTGAAGTATTACAATAAAAACAAGAGAAGAAGAAGAAGAAGAAGAAGAAGAAGAAGAAGAAGAAGAAGAAGAAGAAGAAGAAGAAAAGAGAGGAGAGGAGAGGAAGAGATGGGAGGGGAGGGAACCTTTTTATAACTTTTTTATTAATTTATTAATTTTCATCCATTTATACATGCATATTTCCAAGTTATAAAATTTCCCTCCACCCTTCTTTCCCACCCCACTCCCCTCAGCAGAGAACAGTCAGGTTAGCATTTTACATATATATTGTATTAAACATATTTACAAATTAGTAATTTGGGGCATGAGGAATTAGGTTTAAGGGAAAGAGATACATAAGATATAATTTTTATAAAGTGTTCGTCAGATTAGGAAGGGCTGGGGATTTTTCTGTGTGTTTTGTTTTGTTTTGTTTTCCTTCATCTGTTTGGAGATAATATGTCTATAACCAGTCAAATACAGCTATCCTAGCTCTCTGGACAGTTGAAAGGAGTTGCTTCCATCAAGGTTATTCATCTCATAATGTTGTTGTTGATGTGTACATTGTTCTGTTTGGCTCTACTCCTTAGGTCTTTACTTTTAGATTTTTTTTTTAAACTCGGCAAAAGAGGCCATTCTTTGCTTCATTTCATTACTGCCTTAACTACTTAGAAATCCTGAGTTCATCATTTATTTATTTAGTTAGTTATTCATTTAATTATCCACTCATTTATTTATTTGTTTGTTTGTTTGTTTGTTTGTTTATAGCAAACTCCTCCAGATGATTCATTTATTTATTTGTTGGACTAAGTAAAAGTGGTCATTCTTGGTTTTGGGGTCTCATCTCCCTCTTACCTAGTCTTAATCACTGAATGGGCATCATCTCAGTCAAACTGACATCTGTTAAAGGCCCTAGCTTAAAAAGGACAAGATTTCCCACTACATCCAGGGCCATCTCAGGCATCCTAATCTGGTCATTGGATCCAGATGGCTCCAGAGAAGAAATTGAGGTTGATGACTTTGCAAATCTCCCCTCCCCCCCAATCCAATTTACTTGCATGTCATGGCACCACCTTCCTGATGACTTGGTCTTCCAGAATGAAGGATAAACAACAAAAGACAACCTAAACATAAACAAGCATACACAGAATAAATACAGACTGAGACTAGACAAAGTGATTTCATAGATTTAGGTAAGGCTCAAATGAGGAAAAGCTATCTAATAGTGCAATTCAGTACCTTCTCTGAGAAAAGTCTTAGATCCTTAGAATATTGAAAGGAGACGTAATATATATATATATATTTAGGATTTTTTTGCAAGGCAAATGGGGTTAAGTGGCTTGCCCAAGGCCACACAGCTAGGTAATTATTAAGTGTCTGAGGCTGGATTTGACCTCACATACTCCTGACTCCAGTGTCTGTACTCTATCCACTGTATCACCTAACCACCCCCAGGAGATGTAATCTTACTAGTTTCACAGCATCAGTATGCATTAGATATACCAGAATCTAAAGCTTCTAAACTCTGAGGTCAACTTTCTATACCCATTCTACCATTTTGCTTTTATATTAGGCAGCCAAACAAAGAAGGGACCACTCCCTGTTAGAGAGATCAGAAAAGAATTAGATAAATACTTAGGTGATACATCTAGAAAAAAGTTTTTATTTTAGAAACATCAGCATTCTTTGAAGTACAAGTGAGAAGGAAGTATATTTCAGATATGTAAAAAAAACTGGCATACAGGCAAGGAGATGGAAGGAAGATAGAGTGCAGTGTGTGAGGAGTTGAGAAAAAATAACTTTGGTTGAATAATAGGGTAGAGAAAGGGAAATAATGTATACAATAAGGCTGGAAATAGAAGTTGAGGTAACGATTGAAAGGGATTTTTGAAAGCCAATGAATGTTGTTTCTATTTTATCATAAAGACAACAGGGAGTCATTGTCATTTATTGAAGACCGCAGTAATGGCCTGGGAAAATCAAGTAGCCCTGTTTGCCTCAGTTTCCTTATCTGTAAAATGAGCTGGAGATGGAAATGGCAAACCCTTATGGCATATTTGCCAAGAAAATCCCAAATACAGTCACAAAGAATCAGACATGTTGGTGGAACCAACAGAGATTTCTGTAAATTGAAAGGAAGTTTCTGAAGTTTTATGTCATATGTGATTTTTTTTTATAGATGACTTAATAAAAGAAATTTAGAATATAAAAAATCCCCTTTGTAATTCTTTTTTTACCCATCTATATGGAGAATCCCTCTTTGTTTATCGTGAATTTTCCCCATGAAAATTCTAAAGTACTGCCATAGCAATTATCTAGAGAAAATGTAATGATGATTTGAAGTAAAGTGGTAGTTTCTGGATATAGAAAAGGGATAGGGTGAAAGTTGTGAAAGTAAAAAAAAGGAAGATTTAATAGCATTGGATATGTGAGGTGTGAGTCTTACCCAATCCTCTCAAAACTCTTCAGTACTACTCCGTGATACAGGAAAACAGCACAGGATATGTAGGTAGGTAGTATTAAATTAGATTAGATTAGAGACAGGAGGAAATGAGTTTAAATTTCACTTTAGACTTCCTGAGTAGAACACTCAACTATACATACCAAGTGCCTTGGTTTCCTTCTCTGTAAAATGAAGGGGTTGAGTTTGATGTCCCCCAAGATCCTTTCTAGTTCTAACTCTTAACTCCAGATTATCTGCAGAACTCCTCATCTTGAATAAGTGGTGGCCCTGCAAAAACATAGCCTATCCCTAGTATTAAGGTTAGAAAGATGATCAGTCTTTTCTGTTTCCAGCCACCTCAGGAGGGGGGCAGTCCTTTGGCTCCCCAGTCATAAAAAATCAATGGACCTCTTTCTAATGGAAGGTGTCAGGGAAAAGATATGTGCCAAATCCCAAAGGAGAGGGGAGGAGGGAGAAGTAGCAGTCAGAAGACCTTCTCAATTCTTAAAGAAGTGGACAAATGGCCATCAACAATGCCCGAGCTAAATCAAAGGGAGTTTTGTTCTGTCATTTCCTCCTTGTTAGCCTTCCTTTTCCCTCCAGCCATTTTCCCCAGCAATTACACCTCCAGAGGCACATCCCACAGTTACTTCCAGAGATAGTTGGCTTCTCTCATGTTTTACAATGACAAAAGCTCTGCTTTCGAATCTCCCTGGGGAAAAAATCCACTACAAACAACTAGGTCCATCCAGATAGACCAAAAAGGAAAAAAAATTACAAAGGGAATTTTTTAAACTGCAAATTTCTTTTTAATAAGTCATTTAAGGCACATCATAGTTAACTTGTAAAGCTATTCAGAAACTCCCCTCTAATTCTTAGAAAAGAAAACTAACAGGGGATTTAGCTGTAGCAAGCCATGTCCACTCTGTTATGAGAGCTTTTCCACATAAAAATAAATAATAATAGAAATAAGTGATAATTACTTGGAGCTTAAAAGTTAAGAATATATTGCCTCATAGGATGCTGGTTTGAGTTCTGCCCTCATCTGCTAACCTTGAGTCGCACCATCAACAGAGCCCAGGAGTTAAGGATACCCTCTCTGCCAGGGCCACCTGACCCAGCACCCACCCATTCACTCTATTTTACCTGCTCATCTCAAATGACAAACACTTGCAAACTGTTTTACGGCTCAGTGTGAAAGCAGTGAGTCTAAGGATGATGCTAAGTCCAAGCTCAGGGTCAGTAAGAATCACAGACAAGGAATTCCTTCTGGAGCAGTAGGTAGCCCAAATGGACTTTCTCATGAATGACTGCCAGAGATAACAGTGAGACTGAATCATTCCACTGCTATGTAGACTAGAAAAACTGCCCCCTTAGACTAGATAAACAACTGAATGGCATATCTTTCAGATAATTCAATAATATGATTTTCATTTTAAAGGACCCCTCTCAGTCTTCATATTCAATTCCTGAATTAATCAATCAACAAATATTTATGGAGTGACTATTGTTTGCCAAGCACAAGGCTGGGGGTACAAAGAGAAAGACAAAAATAATTTCTACCATCAAGGAATTTATATACAATTAAATGAGACAACAAATATATATATATATATATATATATATATATATATATATATATAATTAAAATACAAAGTAGTTGGGCAAAAGGGGAGGGATAGTATAACTTAGAGAAGGGATCAAGAAACATGTAGATGCTTCATGCAGAAAGTGCAGCTTGAAAATGATATTAAGAGAGATAGAGATAGAGAGAAACAACCAGAGAGAGGGAGGAGTCGGAAGCAGAGGGAGAGAGAGAGAGAGAGAGAGAGAGAGAGAGAGAGAGAGAGAGACAGAGACAGAGACAGAGACAGAGAAATAGGAGAAAAGAGACACAGAAACACAGAGACACAGAGAGGGGAAGCAGGGGAAAAAGAGAGGCACAGAGACAGAGAGAGGGGAATCTGGAAGTGGAAGGGGCTTAAGGGGAAAAGATAGACAAACAGAAACAAAGAAAGGGAGCAAAGGAAGTGGGGGGGGGAAGAATCAATAGTTGTCCTTACCTTGCCAATCTGAATCCATTTTTAGTTTAGCCCTTCTTATATTATTTTGATATTCAATCTCTATCATCTTCCCTCTTCACTATATCTTTTTACAATCTTGGTATATAATTACAAAGCAAATAAAATATTTATATTCTTAAAATCTAGTTAGGTTAGTAAATTCCCTGTGTATCTACATCTGTTTCTTCAAAAAAGTTCCATTTTTTCTTTTTCATTGGCATTGCTTTCCTTTATATGCTCAGAAATTTATTCTTATAATTTATAAAGAATTTAATCTTATTCTTTAAACTTTATTCTATTATATCCTCAGAGTTTTCTATCCCTTCTGGGCATACTTTTCTTATGGCACTTATTTCCAGGAAATCCAATCAATCTTTCTGTTAAACCCTTAGAAAGTATCCCAAAATCATGTATGTCAAACTATTCCTGAATTTTTTTCTTCCATTCTAAACTCAAAAAATTGTTATTCCTCCTGCAAACCCTCCAAGTTTCCTATTATTTCTCAATGATTTACTTTCTATTAGTGAGAATCAAATACAAAAGAAAATTTCTTCATTTAGGTCCTCCACTTTAGAAAATAAGGGTTCTTAACTTTTTGGGGGGTGTCAAGAACCCCCTTTAACAGCTTAGGGATGTCTATCACTGACTTCTCACAATATTTGTGGGCTATATTCACAATTAAAAGAAATATCAAATTTTAGACAGAAATTAGTGAAATCGAAGATGTCATTTTTCTTTCACCTGAGTTCATGGACTCCTTGTAATCATGTTAAGAAAGTTAAAAGCAAGATGAAAAGTTATTAGATTGTCTTATCGGTTTCTTCTTGTGTTTAAGTGCTAGGATACTTATGCCTCTGAATGGAAAGAGAGGCTTTCATTAAACCTTTATCTCCCTCTGGGCCAAGTCATGTGGACATGACATGAGTATATGATCCTGGGGCAGCTAGGTGTTGCAATGAATAGAGCACCAGCCCTGGAGTCAGGAGGACCTGAGTTCAAATCTGACTTCAGACACTTAATGATTACCTAACTATGTGACCTTGGGCAAGTCACTTAACCCTTAGTTGCCTTAACTAAAAAAAAAGTGCATGACCTTGCTCTTGCTTAATTTCATCTTGTCTAGTCTTTCCTATAGTTAAGTAAAAGATTTTTGGAAAGGACTACACTTGGGAACTGCAAAAGGGGAGAAAAGTGAACCATCAGACCCCATAGGAGCTTAAATTCATGATGAGTTTTGCAACCAGTCCAGATAATGAAGAACAAAGTCTCAAGAAAAACATACTTAACACAACAGAGGTTATAGGCAACAAAGAGGGAATTATAGACTTATGGAAATATATAGCTCTCTGAAATTCATAGGTAGACTTGATGTGATAAATGCTGAGAAGAAACTACTTTAAACTTGAACCTACTATCTCCTCCAAGGTGGTATAGAGTAAAATGGGCCCCCAAGTTCTCAGTAAACATCCTTTTTTGTAAAGGAAAAAAAAGTTACTAACTATTCTGTTTTGGCAGCTCAGGTACATAACAGGATAATTAAAGTCCTTCATCCTACTACTGAATTGTTCCAGACTTGTGATCTGTTCTCCAAATTCTTTATCAATCTCTTCTTTCTGTCTAGGTGGTCTGTAGTATAGTCTGATTAACAAAATTGCTCCTATTTTCCCTCTCATTGATCTTTACTCAAATAGTCCTGTGTGATTTCTCCCTCTGTTTTTTTCTTTATATTCCTTTACATTAGATATCTTGGGTTTGCTTTCTTGCTATTGTTATTGTTTTTGAATAAAAACAGAACCATATTCCAGTCATGGGTTTCATCTGACCAACTGTCAATCAGACCTTTAAGATCAAATTTGCTCCTTTGCAATGAAGTTTCTTCTTCCTTCTTTCTTAAACTTTAGGTACATATAACATTGCCATGGAATTTATTACTGATTATTTGGGGAAGGGGGAGAATTTGTCTACTGCAAATTTCTGAGTGTTTCATTTGCTGTTCTTCTTCCACTGTAGCTATTCTCTTTGGCACTTAGTTTGGTTAATATGCATATATGGTTTTATTCCTTTTATGTTTTTCTTTTTAATTTTTAAAGTTATTTTAATTACATTTTCAAGACATTACTTAAATATATTTTATAGGATCTTTTTAGATGTACCCAGTCCCTAGCCAGGAGTTTTTCATTATTATGCTTAAAGGAATATTTGAGAAATACAAATACCACCTTCAAACAAATACCTTCTTATCCAGCTGTTCTTTTCACAAATCTATATCCCTTGTCTTCAAAGAGAAAGCACAATGAGGAAATTGCAACCTGTGCCCTTATGTTCTTCAATTTCAATTTCTTGTCCAAGACTTCATAATATTTGGCATATATATATATATATATATATATATATGTATATACATATATATGTATATGTGTATATACATATAATTGCTTTAGTGTCCCTGATCAGGGAATTACAAACCATCCATTTCTATTGTTATTTCTCTGACTTCTACTGGATAATTTCTCACTAGAGAGAGCTTCTGTGGCTATCTTCTTCTATTCCTTATAAAATAAATAGCTGCTTCCTCCTCAGAGCATCCAGGTTCCTTCTCTTAAGACAAGTCTGATACTTCCATTTTGAGTTTTGCATTGCAAATTTCTTTCTCTTCTCTTTCTCCTCTAGGAGATAATTCCTCTAATTTCCTGACAAATGTCTTTTCCCCTCTGCCACTTCAGAACTTTTATTTTCTTAGTGTTTATTTTTATTTTTTATATTATTTGATTGCTTCATTGGAACTTATTATTGTCCTCAATAGCCTAGAGTGCATACAGAACCTCTTTGAATCCTTTCATCTTCTGTTGCAAGAAGGAGGTCAAACTACAGTTAGAAGCTAGTTAGCAGCCACTGTTTGGAGCAGAATTATAAATATTGAACCTACAATTCAAATTCTTCCAAATTACACCATTAATGATTGAGATTTGAAGCCCTGTTTGTTTTTCTTCCATTTCAGGTAGTTGTTTAAACCTCTCATGTGTAGATTTTTATCACTTCTCAACTACTTGACAATGACATCCAATTTCCTTCCTTTATCTCAACTACTTTAGCAGGTACACCCAAAGTCCTTTACATACTAAACTCTAATTCCTTTCACTAATTTCTCTTACATGCCAATTTGCTTTGCTCATTTTTTAGAAATTACATCATTTTTATTTTTTTCCCAAGTACCATGCCTTTTTTCCTTCTTCTGGCACTTTCCCCTTAATCCTTTGCTTCCATCAAATCCATTCCTCCATTAAATACTCTTTCTTCTTCATATCAACTCTTATCCTCAGATTCTCTCCAATTTTCCCACATTTCTTCTCCTTTAAATTTCATCTCTGGCCTTTCCTTGAATCTTCTCTGAATCATACTCCTGCAATCTTCCCTCACAAGACGTCAGATCAATCAATTAATAAGCATTTTTAATGTGCTATTTATGGATGTGGTTCTAAGCCCTGGAGATACATAGTCAAAAATTAAATGGTCACAGAATCATAGAATTATCATGTAATTCAACCCATACACAAAAGGAATCCCCACTGTACCTCACAGGTTATTCTTTGTAAACTTTAAAGAGATTTATAAATGCTAATAATGATTAAACTTGTCATCAAATTATTAAACATGTCATCAAGTCACTCTTTTAAAGACTTCTAGGTAAGAGGAACAACAATCCATTGAACAGTCCATTACAACTCTAATTGTTAAGAAGTTTTCCTGACTTCAAGCTTAATTGGTTTCTGAAACATCCATCCTCTGGGACTAAATGGATCAAATCTAATCCCTTCCAAGTACTTAAGACAGCTATCTTGCTCCATCAGTCTTCTCCAGTTCCTTCAAAGTACAGCTTATATGAAACCAGAGACATCCTTGTTCTTATAAAATGACTCTCCAGTCATCTTGAGTCCAAATGCAAATCTACATCTCCTCATGGAGCCAGAAAGATTCTCTAATCCTACTGACTCAGGTGCCCTCCCCCACCACCCTTTCCATTCTAGATTATCAATTGAGAATCATTTTAGGCATCCAGTTTTAAGTAGTGTTTAGGAGGGGAAGTATTCACTATAATTATGAAGTAAAACCAAAAACAATTGACATAAAATATTCCCCTACCCCCCAAAAAAACAGTCTCCCATCAGTAGTACATAGAGTCCAAAGGAAAGTGTGCTCACACTTAGAAAACACTTCTGCCACAGGGGTAACTCATAATTCCTGGTTGCCCATTTCTCCTATTCATAGGGTGTGTAAGAATTTCTCCTTAGACAAAATGTGATTCTAGGACACAGAGGGGAAGTATATAATCCTCCAAACCCTTAGTACTGGCTGAGATCAAAGTCAGTGCCTCTCCAACTCACACTCCTCTCCCAAAACATTCTTCCCCTGGAAGTTCAACTAGAATTGCATGCTTACTCCAATTCCTTCTCCACTAACTTGATAATTTATAGAAAATCTCTAGTATGTAATCAAGTTTCCTTGGCCCAAATGAAATCTATTTCTGGGCAATATGACTAAAGTTCAAGATCTTTTTGAAACAGTCTAAAACCTAAGATTGATTGAATTCCTTCTCATTTGCTTTAAGTAAGAGGGATGATTCGATTGAGTAAACATCAATCAGTCCACCCCACCCTTACAAATGCATTCCTAGGTGACTTGAACTCAAGGCTGTTCTTCCTTCTGCTTGCCATCCTCTGGCCCCAATCCAGTTTATCAATATCACCAATAGCACCAGTACTGAACACAATGCTTGAAATAAGATTTAATGAGATACAACTCCTCCCTATTCCTGGACACTATGTCTCTTTTTAATAAAACTCAAGACAAGAGAAACTTTGTGCAATGTGCAGGTCACCAAAAACTGTAGGTTTTTATCTCCCCAAACTGTTGTCTAACTATACCTTAGAGAACTGATTACAAAGTGTGATGCTTCACATTTATCCTCAATGAGTTTCATCTTATTAGATTCATCCAATGATTTAGACTAAAAAGAACCTCTCGGATTCTGACAAAGTCAGCTCAGTTGTATCTGACCTCTTGGATCTCACAACATAAATACAAAGTAAAATACTTTTTGTTTGACCCTAAACCAGTTACTTCATCTCTCAAAGGTCCAATTAACTCTATAAAAGTAGAGAAACATCTTTGGAAATTTAGGGACATACAAAGAAGCCAACTTTTTCTTTTTAGTTGAAATTTCAAAGTCTCTCTATCCCCTCACTAGAGTCAACCTAAAAATTGTTCAGAATTACACATTCTCTCAAAGAATGTTTGTCCTCTGAAGATTCTTGCCCTGACTCTGCCCTTCACATGGGGATACAATATCCCTTCAATCTTCTCTCCATGAAATAGTATTAGTTTATTAGTTTACTAATTAGTTTATTAGTTTACTCCTGATTTACTCAATTACCCTCTCATTGCCTTAATCCACTGGTGAAGGAAATTACTACTAAAACAAGGAAGGAAGGAAGGAAGGAAGGAAGGAAGGAAGGAAGGAAGGGAGGAAGGGAGGGAGGGAGGGAGGAAGGAAGGAGGGAAGGAAGGAAGGAAGGAAGGAAGGAAGGAAGGAAGGAAGGAAGGAAGGAAGGAAGGAAGGAAGGAAAGAAAGAAGGGAAGGAGGGAAGGAGGGAGAGAGGGAAGGAGGGAATATATCAGGAGGGAATATATCAGGAGAGAATATTAAGTTCTAACTATATTCCAAACTGTTCTAGACACTGAAAATACAAAGACAAAACATGAAATAGCTGTTGCTCACCAAAAGTTCCCATTCTATCAGACTTGATACAGTGAATCCCACCACAATTTTTTCTAGGGACACATTGAAATTTATGGAAAAAAATGGTGAGGATTACAGTCTGTTGGCAGTCAATTTTTATATATTATTAAATGTGCCTGAATGACTTATTTCTGTTAATTTTCAAGAAGCATTTTACTATTATTATATTCAATGATGTGTTTCACAAATTGCATTAGACTTGTCTTTTTCCCTCAAAGTTAACATTATTTTACAGACATTCTGCTAAACACCGAGGATTCAACATCAAACAAAATGTAATATGGCCCCTGCTTTTAAGAATTGGGTAAGATTACAAATAAATAGGAACTAAAAGAAAGTAAGAGATGCAAGTGGATTGAGGAATCCACAAGGGTGGATAGTGGTGAAGTGTGGAGAATGAAGGAAGGCTGTTCTAGGTCGTTCCTCAAAATGGAGATTCTGGGAAGAACTTGCCAAGAGAAGGGAATATCAGAAGGGGAGGAAGAAGATAGTGGAGTCATTTTAGTGAACTATCCCTTCTCCACCACCCATCTACATTCATTGATTCTGATGAACATTCACCTAAGAATGAGGTAACAGAAGTGATAGCAAATTCCAACATTCTACATTATTGTTTTTCAACTTTTCCCAAAAGTAGCAAAACAAAAGATCCTACCAGATTCCCTTTGTGACATAAATATAGTCTTGATACATAAACCAGAGAGAGTCAAAAATAGTGAAATTATACACTAATATCCCTAAAAAATATAGTTGTAAACATTTTAAATATTAGCGAGGAGGTTAAAACAATATTATCACAAAGATTATAAACTATTACCAGATTGACTTCATACCATGAATGAAAATTGGTTTCCTATTTGTGAAAACAATAAATTTAATAACAAAATTAACAGAAATAATGATTGTATCAAACAATTCAGAAAAAACTTGATACTTATTTCTATTTTTTGTAAATTAGAAAACATAGGGAATAATATGCCTTTCCTTAAAAATAGTAAATATTTAAACCAACAGCATAATAAATGAGTTATTTTCAGTAAATGAGTTATTTTCAGTAAAATATGAAACAAAGTAAGATGTGAAACAAAGATGTCCATTATAGTTAGTTCTATTTGATTTAGTTCTAAAAATATTGATTAAAACAGCAAAATAAGAAAAAAACAAAAAATAAGCATAGGTAATGGAGCAACAGAATGATCATGTATACAGATGACATGATAGTCTTAAGGAATCTTCAAACATCAACTAAAAATTGATTGAACCAATTAATGTAGTGAATGTAGTGAACTTCTAGAAAATAAATCCACATAACTCATCAGCATTTCTATAAAACAATAAAACAGCTAAGAGAAGAGAAAATTCATTTAAAATAATTACAGAACACAGAATGTATAAAAATAAAAAATACATACAGAATATACAAAATGCTCAGGAATCTGCTTATCAAAGTACACAAAAGAATTATATAAATACAACTATGAACCATAGTTTACAGAAATGCAGAGTTAAATAATTGGAAATAAATTAATTGCTCATGGGAGGACAAGTCAATACAATAGAAATGACAATACTAACTAAATTAATTTACTTCTTCAGTGCCATTCCAATCAAATGACCAATTCTGTTCTATAGAAATAGAAAAATAATGAAATTCAAATGAAGACAAAAAGGTCAGGAATCTCAGGAGAAATAATTAAGAGAAAGGGAAACAAAGGAGACCAAGCAATGCCAGATACCAAACTATTCTCCAAAACAGCAATTCTCAAAATAATTTAATACTATTTTTTTTAAAAAATAGAAAGATTGGTCAGTGAAAAATATTAATTATATAACATACCAAAGTAAATTCATCTACTATGCTAGAATTCAATAAACACAAAGACCCCAGCTACTTGGATAAGAATTTATTATTGAGAAAAATTGCTTGGTAAGTTAGACAGCAATATGGGAGAAATTAAATCTAGGCCAAGATCTCACACCTTATTCATGATATGGTTCAAATGAATACATGAGATAAATATAAAAGATTATATCATAATCAAATTAGAAAAACATGGAAAAAATTACTTATCAGATTATAAATAAAAGAAAAGTTCATGATCAAACTGGGGATTGAGAGAATCACAGAAAATAAAATGGATCATTTTGATTACATAAAATTAAAAACTCTTGATATAATTAAATACAACCAAATCAAGATTAAAAGAAAAAATAATTTGGAAGTTTTTTTTGCTGTTTCTCTGATAAAGTTTTCATATCAGGTATTCATTCAAATACATAAGGCATAAGACCTCAATTGATATGTGTTCCAAGATAGGTTTGGGGAACATCCTGTCCATAGGCCGTATTGGTCTAGCACTTGAAATTCAACAAATCTAGGAAATTTTTGATGGTGAATTAATTAAATATTTGAGCAAATAGAGTAGGTTAATTTTAAACTGATAATTTTGTATGGCCCACAAATGATGCTATAAATATCCAAATATTTGGCAGAAAAAGCTTCTCCACCCCTCTTCTAAGGAAATAAACAGGAAGTTCTCAAGAGAAGAAACAAAAAATATTTATAGTCATATTTTTAAAAAATGCTCCAAATCACATCTAATTAGAAAAAAATACAAATTCAAGCAAACATGAGATACTTTATCATACCCATGAGATTGGCAGAGATATGATAAATATTAGCTAGACTGCGGAAAACAGACACATTGCAACACTGTTGATGGTACTACAAACAGGTACAACTGCTCTGAAAAGAAATTTGGAATTCTTCACATGAAGTTTCTAAAATAGTGCTCTGAATGTGATTAAGTTAAAATCTCCCTAAGTCTAATGATATGCAAGCACAGAAGTGCCTCAATGATCTGGGAAAGAAATCATTTTCAAAGGTTAAGGTCTCCCATTGTATCCAGGCCAGCACTAGTCATTCTGTTCTTATTAGAACAGATCACTGGACTCAGTTGGTTCTGAAGAGATAGTGAGGTTGGTTTCTTTGCACAACATTCCCCCACTTTAATTCAAATTACATGCATGTCATGACATCATATCTTCGATCCCATGGTCTTCTTAGATTTTGAAGGACAAAAATAACAAAAACAACTAAGTAGTGCATGAACCTTGTACCAGCTATACTATTGTTAGACCCAAATTGAAAATAAAAAATAAAAAAAAGATTATGTATAAGAAAAATTATTTTGATAGCTCTGTGCAGCAAAAACACCCTGAAAACTAAAGGAATGTTTATCTATTAAGGACTGATTGAATAATTTATGACATATGAATGGGATGGAACAATATTATGCTGTGAAAAATGAGGAAATAGATATTGAAAGATGTGTATGAATTGATACAGGTGAAATAAGTGGAATCAGAAGAATATGACTTCAATATTATTAAAATAAACAGTTTTGAAGAATTTTCTAAATTTACAAAGAATGAAATAAGCAGGTCCAAGAGAAAAAATTATATAATGAAGATAACTTTACATTTTATTTATTCATTTATTTATTTATTTATTTATTTATTTATTTGTTTATATATTTATTTATTTATTTATTTTAAGGTTTTTGCAAGGCAAATGGGGTTAAAGTGGCTTGACCAAGGCCACACAGCTAGGTAATTACTAAGTGTCTGAGACTGAATTTGAACCCAGGCATTCCTGACTCCAAGGCCAGTGCTGTATCCACTACACGACCTAGCCACCCCCAAAGATAACTTTATAAAGACAAACAGCATTGAAGCTATAAACATATGATCAATATAGTAGTCATCCAGTATTCCAGAGGGCTAATAATAAGTCATACTATCTACTGACTTAAAAACAGATGAAGGATAGAGTATTGAATGAGACAAATATTTTTGTATTGTAGCCAATGAATTTGTTTTGCTTGACCATGCATATTTGTTACTAGAAATTTCTCTTTCTTTTTTTTCTTCTTTAAAGTGATGAGAGGTTGAGAGAGGAAAGAGATTAATGTTAATTAAAAGCAATTAAAAAATAGAATTGGAAGGTTGCATGAGATGAGGTCACACTGTATATTAGTTGTAACTAAACTGACTTTGTTACAAGAAACCTCTCTCCAAAGGATGAAATCTTAAATGTTTGTAATGTAAAAATATAATATATCAATAAAATGTTTGTCTTGAGGGTACTGTCCTCACCCTGAGACTCATTTTCCCTATGTCAGCTCAACAGGTTAACATACATTTATTAAGCCACTACTATTTGCCAGGCACTAAAGTACTGGAGACACCAAGGAGAATTAAAAACATTCCCTGCTTTCAAGAAACCCACAATCTAATGGGAATCTTTACAGAAGCAGAAAAGAATCTCTCTGGGGAATAGGATGCTTCTTATCTTGGAGCAACAGAACATAACAGAACATATACTTAAATTGTTCTCCCTCACCAATTCCTAATGAACTGTCCTGGTTTTGCTGCTTCTTCCCCCTCAACTACCCCAGATCAGTGATTCCTTAGTGATATCTCTACAATGTCTTTGTGTGAAATGAAGGGTACAAATAATAAATGTACTTGGAGTTGAGAAAAGGGAAAGAAAGACTACTGTGTCATAAAGCATTAGGGAAAGGAAAGAAGGGATTTAGAAAAGTAAAAAGAAAGGGGGGGGTGGAATATTTGAATCTAGAGGGCAAAAAATGAGGAAAAGCAAAAAAACCCTTAGGCTAGAACCTAAGTCTATCCCTCTCACTTTTGTTCTTTCACTTCTTTGCTTTATAGTCTTCTTATAAGAGGAGAAATTTCTTAAGGTCACCTTTATTGTTGATGATACCATTATTACTTTGAAAACACCATCTTTCTCTAAACTGAAACAGCAAATGCAGTTATATGTACAAGTATTTTACAATATTCTGTTAACAAAGCTAATGAACTCCACATTGGTCTTTTAATTTTGCTTGTCTTTTCAGTCTTTCAGCATCAAGGCACAGAAAATTAGATCAAAATTAATGTTTAGGCTCAAGAGACATTGAACTCCATGCCTATTCTCTTTATTACCCCAAATGTAATTAAATGTGTTGACTTCAATATATGTACCTTCTGCTATGCATGCATTGATTTCAATGCTAATGAGTTTGCATTCATTAGGGTTTTATTTTCACCAGGTAATTAATACCACTCTTCATTATTTCTTCTATCATGAAAAAAAAAAAATGAGTGTTTGTTTATTTGCTTTCATGTGGTGATGATTCAATGATCTTTTGTGTCTTGCTAAATGCAGAGCAAAATGTGGAACCAATAAATAGGAGCTTCAAACCACATGCTGCTAATTTATAAGGAAGGCTCATAATCCCAAATGGAAACTCTAGAATGTCCCAGAATTTACCCATGTCATCCATAACTACAACAATGGATACTTACCTGGAAATGATCAAAATTCCAAGTATTCATCTTGAAACTAACCAACCAATCTTTGTGTGTTTGTGTTTGTGTGTGTGTGTTTGTATGTGTGTGTGCTGTCTGGTTTTTGTCTTTTGTTTCTTGTTTTATTGATCAGCTCTTTTCCTGTTTATGAGGGGTTTTAATGGGCATTTTTCCAATTACATGTAAAATATTGTTTTTGAAAGATTCATTTTATATTTATTTTCATAGGATTTTGTATTCCAAATGTTTCTCCTCCCCTCCCTCTTCTACACCCTCCCAAAAAGGCAAGCAATTTGATATAAGTTATATGTGTGTGTGTGTGCAATCATGTAAAACTTATTTCCAATTAGTTATGTTGTAAAAGAAGAAACTGAAAAAAGGAACCCCCCCCAAAAAAACAAAAGTAAAAATAGTATGCTTTGGTCTTCAGTCTCCATAGTTTTTCCTCTTGATATGAAAAGCATTTTCCATCCTGGGTCTTTTGGAATTTTCTTGGATTATCAGAAACTTTCTTGAACACACATAACCTTCATCACCAGAATTCTCTTACTTAGAATATCATTTTTTTTCAGCAAATATGCACTTTTGCTTTCATGTGCTCTTTTTAAACATATTTACTTCCCTTTAATCCTGAGAAAACAATTAAACCCTCAGTATTTCATGCACTATTGGGGACTGTTTTCTTTCTTAGGCAGCAAATAACCATCACAAAAGAGACTTCTCTGTGCAAGACTTTTTTTGTCCTTTCTAGGCCAGACAAAGCATCAAATTTAAGGAGAAGTAATCTACTTGGCATTGATATAGAAAGAAAAAAGGAAAATCAATAAAACTTATCTCCTGTAGTAGTTTCCTGAGGAATAACCCCAATGACATTTTTTCAGGGGAGATAGGACTCCTGATACCTCTGAGTCTATAATGCTGATATATAAATGGAGAAAGAACTTGGAATTTGGAGATATTGTTGGAGAGATGTCCTAGAGACAGAGGTAAAAGGCACACTTTTGAAGGGTAGATGGGAGCTCATCACGTATCTGTAGACATATGGGAAACTGGTTTCCAATATGCTCTTTGAATTCCAATGTCTACAATACTAGAGACTGCTAAGAACACACTCCCCATAAGGTCATTCTTTCTCTTTGAGTTGAGACCTTATCCTGTCCTCAGAGTTCATTTTCTCTTATGAATTTTTTAGTCTGCTCAAATCTATTAATTCTTTGATTTCTTTTTACTGCTTCCTTTGATAATGATTTTATTTTACGTTTAATCAGTGTATGAAGGGAAGAAGCTAAGTTGGCAAGATTATACAAAGTCTTAACCTCCCCTTGAGAGCAATCAGGGAAAGTGGTGTTTGTTCTAAATCCTAAAACAATCATATCTGAGGCACCAATATTTGAAATGAGGTAAACAGATAAAGATCTTAGCCCCCAAATCCTCTTTGGAGATGGAAGAACCAAGGAGTCAGTATTGATTTCAATCTTCCTTCCACTCTCCATAAAGATGGAATTCAGAATTTCCTTTGGAGATCATAGGTAAGATCTGTTTATCCATGCCAAAAGTGGGCCAATTGTTCTATACTAGATGTATGCACATCTATATTTATGTGAATTAGAAGACTAAGTCTGGATATGCTAGTCAATGTTCATCCTTCTGCCTTCAAGTCTCCTACTTCATTTCCTTGTATCTAACTGTATCCTACCTCACCTGAATCTAGGTCTAAAACTGTTGGTAATGATGAAACATCTACTACTTTGGGAGGCATGAGTGACTGCCTATGGCTATTGTTACTGTCTGGTCCTTCTACTCTTGAATAAAATGGACATGATGCCAGGAGAAGCATTTTAGTCCCTTCCTGTTCAATAACCATGTCTGAGTTAATAAGACATTCCAGAATCATAATATTTAGAAGTTAAAATGACCTTAAGAATTATAAAAATCCAGGGGGTGGCTAGGTGGTGCAGTGAATAGAGCACCAGCCTTGGAGTCAGGAGTTCAAATCCAACCTCAGACACTTAATAATTACCTAGCTGTGTGGCCTTGGGCAAGCCACTTAACCCCATTGCCTTGAAAAATCTAAAAAAAAAAAAAGAATTATAAAAATCCAAAACCTTAATTTTACAAATAGAGAAATTAAGACCCAGACCTTAGAAGAGATAAATAGCAGGTAGTAGCAGAAGGCAGGAGCAGTGGCTAACACTTTGGTAAATGAGAAGGACCACCATGAAGGAAAGTGCAGGCTCTGGATGTCAGTATCCTGGAACAAAGTCACAGTTAACTCACTCTAGTTCTTGCTTTACCCTCCCTTTCTGTTTTTTCTTCTATGAGAATGGCCTATCATTATTCGCACTTAAAGCAGTCCCCCACTCACACTTAGACATTGCTGAAAGAAATTTAGAAGATTCAAATTCAAATTAATTTAGCCTTGTTTAAGTTTTTAGCAAATAGGACCCAATATCTTCCTTATATTTCTAATTTCCTTCTCTTCTTTCTCTGTCCTTTTCTCATTACTCTGCTTTGTTTAGTTAAAGTTCCTAGGGGGATGGGGAGAGAAAGGCCTCTGGTTGTTGAACGGGAAAATTAAGAAAGAAGAAAAATTATGTGAATAAATAGTAGTATTGCATGATTCTACAGAACCAATGATGAAACTTTCTACCTACCGCCTACCAAAGAGGTGATGGTCTTCAGGGGCAGATTGAGACAACTATTTTTTAAGATTAGTCAATAAGAGAATTTGCTTGACTTTACCATATATATTTGTAAGAAAAGTTTTGCTTATCTCTTTTTCAGTGGAAGATAGAAGGGATGAGGGGAAACAAGAGATTGGTGTTAAGTGAAAAAAATTAAGGCCAAAATAATTAAAACCAAAACAAATATTTTCTTTCTTTTCACAAATGAAAGAAAGGCTCCACATCTTGAGACTTTCCTTAGAATTCTGAGCCATTGAAATCAGGTGGATCCATACCAGTAATGTTTTTGTTTGTTTTTTCAAGGCTATAGGGCTAAGTGACTTGCCCAAGGTCCCACAGCTAATAAATATCAAGTGTCTGAGGCTGGATTAGAACTCATGTCTTCCTGATTCCATTGTCTGTGCTCTATCTACTATGCAACCTGGCTGCCCCCTAAACTAGTAATTTTTTTTAAAAAAGCATTAGGGTTATTATCTCCCTTTCTCTCCCTATTATGAGGTATGTGGGATGTTCAAAGAGGATCAGTACTTCAGCACAAGACCTTGATGAGCACTTTTCAGAGTAGCTCATCCACCTATAGTATCTACCTAGAACTGAACTCTTGCCTGTGGCCCAAGCAAGTCCAGTGACCACATTCCAATGAACCATCTCAACAATTTTATAGGCTAACACTGCACTGGTTGAGGGTCACTGTCAGACCTCTGACCTATCGGTGAGATAGGGGGATGTCTACTTAAAGCATGTAAAGACTTCCTTTCGTGAAACTGATGGATCAACATCCATGAAGACAGTTGAAGCAAGTGCTATGGAGCACTTGGAGCTTGTTCAGATATTAAAGACTCCACTAAATCCTCGGTGATTGCCAGTTGTCTTGACTTTTATCCTGTCACTGGACTTTAATTTACCCTAGAAGAGAGTGAGGTTGATGACTTTATACAACTCTGTCTCACTTAAATCCTATTTATATCAGATCAAGACATCATGTATGATGTCATAGGTCCTCTTTGAAAATAAAAACTTAGTCATGTTGGCTGAACTCAATGTTCTAAATGCAAAAAGCCAAAGCTTGAGGCAACCAATCTTCAGCAAAGAATGATCCAAGACCAACTGAAGCTCATTAATGAAAACAATTACCTAAAGGAATTCTCCAGGTGCCCCAAAGTTTTGAAAAGCATTTAGAATAAGAATTAATTTCTAAACTCTAGCTGACCAGATCAGATAAGCCATCACATCTAGTAAGTCCACTGAGCAATCTAAAGAATTCAATTTGATTCAATTCATCCAAAAATTAAATGCCTACTTTATATCAAGATATGAATAGGAAAACTATGCTGTCAGATAGCTTATATCTCACTGTGTTAGAAAAAAATGTTGGACCTGGAGTCAGAAAGTTATTGTTATTGCTATTGTTGTTTCATTGTGTCCAACTCTTTGTGATCTTGTGGACCATTTAATTCAAAGAGTTTTCTTGCCAAACTCTTGGTTTACCACTTTATTTTCCAGTGGAGTGGAATGAGACATACAGAGGTTAAGTGACTTGCTCAGGGTCACACAATTAGTCAGCATTAGAGGCTAGATTTAAACTCAGGTCTGACTCCAGACCCAACAATCTATCCACCAAGCCACTTACCTGCCCCCAAGGAAAGAGAGATTAAGTGACTTGCCCAGGGTCACACAATTAGTAAGTGTAAAGGACCTGATTTTAACTCACATCTTCCTAACTCCAGGTCCAGGCTTCTATATACTGGGCCAAATAGTTGCCCCTGGTGTCAGAAAAACCTCAGACACATTCTGTTGTGTGAACCTGGGCACAATATAGTCTCTGTCAGTATAGGTTTCCTTAAAATATAGGGGAAAAGATAGCACTTGCTTCACAAAGTTATGGTGAGAATCAGATGAGAGCCATAGGTAAAGTGATTTGCAAACCTTAGAGCCTTAAATTAATGTATATAGTTATGACCTTGAAGACTAAGAGAGACAGAGATGAGAGAGAGAGAGAGAGAGAGAGAGAGAGAGAGAGAGAGAGAGAGAAATCATTTTGACTATTCTAAAAGAATCTGAATTTTGAAATCCATCCTTCCCTATTCTCTTGAGAACTTTACCCTCCCTACTTTGGAGCCATATTGGAGACTAAATGAGTGAGTGTGAATAAATGCAGATTTGCTAATCCATTCTGATCAGCTATTGCCAGGCCACTCATCATCCACCAAGAATATCTTTCCATCTGCCCTGTTATCCAGACTTGCCTCTTTTTTCCTCAAGGAATAGTAACAAAATCAATACTATCATTCCTTCTTCAAAAGATGTGAGAATCCACCATGCTGTAGTAGGATTACTTGTTACTAACACTAATATGAGACACCTCCTTGTTAACGAATCTTACTGTATCACTCAACAAGAATAACAGGACAGATATATTCTTGATGGCATTGTTTATTTTTTTTTTTCAGATTTCTTTCTACAGGAACAATAAAATAACTCAGATTTAGAGCCAGAAGGGACTTAGAGGTGATCTAGTTCATTATACACATTTTACAGATAGGGAAACTGTGGTCTGGAAAGGAAAATGTTTTGCCAAGAGACACAAAAAGAACCAGGATTTCAACCCAGATCCTGACTTCAAATCCAGTGGTCTTTGCCTCCTGATAACAGAGTTTTCCTGTTTCCCATTAATGTGCTCTGTTTGATATTCTACAACCCCAGAAGACCTAGGAGTTGAGATAAAGCCTATTGAATTACCATATATAAACTCTAGTTGCAAGCTTTATCTCCTAAACACAAATATTTGTTTTTAAACAATTCTGAAACCAACAGCTGCTTCACCTTATAAACTGTTCTTTTTTTTGCATTTCATTTCTGTTCAGAGTCCTATTTTACAATATGTGCCAAAGGCTCTTTATCAGGGTTCTCTTCTGGTAAATAACTTTGCAGCTCTTTAATTTCAATCATTTTCTCAGTTGAAAGGTATGAGATAAAATTAGTTTTCCACGTTGCTTTTTAAAAGGTTGTAGATGATTTCAGGCAATGATCATAACTTTAATGTAACAATTGGAATCACTTTTTAAAAAATATGGTTTTTCAGGAACAGTTGGAAAATGATTCACAGCTATAATATTTGTACCAGTCATGCCTATATTTGCTAATGACTTTCATTCTCCTCTTAGCTTTGTATTCCATGTCCTGCTTTGATTTCTTTCATTATTCTGAGACAAAATATATACTATATATAATCTGTAGAAAAAACTTAAGAATTTTTCCTTTAACAAAAATTCTAATGTAAATCCCCAAACTGTCTTAGAAAGCAAAGTCCAATTTCATTCAATATCATTCACAACTTCTCTATAATTTTGTGTAAATTTGACTGGAGATGTAAATTGACTCTTGAGATGTAAATTGACTAGAAATAGCGAATTATATTTGTAACAGAAACAATTTGTAATCTCAAATTGGGTGAAGATTACCACTTACCAATGATTCATTGTTTAATGTAAAATTTGTATCCTGATCTCCTTAGACTTTACCCTCTACCTAATTCCAGGTCCAGTATGGGGGAAGGGAATTCACTTTTTGCCCTCTGGATGAGAGGCAAGACATAAAAACCTGAGTTAGACTCCAGTTCATCAGGGCTACAGTCTTCTCTGACCATGGCCCAGTCAATGCTGCAGTTGTCTCTCTCTCTCTCTCTCTCTCTCTCTCTCTCTCTCTCTCTCTCTCTCTCTCTCTCTCTCCCTCCCTCCCTCCCTCGCCTTTCCTATATCTTGTAACCTTTTTAATACATTTTTGTGTAATTCCACCTATGCTTTCCTGAGTCTGAATAATGATTCTTTATAGGCAGTACTGAACTCAAGTAGCCAGTGGTTACATAAAATGGTGAGCCAGCTAAGAGACTGCACAGACTAGGAAATTCGATCAAGCTCCATAGGTGAGAAGCAACACCCCCTTTTTTTAGATCCTAGATTTTTAAAAAAGTAGGAAAATTATTGGACCTCTAAGCCTTCCTTCTGTGTTTGCCTTTTTCTGGAAAATGGAAAAAGGTTGAGTGGGTAGTCAAGCTAAACTGACCCTATGTGGGGTTTCACAGTAGCCTTGGTGTGGGTCAACCCCATTCGGACTGACCAGAGAAAAGGCATTTCTGAGGTATGTTTGGTTTATACCCCACTGTGGAGTGAGGGTTGTTAAGGAAGGATGTTTGGCATATGTCCCGATGAACATATTTGCCTACCTATAAATTGATGGAGAATTAAAATATGGGGGAAATCTTGCTGTGTGCTTACTCCTTGGAAAAAGCAAAACACTTGAGCTCCTGGAAATTATCTTAGGGTGGAACTGTTTTTCTCTCTTGCTTTCTCTTTGAAATGCTCTCTCATTCTTTACTGCCCCCACCCTCTGCAGAGGGAGTAGGGAGGGAGAAGGGAAATCTTCCTTTTTAGAACTTTGAAACTCAAACCTATGTCTCAGATGGAATGCATGCTTTGCTGCAGTAAGGGTAAGACCCTCCCCCCCAAAAAAAACTTGTTTTAGGAAACAGGGACCCCCATGCCTTCTTCCTGGTTTGGGGAGGATGGGGAGGCTCAGGCAATGACCATGTTTTCAATTCCAAGCCCCATTCCCTAAAGAATTCCAACCCCCATTCCCTGAGAAAGTTCCACCCTTGGGAGGGGGAAGGGGAAATGGACAGATTGATTGAGAAGTCTTATGGCAATTTAGTTAAAAGGGGAAGATAAGTTTATAAATTTATAAAGTTACTTAAGAATGCATTCAATTTTAACTATTGATTGGCTATTTCAAGATCTTAATGTGTGTGTGTGTGTGTATACACACACACACACACACACACACACACACATATATATATATATATATGTATATATATATATATATATGTGTATACACAGTTCCTCAAGAAATTCTGATTGATTCTAAAAAGCTATTTTTTGACTAGTCTTAATTGGTTCATTCAAAAAAGTAATATAAATATATATGTGTATATGTGTGTACATGTGTATTTAAACTTCAATAGGATGTTTTCACATCCCTCTACTGGCCTGGAAAAGTGGGAAAAATGTTTCTATATTCTGAGATCTGCTACCAGCCAGGGTATCAATCTCAGTTTGGTAAATTTGATACAAATGAGTTGCTTCAGACGTGTGTGTGTGTGTGTGTGTGTGTGTGTGTGTGTGTGTGTGTGTGTGTGAGAGAGAGAGAGAGAGAGAGAGAGAGAGAGAGAGATTCGGATCTGAAATAGCTCCCTGAACTAAATGTTACTCATTTTAGTTTGGGTTTTGAATTTTATTGCTTGAAAGGGTCTAATTTTAAGGAATTAATGAAGGTGGGATGTGAGCCTATCCCCTTATACCATTTGAAATTTTGAAAGTGGAAAACTTTGTGAAATGATGTCATCTGTGAACTAACTCCCTGCCCTCAAGATGCTTTGAAAAAATGGCATGAAGGCCTTTGATAGGAAAAAGTCACCACCTTGTGTTTAAAGAAAAAGAAATTATCTGAGAGTAATTTAGTCACCTTAGTTTTATAATAAGTCTTGAGAATTTATATGTGTTATTAAGAAGAAAAATATACGGGGTGGCTAGGTGGGGTAGTGGAGGGGGTGGCATAGTGGCGTAGTGGATAAAGCACTGGCCCTGGACTCAGGAGTACCTGGGTTCAAATCCGGTCTCAGACACTTAATAATTACCTAGCTGTGTGGCCTTGGGAAAGCCACCACTTAACCCTGTTTGCAAAAACCTAAAAAAAAAAAAATGGGATAAAGTGTATGTCAAAGAATTTGGGAATATTGAATCATTTATAATTTACTTATTTCCTTTGGGAAAGAGAAATATTGTACTACATTTTTGTAATCGGATTTGTTTTGATGTTAGATCAATATTGACAATCGTCAACAAGGTCTTTTTTGGCAAAGAAGGAAAGTTTGTAATCTTTGTCTCATCATCTAACATCACATGTTTATGGAAGGGAATATATATGAATATATGTATTTATCAGTTATGTGATATTTTCTTGTAACTTCAAAGAAATACTAACGGTGTTTGGATTTCTTGTGAACATATTAAGCTATTTGAATACTGTAAATGTTAATGCCTGGAATTAACATGTGATAGTTTTGAAGGGGTGGTAAGGGAAATATCATAAATTTTGGCCCCTGTCTGGGATACATCTGTGGATTCATGCATAATATAATGTAAATATTTTGTAAAATTTAATAACTCATGTTGTTAATTGACTTGAATGCCTGGTTGTTTTTACTATTTTTTTGTTTGTTTTGGAATCATTAAACTTATTAGAAATTTAAAGCTACTTAAGATGTTCTAATGGTTTTAAAGAATTCTGAAAGTAATTTGTATTCTGAAGTTGGCTAGTAGTTAAGTTTATGTATAGAAGTTTCTAGCTTTATATGTAAACTGGGACTAAACTGTGCTTATTTGCTTTGAGAGAAAAGCACCTATATAGCATGAGGAAGATAAAATAATGATTTGAGTTTTCTCTGTCACAATCTCTAGTCAATTGTTATGTGAGAAGTATGGAGATGATGGGTAACTTCCTAGACAGAAGGAGATGTTTAGCTATTTCAAACAGTTAATAACTAAGCGGGTTCATTGCAAAGAGTTGATTTTTATTAAATATATTATATATAATAATATATATGAATTAGGATTAGTGTGTTTTTATATCTCAAAATCTGTTTATTGCATTTTATTTACAGCACTGTCCTTAGCTACAGGACCAACAATTGAATTATTGATTTTTTCCCTGGATCTCTTATACTAAATTACAACCTAGCATACTCTTGGTTCTCCTTAGTGCTCAAGCCACCTGAAGCTCTGGTTATAGGTAATTGCTATATTACTACATATTGATAATTGGGCTGCCTGCCATCAGGTATGATAAAATAGAAAGACAATATGCCAATGAAGGTTTGGGGTTTGATGTTAAATGCTGCAGATGGATTAAGTGACCTTTGAAAGAATGACCCTTGCCTTCAACTAGAGTAGGATTCTTTTAAAAGTTCCATCACCTGGTACATTGAAAATATTGTCTGTATGACTTCAGAAGGGAACATATCCTCATGCCCCTCTCTGCTCTGTAATAGCAAATTGCTATGATCAATCCAGATGCATCATAAGTATGAGCATGAACTAGTGGATCAGTCATATTTAATGTCTTTAAAGGAGAGATTCATTCTTCATCTAGAATTTTTGTTCATTGTAAACATGACCAAAGCTAAAATAGAAAATTTTCTTGAAAATTATTCTTTGGACATGTGCAGTTTTTTTAAAATGCCTTTTCAGTACATATGTGTATACTATTTTTGAGCTTTTGTTTGCAACTTATATGGTATCCGCCAAAAAATCTATATTATATTGGAACTCATATTCTTATAAAAGGTATTTTGATAATGGCTTAAGATCATAAAGTATAATTCTTGCTCCTTATAGACCTTCTAGTTTTTTCTTAATTATTGGACCTCTGTTAAATAGCCTTCTCTGGGTTTTGCTTGCTCATTTTTTTCCTTGAGTTTTATTTCTTTTAGTTGTATAGCTACAAGACCAGTCTCTGCAGGATGCCAACCAGCTGTACCAGCCAATCATTTCCTGGACCTTGCCTCAATGAAACCCTCACTGTAATGTATTCATCTCCAAATGTACTCTGAAAGACCCAGAAGAATCTGGTCCTGAATAATTTTGAGGGGGGAAATGATGCAGGGGAAAGATGAAAATAATTGTGAATGTAACAAAGAAAATTGGGGGGAGATGTAAATTGGCTAAGACCTTACTCTTGAAATGTAAATTGACTAGAAGTAGAAAATTATGATTGTAACAGAAACAATTGTAATCTTAAAAGCTGCTTATGTGGAGACCTTCCCCATTCTTGATGTACCATTGATTCATTGTTTAATGTAAAATTTGTATCTTGATCTCCTTAGGCTTTACCCTCTACCTAATTCCATGTCCAATATAGAAGAAGGGAGTTCACCTTTTGCCCTCTGGATGAGAGGCAAGACATAAAATCCTGAACTGGACTCAAGCTCAGTGCCTCAGTCTTCTCAATGCTGCTTGGCTGTTCTTCTCTCTCTCTCTCTCTCTCTCTGTCTCTCTCTCTGTCTCTCTCTCTCTCCCTAGCCCTTCCTACGTCCTACGTCTTGTAACCTTTTAATAAATTTTTGTTTTATTTCTACCCTTGCTTTCCCAAGTCTGAATAATGATTCCTCATAGGCAGAACCTAACTCAAGTTACCAGCAGCTACAATTTCTCATAGGCAGAATCAAACTCAAGTATCCAGTGGCTACACAATTAATCAAACCTAGGAGGGGGAGATAATATCAAAAAGATAAATTATTTTATCCAGTTGCAACTATTATATAATTATAGTTTTCTATAGTGCTTTGTTATGTCTGGACTGGAGATGGATTATGATTCCAAGAGGGGAAAAGACAAGACCAGGGAATTCTCAACAAGCATAAAAGAAATTGAAAAGTCTAGGGAGTCAGAACAAGATTATAAGTGAGAATCAGGCAGGCAAGCCACAGTTCAGGAATCCAAAAGACCAGAAATCAAGCACAGAGAAAAGTATCAATCAGACACTAATACCATAAGGCAGAAAGTTCAAAGTTAAGGAGACTGTAATTATATGAACAGGAACCAAACAGAAAAAAAGCAAGTAGAATAGAAGCAAGTATCAAGAAATAAGGAAGGGGGCTGCTAGGTGGCACAGTAGATAGAGCTCTGGCCCTGGAGTCAGGAATACCTGAGTTCAAATCCAACCTCAGTCATTTAATAATTACCTAGCTGTGTGACCGTGGGCAAGCCACTTAACCTCATTTGCCTTGCAAAAACCTAAAAAAAGGAAAGAATGTAATTTTAAAAAATATTTCAATTATTTTTTCAACTACATACAACATTAGTTTTCAATGATAATTTTTTGGTAAGATTTTAGGTTTTACATTTTTTCTCCTTTCCCCCTCCCTACAGAAAGCAGTCTTATCTAGTCCATACATGTAAAGAAGAATCAAATCAAATCAGAAAAAAAATTAGAGAGAAACAAAAAGATAATTCATAAGATCACTTTTAAAAACTGAAGATTGTAAGATTGGGTCTTTATTTAAACTCCACAGAATTTTCTTTGATTATCATACTACTGAAATGAAAAAGTCCACCATAACTGATCATCACCCAATGTGGCTGTTAGTGTTTATAATGTTCTTCTGGTTCTACCCATGGAAATGTAATTTTGGGATCTGGAGCTGGAAGAAGATTAAAAATGGCAGAATCAAAGAATTTCCCATTTGCAAAGGACCTCCATGACCTTCTATCCCATAACCATGAGGGAATCCCCATTACAACACATTATACAGTCTTTGTTTGAAACCACCAATAAAAGAAAACATACTTTCTTGTTAGGTAGTTTTTCCATACATCAAAAGAAGAGAGCACTTACTGGCTTTGAAATAAGAAAATCTGGGTTCCTCCCTCTACCACCTTACCCAGGAGATCCTGGTCAAAACATTTAACTTCCTGGAGTTTCATTTCATCATATTTAAAACAAGAGGATGGAATTGGATAGATTAGAGATCCCTTCCAAATCCAGGTCAATGATCCTATCATACTAAAACCCTTTCTGTTTTTCTGTCTCGCTCTATCAGTCTTTCTGTCTAAACTAGCTTTCTCTGCTAGGAATGTCTAATTCCCCTTCCATCAGGCAATCTTTCAAATACTTGATGACAGCAATCAAGTCCCCACACTGACACTCTGTAAATCCTTTCCCCAGGCAAAAATTCCAGTTCCTTCAGTTAATTCTCATGTGGCTTGACCTTGAGACTGTTCCATTCTCATCAACTTCCTTGAAAATTTCTGCAACTTATCAATAATATCTATCCAGTATCCATTACATAGTAGGTGGTTAATAAATGTTTATTGATTACTAACTAAAGTAGGGTTCCCAGAACTGTATACAAAACTCTAGAAATGACCTGACCAGGGCAGAGTAAAGTTCTCTTGAAAGTCATGTGCTTCTCTTAATAAAGCCAAGGTTCAACTTGTTCAACTCCCTCAATTTACAGGTGAGGAACGGGCCCCCCAAAAAAGACTTCGAAAGGTCACAGAGGTGTTTAGGAGCAATCAGAATGTTGTTGAAAAATGTTATGGGGTTCAAATGTGATGAATTTATGAAAGGATCAATTGTGACTCAGTAGTATTTAGGGACAAAAAAGTTTACTTGAATATTATTAAATATATTTAAATATTAGCAGAAGCTAAAGGCAAAAGAAGATAAAGTAAGGGCAGATGGAGAAAGCTGCTCCCCTGATGGGGTGAGCAGCTGGACAGTTAGAAGGAGCAGCAGCAGCATCAGTAACTAAAATGACTAAAATATTTGTGTTTCAGTAGGATCTTTGGATGGATCGGTTTGGGAAAGAAGTTTAAACTTATAGAAGCTAAGACATTTATATTTCAGTAGGGATTGAGATGCTAGATAACAATGCCATCCCATCAGATGCTCACTTTTCATTATTTCAGGCAGGTATTTTGCTGAAAGAGCTAACTTTCAAATAGGAAAGAAATCCATTTTTTTCCTTGTTAATTTCAAGGAAACCCATGCTCTTTGGGTTGTTCCTTATTGGGAATAGGTCAAGACTCACTATATTTGCTCCTACAGAATATTGTTACAACAATAACATAGTAATAATAATAATAATAATAATAATAATAATAGCATTTATATAATATCTCACAGTGTACAAAGTACTTTAGATTTACTATCTCATTTGACCCTCCCAATAATTCTGAGAGATAGATGCTATTATTATCCCCAATTTATAAGGAAATTAAAACTGACAATGGTTAATTGACTTGCCCAGGGACACAGAATAGTGAGTGTCTGAGGCCAGATTTAAACTTAGATGTGTTGCTACAAAAATGTAGTTTCATATGTAACCCTCTTTTTTTATTCTACTAAATTATGGAAATATTTATTTTATTTTATAAATTAAAAATAAAATAAAATTGTAAAGTTAAGTATAATAGTATATAAACCAAAAAGGAAAATCCAAACCACAATCCTCACAGGTATCTTTTCACAAAATAGCTAAAAAGACAAGTTCTTTATCATCCACCTACAAGCAAGTTATAAATGTGATTCATGTTTTGGTTAAAGGCAGAAACAGCTAGGTTGCTTAGTGGATAGGATGCTCAGCCTGCGTTCAGGAAAATCTAAATTCAAATTCAGTCCCAGACCCTGTGTATGACCCTGAACACCTCTATTTACTTCAACTTACTAGAAAAGGAAATAGCAAATGACTCCAGTGTAGTGTCTTTGCCAAGAAAACTTCATACAATGAAGATTCAAACATGACTGAATAAGATCAGAGGTAGACTGAACCACACAAACTTAAGTTTCCTTCTCAGTCTAACTACATGATTATTCTGGATACTGTCTATAGCTCTTCATTCTGGGAAAAAAGTACACAGTCTTTCCCCAACTGCTCTTTAATTTGGTCATTCATTCAATCAATAAATATCTACTACACACTTACACTGAGGATGCAAAAATGAAAATGAAATAGTCTTTGTTCTCAAGGAGTTTACATCCTATTGAGTGGAATAAAGTCTGAGATTTCTTCAGTAGTTAACTATGTGCCCCTCTTCCCTTGACAAAGCAACTTCTGAGATATTGTTGAAGAGTCAACTGACACCACCTTATCTGTTGAAGTCTGCATGACCATTCAGTTCCTGGGGCTGAAGACATAATCGGGTTTTGGTTTGAATTATATGCTCTTTTCTTTGGATTAGTTTATGGGCCTAGATTGTAAAACCACATTCCTCATTAATGAGGGTGGGTCAGTGGGGGGGGATTGAGTTAGGATAAATGTGATTCTTGGATCTTTTGCTTTTTCCTCAATCTCTGTAATTGATTGGGGCCCGTTCCTCGAGAAACGAATAAAGCTTTCTCTTCATACCTTGAGAGACCTCCAAAATGTATTTTAGTGGCATTTGTCCCACACACTATGATGGAGAAAAATAAAGTGTATTTTTTAGTATAATGTATGTATGTATAAACATACTATCTATACTATATAAAATATATAATATATGAAAAATATATAATGTAAAACATAATATATAATATAAGCAAACTCTTTAGCAAAAATTTTATTATATGTGTAAAAACACACTTATCTAAATATACATACATACACACATACACATATACACATATATACTAAGGTTACTGCTACTGATTCTTTGAGTAAATTTTATTATTGTCTTCTTTAAAGCAGTCACATTGAAAAGGAAAACATACTCCAAAAATGTTCATATTACTAAAACATTTGGGGAAATTCTTTTGGAATGATCTACTATATCTAAAATCCATTTTTTTCTGATTATCATCAATGGTGGGAAATCTTCATCAAAAGTATTTTATATTTTTAGACCATTAAAAAATCAAGCCATGTGTTTATAAATGGCTCAGAATTTTAAAAACAATATGAAGTGATTAAATAGCTTTTTATTAATTAATTAACTTTTCTATAGAAAGGGACCATTTCCCCTAGTGGGAAAGGCCCCAAATTCCAACAATGTTCAGTCTTCTATGCAGTTTGAAAAGATTTCTTCTCCCCTCAGAACCAGCCATTGGTCTGAATCATCAGGGTTACAACCTAATCAATACACCTACCCCATACCACTCTCTAACACATTCTCCCCACCCCACCCCCATCATTATGCTGGTGAGCACAGGGGAAGTTTATAGTGATGCATATGGACTTCATTAATCATGTGCACTTGCAGAGGTCAGGTACCCTAAGTCAATTTAGGACTGACTAGATGGAGCAAGTTTGGACGAATCTCAGATCTGATCAGGTTGGGAGACCTCTCCCAGTTCTAGGATTGGTTGGGGTCAATTCCTTTGTCTCTCCTTTTATCTTACTTTCACATACCTGCAGGTAGGTACAATAGCCACAAGCAGACAGCAGTCTTTGTAAAGTATATATTTTTTAAGCTAACCATCCTCTCTTACATTCTGTGGAAGTCAAATGCCCTACCTCATACCCGGACTAATTCATACTGGGAATGGTGGTGAGGATGTTCAAATATGATGTGATCCAAAACATTGTCCTGGTGGAAAAATAAATCACTGAGTAATAGCTGATTTCATTTTCATATCATAGATTGTCCCACAAACTAAAATTTCTCCAGGAGTCTGACTGACTGGCCATGAGGAATGGCTTATATGTATTCTATGATAATGATACCATACTCAAAAAGGTCTATTTTTTTCATAAGGTAATGGCATCATAGATATTAAGCTGGAGGTGAACTTATATTTCACTGAGTAAAACTCCTTCATTTCCAGTGATAAGGAAACTAAGGGACAGCTAAGTGACTTGAGTCACACAGCAACTGGAAAGACATTAGTGGTGATAGAACTGATTGATTGATCATTCAAAACTGAAGAACTTCATGTCAAGAAATAAATGATGAGGGGTGGCTAGGTGGCACAGTGGATAGAGCACTGGCCTTGGAGTCAGGAGTACCTGAGTTCAAATCCAGCCTCAGATACTTAATAATTACCTAGCTGTGTGGCCTTGGGCAAGTCACTTAAACCCATTGCCTGGAACAATCTAAAAAAATAAAAATAAAAAAAAATAAATGATGACATGACATTCAGATTTAGAATTATAGAGTGGGAAAAGACCTCAGTGGTCATCTGATCTAACCAGAGGTGTATTGCTAAAGATTTAACTGGCTATCCAAAAAGGAATATGTAAGTAGACACCTCATTCCATTTTATCTATATTATTTAATATTATCTCTATCACTTTCTCAAGTCTGGTCAATCAACAAAACAATAAGCCAAGACTTTATATGTAGCATTTACCAGTTTCTGAGGTGTAAATGCTCACACTGAAAGCTTAACAATTAGCTCTAGCAAATGAATTTGAGCAAGCTCTAGCTACTTCCACTAAATCTAACCCAGATCCATGAGGAAATTCCTACTATAATGCAGCTTCAAGAGGAAGTCATACAGGGCGGCTAGGTGGCACAGTGGATAAAGCAATGGCCCTGGAGTCAGGAATACCTGAGTTCAAATCCAGCCTCAGTCACTTGTTAATTACCTAACTGTGTGGCCTTGGGCAAACCACTTAACCCCAATTGCCTTGAAAAACCTAAAAAAAAAAGAGGAAGTCATCCAGCCTTTGTTAGGAAGAATGTAAATACTAGCTTTCCTGACTTAAACCAAAGTGCCATACACTGTGGAAAGTTGCTTAACCAGGAATGTGACATGCATACTCTCCTGCATCTCAGGAATGTTGTTTTCTCTACCATAAATTTACATCATAGTTCCATAGTGTACTTGAAATGCCAAGTCTCATTAATAGTTTCTATTTTCTTCAAATATACGTCATTTTATCCATTTTCCCTTAAAAGATAAAAACAAATGTTTAGCTTTCATTGATATCATTTATTACACAAACACACACAGAAATTTTACTTCTGTTTAATTTTCTTTCAAAATAAATCTCCCAAAACCTTCTTGTATAGTTTAGAAAAATATCAGTATAGTCATAGTAGGCAAATTTTTTCAGTTTTTAGAATATTCATCTTGTTAGAAAAATAACTGAATATGAAGGCATACAAAATGCCACAGCAAATATAATTGGTTAAGGAGTTATGATGGCAGAGCAGAAGAAAGTACCAGCACATGGATAGTCTGCTAGGTATGTAGTCAGGAAGGTTCATCTTCCTGAGTTCAAATCTAGTCTCAGACACTTACAGATTGTGTGACCCTGGGCAAGTCACTTAACTTTGTTTACCTCAGTTTCCTCATCTCAAAAAAAAAGAGTTGGAGGAGGGAATTGCAAACAATTTAAGAATCTCTGAAGAAAACTCTAAATGGGGTTCCAGAGAGTCAGTCAGACAGGCTTAAAAATGACTGAATAACAACCTCCTCCCTAACACTTCATCCATAAACAACTTATAATGCACTCATATAATTTCTGATAGTGAAATACAAGAAAAATCATAGTAAGTCATTTATCCAATCCAGGTCAGCGAGGAAGAGTTCTGCACACTCTGGGGATGAGATCTAGCCAATAGGAGTAACACAAGATAGAAAAGTGGTCTGCTCACAGCTATACATGATGGTGGAAAAGGTCCCAAATCCAGCATAGAAGTACCTAATTTAATGCAAAGGGGAAGAACAGGTACCATATTCTAACTCTGTTATTAAATCTTCCCTGTTGGATAAAGGTCCAGTATGGACTGAGGGTGCCTGTATCTTAGGGTGGTACAAAGAATGATTGTGGGTCTGAGACTGGAAAATAAACAAGCAACATTAGAAAAGATGGCAACTTTTTTGTTTTGACCCTGAGAATACAGAAGGGTTTCAAATCTAACCCCATTCCAGGTTAAAGATTGTAGCAAAATAATCAGGTCAGATTCACAAAGGATACTCTATAATTCTATTATTCTGAATATGCAGAGATTTCTAACTTTTCTGAGGTTTGTTGAATCCAATAGCAGTCTATTGATCATACCAAAACTCATACCAGGAAGGTTCCACTCAGGTTTACCTATCAGACTGCATGTACTAGGCAAACTGAAAGTTTGCAGGTCCATGGATGATCTATCCCTGAATTCCTAGGATCACCACAACAGATACCCAGAACAACACAGCAGTTGAAAACAAGAAAACACAAAACAGCACCAATTACAACTTGGTTATTTTCTCCAGATGTGTGCAGAGTCTGGCTCTAATCCAAAGTCCGAAGTCAAGAAGTAAGTCTAGAAGAGTGGACAACAAAAAACAATTTCACCAAAAGGACAAAAAACCAGAAGAGAATGATTTCAAAACATCTATAAAGCTTCAAAGAAGAACACAGCTTGAACACAAGTTTAATGAGAATTTCTCAAAGAAAAGAACTGAGTTTTTAAAGGAACTAAAAGTAGTTTTATAAATGAGAAGTCAAGTGGACACAACTGGAAAAGAAATAACAATGTTAGAGGAAAAAAATTATAAAGAAATGAAAGCTATGGATGAAAGAATTGAAAAGAGAACAGCTTGGTATAAGGAGTGTAAAAATCATACTCAAGTAATAGACCTTTTGAAAATTAGAATGAAGAAAATAAAAGTCAATGAATCCATGAGATAACAAGAAACATTAAAACAAAGTTAAATTTTTAAAAGCATAAGGTATTTCAAATTAAAAACCCAATTGGGGGTGACTAGGTGGCACAGTGGATAGAGCACTGTCCCTGGAGTCAGGAGTACCTGAGTTCAAATCCAAATAATTACCTAGTTGTGTGGCCTTGGGCAAGCCTCTTAACCCCATTGCCTTGCAAAAACTAAAAAAAACTAAAAATAAAAAACCCAATTGATCTAAAAGCCATTGTTACTCTTTGTGCGTGCGTGCGTGTGTGTGTGTGTGTGTGTGTGTGTGTGTGTGTGAGTGTGTGTGTGTGTGTGTTATGAGAGAAGGGGGGGAGTTAGGAAGGGGGGAGGGAGGGAGGTTGGGAAGGAGAGGGAGAGAATAGACATCCAAATTCAAGAAAGCATAAGACTGCCCAGATCTCTTGGGATAAGATGGCAAATCAAAATGGGGGGGGGGGGGGGTTGGCAGGGAGGAATTCTCCTATCACTTTCTGAAACTCCAAAACAAAATCTCCTAGGAATGTTATAAATCAAATACCGAGCTTCCAGATCAATGAAAAAAATATTGCAGCCAGTTAGAAAGAATTCAACTATCAAACTTCCATAATTAGGATTATTCAAGATTTAGTAGCCACCGAAATAAATGATTGTAGAGCTTGGAATAAAATATTCAAGAAGGCAAAAGAACAAAGTTTACATCTTTAAATAACTTATTCTCCCCCCAAAAAAATCTTTAAAAAAATAAACTAAGTATAATCCTAGAGGCAGAAAATGGATATGTAATAAAAAAGAGGACTTCTAAACACATTTAATAAAAAGATCAGTTGTGGAGAAACTTTGAAATACACACACAGGAATTATAAGGAATATAGAAAGGCAATTAATGTTCTCTTGATTCTGCTTTTTTTCACTCTTGATTATTTTGAGCAAGTTTTCCATGTTTTTCTAAGATCATTGAACTCATCATCTCTTATGGCACAGTAGTATGCCATCCCAATCATTGTACCACAACTTGTTCAGCCATTTACCAATTGACAGGCATCCCCACAATTTCCAGTACCTTACCATAACTAAGTAATTGCCATTACTAAGAGAGCTGCTAAAAACATTTTATATCATATAAACTCTTTCCCTTTTTCCCTAAACATTTTTAGAAATAGACCTAATAGTTTTATTATTGTGTCAAAAGTTCTATATATTTTTAATAACTTTTGACATAATTTCAGATCACTTCCCAAAATGGTTGGATTAGTTCAAAATTTTTCCATTACCCTTCCAACATTTGTCACTTTCTCCTTTGATCATTTTAGCCAATCCAATAGATGCAAAACGATATCTCAAGGTTGTTTTAATTTGCATTTCTCTAATCAGTGATAATTTAGAACATTTTCATTCAAAGAAAGAACTGATAAATTGAAGTACATATATAATGATTTTACATATGCTATATATGTATGTTAAAAATGTCATATAAATATATAAAATATACACACATATGTATGTTTGTCTAATGGTAGCTGTCTCTAGGATGAAGGTGAGAAGAGAATAAAAAGTGAGGAAAAGTTAAAACCAGAAAGTTAAACAATAACTTTCAAAGAATATCAGATTGTACATAATAGATTTGTGGTTACATGTGGAATCATTTTTATTACACTTTATTATAGAAATGTTTGTCTTATGCCCAAAATTAAAAATATTTTTAAAAACTTATTAAAAATTAACAATCACGTGGAACTAAAAAAGAATAGATTATTTACATTTTAATATGAAGAGATGATCCATGTGTATCCTATCATCAGGGACCACTGGGAGCTAGTAAAACAGAGAGCCTGGGAATAATTATATGTGTTCATAGGTGCATTTGTATGTGTGACATGTATGCATAAACATATAATCTCGAAGAAAATAAAGGAAAAGGGAAAGGAATACACAGAAGGGAAAAAAAGGAGAACAGAGATGGGGGAAATTATCTCACCTATTTTGGGTATACAAGTAGATTAATAAAACAAGGAGAAAGGATGGTAAGAGATGTTTAGGGCTCATTGTCATCTAAACTGGTCAAAGAAAAAAAAGATGCACAAAGTGCAGAAATACATTTGATTCAACAAGAAAATAAGAAAGAAGATAAAATAGAATAATGGAGAGAACAAGGAATAAAAGAGAACAACCACAAGGTGGAGAGTAACATTGGTAGGGAATACTCCACCAAAGACATAGGCAGCATGAAATGATCTTCTAAAGAAGCTGATGTTTGATTGAGTCTTTAAAGAAATCTTGGATTTGAAGCTTGTGATTTTTCATCTGACCTGCAGTTGTCGCTCCGAAAGACAGAGCCTCAGTCCTTTAAAATCACTTAATCCTAGAATTTTAAAGTTGGAACGGGCCTTAAGAGCTGCCTAGTTTAACCCATACCTCAAAATTAGCCTACCCATCAAGTGATGGTTCAGCCCTTTCTCTTCAAACCTCCAGTGAGGGGAAACTTACTATATCTAAAAGCAGCCATTCTTCTAGTCTATTTAAAACTCCCACCCACTGCTTCTGAGTTCAATCAGAATAAATCTGATCTTTCCCCTGCAAAAAGTCTTTCAAAGATTTGGTCACAGGTAGAATGACTCTCTAACGGTCTGTTTTTCACCAGACAGAACATACCCAATTCTTTTTATTGAGGCTCATAAGACATGATTTTAAGATCTTTCATCATCCTGATTGTCCTCTGGACATCTTCCAGTTTGTTAATATCCTTTTTAGATTATGGAGCCCCGTTCTCAGCATAGAACATGCAAAAAGAGCCCAGGGTTCTGACTTTGAACAGGCCCCTGCTTGAAATCCCGAAACTCATCAACAGATCTATTCTGCAGGTTACCAAAGGTCTCTCTCCAACTCTCTAAGCCTATGCCTTATCAGAAAACATGTGGGGCCACCAGTAACCCAAAACTCAGAGGCTCAATGTCCTGGCATAACCAGAGATTTACATTTCCAATGAACAGAAGGTCCATGATTTCATCCTTCAGGAGTTTGGACCCTAATACTGAGAATGAAAATTCAGAGAGGTGTCATTCTGCACGTGCCTCAAAGACTGAGTCTTGGAGTATAAACAAAAGCATAGCTTCCAGGAGCCTCAGTCCACCTTCAGCATGACCTGGCGGTCAATGGTGACTCAAGCTTTTTGAGACCTAGTGTATGTGTATGCATGTGCATGCATGTGCATGCATTATGTAGATATATGCTTACATACAAGTATATGTTGTTGTGTTTTATGTAATCTAAGTACAAAAGTCCATTATTATGGGACTGTCTCCTCACTTAGAGAGCTCAAAGCCCCAAATCTGCATAAAGGGTTGGTTGGAATGGATGAGAGTTGGAGACAGGAGAGCTTCAGTCTCTTCAGTTTCTTTGGGTTCCTCCATCTCCTTGGTCTGGAGGCTCTTTGGAAACTTCTGACTTTTAGATCTGATAAAGAAGATTAACAATGCCTACATCAAGCTAACATGAGAGAAGCTAGCAGTTTCCATCATTTTGCTATTATCAGTTTATTATACTATAAACACTGGAGAAATTCCTTTCAGAAGAGATCTAAGACCCTCTCATGATTGAGTCAAACTACCTCACTTTCTTTGAACTCTATTCTATATTGTTTGGTATTTTCTTCTACATAAACTTTCACCAATTTCTGTTTTGCTATTGCCTTGGGTAATTGGTTTCTTTGATACCTATTATATCCTAGATTTGAACCCCAATTAATGGAAAATACTCTGAAGTGTAACTTAAACCTGAAAATCTAGACTAACAGTATTTAAGAGAGGGAATCAGAGTAGCCAAGCTTTCAGTCCCTACCTCTTGAATCCTCTCCTGGAAAGAATGAGTGTCTTCCCTGGAAAATGGGTGCAGGGTTTGGAGAAGAATTTAAATAAATCATTTTGCCTCTCTTAGAGTCATACAGTGCCACCTAATATGATACACATAGAGAACAACACTTATAATATGTGTGGATGTGCACATAAATACATATGCTTTATATGCATATTTATATGTAGGTCTATCTGCAAGTATATTTATATTGTGATTGCCACATGTCATAATGACTCTTATAGAGGCAAGAGCAAGGTAAAGAAAGCAAAGGAAAAATCCCAGAAAAGTGAAATGAGAAGATGAATCAGTGAAAACATAATATTTTGGACAGAAAAAAAAAGTCAGGAAAGACATGGTGGAGAAGCTAGACCCCAAAGGAAGAAAGGGATGTCACCAGGAAGAAATGGTAGGAATGAGGGATGTTGTTGTTTGTCCTTCATTCATGAAGAGGACCATGATTCAATGGCAAGCATGTGAATTGAATTCAACTGAAGGAAAGTTGCACCAAGTCACCAGACTCACTTTTTCCTCCAGAACTATCTGGGTACAGAAACAAGATAGAAGGTGAATAGAGAGATTGCCCTAGAGGCAGTGAAAGACCTTAACCTCCATCTAGTAAAGGATGTTGGGAAGAGGTAGAATTCATGATAGAATAGCAGGAGAAATGTAGGAGACATTATACAGAGCCCTTTTCGTTGAAGGTGATATTTCCTTTTCTTTTTAAGTCTCAACTAGACTATAAATCCAAGGACAGGAAATCACATGTTCCCTTTTCACCTTTCTTGACTCCACAATGTTGAATCTAGCTCTGAGCAGAATCTATTAGAGTTTGTATAATAAATTAATAAATTGATGAATGAAATTGTATTATTAATAATGAATTTGTTGTCCTTTATTAAATATTTATGATTGACTTATTAATAATATATAATTCATAATTATTTATGTATCTTATAATCCTCAATTTTTTCCAATGACTTTAGAAAATAGAAGTGACCTTTGAATACCAAGGGGGATTTCCTTTTATTTGTGGAATTTTCCTTTTTTTTCTTAGTCATCAACTCCAACCCAAGAATCTCTTTTGCAATTATCCAGAAATTACCAAAGAGATCCTTAGTGTAGGGTTGAGATCTAGTCCAGATTAGAGGGAGAAGTTTAAAAAGGGAAAAGCTCCACAAATAAACTGGAATGTCCCATTGGAGAACTTGGTTTTTCTCCAAGGAGAAACACCTCCCAACAGTCAAAAGAACCTTTGAGGTGTTACCCTTAGACCTCTTCTTGGGCATTTTCTCTCTGCATGACCAAAAGCAAATAACAAACTTGTCTTAATATTTTCATTCAAAAAGTGAGCATAATAATATTCACCTATTTTTCCTCAAGGAGGACTGGCACTTCTTGTGTAAGGGCCTGCCAAGCCCTTTTCAGGGCTTCTCTCATCTTCTTTTGGTGTTCACCTGAATATCTAATTCTTACCTGTGACTCCAAGAAGCCGTAGCATGCACAGTGGCTATGCCCTGGTAAACTGTCTCAGCAGATGGGCTAAACCTTGTTGGGGGTAAAAGCTAATATGTGAGTTTGTGAAGCATGTGAAAACTTCCTCTAGTGAAATGAGTGCATGAGAACAATTTGTTCCAGTAGTAATTCAGATAGCTGAAACAAGTATTGTGGAGCACTTAGAATATTAAAAGATGCCAATCCCAGGTCAATACCAGTTGTTCTGAATTTTGCCTTGGCACTGGACTTCAATGACTCTGGAAAATAGAGTAAGGCATATTTCTTTATACAACTTTCCTTCATTTAAATCTTTTTTTTTAGTTTTTTCTTTTTTTCTTTTTTTAGTTTTTTGCAAGGTAATGGGGTTAAGGGGCTTGCCCAGGGCCACATAGCTAGGTAAATATTATTAAGTGTCTGAGGCCAAATTTGAACTCAGGTACTCCTGACTCCAGGGCCAGTGCTCTATCCACTGCACCACCTAGCCAACCCCCTTCATTTAAATCTTTTTTGTTTTGTTTTTTTAACTTATTTTTTATTCTCATTTTGTAAAAATTTTTTTTACATTGATAAAATATTCTTGTTTACAAGTAAACAAAATATCCCTCCCCCCATGAATATAGATAGACTTGCTTGGGCGAAAAAAGTAAAAGGGAGAGAAAAAAATAAAATTAAAAACAATAATAGTAATAATTGTAGGTATGGCCAGGTGGAGCAATGGACGAAGCATCAGCCCTGGAGCCATGAGCACCCGAGTCCATATCCAGCCTCGTAAACCCAACAATCACCCATCCATGTGACATGCAAGCCACCAGATCTCCACTGCCCTGCAAAAACCATAAAGAAGAAAAAAAAAAGACTCAAAATAAAATAAAATAGTAATAATAGTAGGGGCGGCTGGGTGGCAGACAGAGCATTGGCCCTGGAGCCAGGAGCACCTGGGTCCAAATCCAGCCCCAGACACCCAAAGATCACCCTGCTATGTGACCCCAGGCAGGCCACCCAGCCCCACTTGCCCTGCACCCTCCGCCAAATAATAATAACAAAAAATGTGCTTCAGTCTTTGTTCCAACACCAACAACTCTGTCACGGGTGGATCACATTCTTTATGATAAGTCCATCACTAAAGTTACTTCCATATTTTTGCAATGTTGCCATTGCTGATTGCAACTCCTTCCTTTCTTATTTCTCCACTACCATGTACAATATTTTCTCTCTCCTTTCATTCTGACTCTGCTGTAGGGTCACTGAGTGGTGCAGCAGACAGATCCCTGGTCCTGGGGCCAAGAAGCCCTGAGCCCCCATACCACCCCTTAGGCCTAGAATCCACCTGGCCCTATGGTCCTAGGCAGGCCTTCCAATCCCAGCCCCTTGAAAGAAGTAAAAAAGAAAATGTGTTATATCTGACCACTCTCCCTCCATGGTCCATCCTCTCCTCCTTTATTCACATCCCCACCCCTTCCCCCTGCTCCCCCCTCCTTTTTACTCCAGATGTCTATACCCCATTGAGTATATTTGCTGTTTCCTCTCCTAGCCATCTCTGATGAGAGCAAAGGTTCGCTCATCCCCTTTGTCTCCCCACTTCCATATCATCGCAATAGCTCATTGTAATAAAAAAAAAATCTTATTATGTGAAATATCTTGGTCTATTCCCCCTCTCCTTTTTCTTTCTCCCATTCCATTTCCCTTTTTTTCTATTGACTCCATTTTTACACCATATTTTATCTTCAAATTCAGCTTTCTCCTGTGCTTCAACTATAAAAGCTCCCTCTACCTGCTCTATTAACTGAGAAGGTTCATATGAATATTATCAGTATCATTTTTCTATATATGCAGTTCATCCTCATTAAGTCCCTCATATTTTCCCCCTCTCCTCCAATCTCCATGCTTCACCTGAGTCCTGTATCTGAAGATCAAACCTTCTGTTCAGCTCTGGCCATTCCAAAAGGAACCTTTGAAATTCCCCTGGTTCATTGAAAGTCCAGATTTTTCCCTGGAAGAGGACATTCAGCCTTGCTGGATAGTTCATTCTTGGCTGCATTCTAATCTCTTTTGCCTTCCGGTATATTATATTCCAAGCCCTACGAGCTTCCAATGTAGCTGCTGCTAAGTCCTGTGTGATCCTGACTGCAGTTCCACAATATTTGAACTGTGTCCTTCTGGCTGCTTGTAATATTTTCTCTTTGACTTGGGAGTTCTGGAACTTGGCTATAATATTCCTAGGGGTTGTTTTTTTGGGATCTCTTTCTCGGGGGGATCGGTGGATTCTCTCCGTTTCTATTTTGCCCTCTGTTTCTAGAATATCAGGGCAATTTTCCTGTAGTAATTCTTTGAAAATGATGTCAAGGCTCTTTTCCTGATCATGACTTTCAGGTATTCCAATAATTTTAAAATTATCATTCCTAAGTCTGTTTTCCATATCAGTTGTTTTTTCAATGAGTTATTTCACATTTTCTTCTAATGTTTCATTTTTTTGGTTTTAAAGTATTGATTCCTGATTTCTGGTAAATTCATCAATCTCCCTGAATTCTATTCTTTGTCTGAAGGATTTGTTCTCCTCAGTGAGTGTTCTTATTCCATCTGGCCAATTTTGCTTTTTAAAGCATTCTTCTCCTCAATAACTTTTTGAACTATTTTATCCATTTGACCTAAGCTGGTTTTTAGCATGCTATTTTCTTCAGCATTTTTTTGGATTCCCTTGACTAAGCTGCTGATTTCATTTTCATGTTTTTCCTACATCTCTCTCCCCTTTATTTTCCCAGTTTTTCTTCCAACTCCCTCATTTGATTTTCAAAGTCTTTTTTGAGCTGTGTCATAGCCTGAGCCCAATTTCTGTTTTTCTTGGAGTCTTTAGATGCAGGAGCTTGTGCTTCCTCATCTTCAGACTGAGTATTTTGATCCTTCTTGGGCTCATTTGCAAAATAATTCTCAATAGTCTTCCTTTTATTTCTCTGCTTGCTCATTTTCCCAGCCTGGGCCTGGTTTTAGGGTGCTTCCTGAGCTTTTGGGGAACTCCCACAAGGGTATCAGTGTGTGAGGCTCTGTCCTCCCTCCTGGTCTGTGAATGACCATAAGCGCCCCCCTCTGCCATGGGGCTGAGGTGGGGGGGCTGCTGCTGTTCTATGGGGGGGCCTAGACTGCGATTAGGATCTGAATGTGGTCAGAGCCCCAGAGTCCTGTTCCAGGGGCAGAGGACAGAGCTTAGCAGTTTCTCTCTCTCTGTCTTCACTCCCCTCCCTAGGTTCAATGGGCTCATGCCCTGGGGGCTCCTACTTACCAGCTCCGCCTGCTTCTGTTTCCTGGATCAGGGCTGGGGAAAGACCAAGCTGCTGGCTGTGTGCCCTGAGGGCTGGGCTCCATGTGCTAGCTCTGGCAGAGGTCCCTGGCTGTTCCCCCACTTTGTTCCCCGTGCTCCCTGGGGTGCAGCTCAGGAGACTCCCCCGCTGCTGTGAGCCACAGCTCCCAGCGCCTTGGGGCTGCCTCCGGGAGGCTGAAGTTCTTTGGCTCTGGCGGGCCACCCTTCTGGAGGGCGCCCCTCCAACCCCAGGGAACAGAGCCTTTCTGCTCTTTTCCAGGTTACCTTGAGTATGAGAACTGCCTCACTGGGTCCCTTTTGGGGTTCTGTCTCTCGAAAGTTTAGTTAGAGTCCTTAGCTTATGAGTTTTATTAGAGAGCTCCTAAGACTGGATCCCTTCATGTCGCCGTCTTGGCTCCAACCCCTCCCCATTTAAATCTAATCCGTGCATGAACCAAGACATCATTTTGTGATGTCATTGGTTCTCTTCTGAAATGAAGGACAAGCAATCATTTATCTAATGGAGACAAGTGCTTTGTAAACCTACAAATGCTATAGTTATGTCCTGGATAGCCCAGAAACATTATTCTCAGCAAATCCAAAATAAAATTTATTGACCTACATAGCAAGCACATAATAAATACTTGTTTATTCAATGATTCAAGTGACATGAAAAATAAAGTGAGAATGAGTGATATAAACTTTAGACAGTGTCAATGAATGTTTATCAGACAACTACTAAGGGTCAGGCAATATCTTAGGACTGTGTTGTTTTCCTTTTTAAGAAAAAGATAGTTCCTGTTCTCATGGAACTCAGGCAGAGGGTTAAAGTAGAAAGAGTCTTACAGATCATCTAGTTAATTTCTTTATTTTTCTTTTCTTTTTTCTTTGATTGAGAGCACATTAGGGCTTTTGACTCCAAATGTAAAGCTCTTTGTGTTAGGTAGTGCAGTATACAGTATGAATTTAGAGACAAGATCTGCATTCAAATACTGCTTCAGACTCTTACTAGTTAGGTGTCTGTAGATTAAAATCATTTAATTTCTCTAATCCTCACTTTCCAGGTCTGTGAAATGGAGCTAATAGTAAAGATTGTTGAGAAGATGAAGTGCTTTACAAAACTAAATATATTGGCAAATTCTAGTTATCATCATTATTATTTTTATTATTATATCAACAACTTCAAGAAAATTGCAGAAAAAAAGTTCTTTTGTGGGTTTTGAGTGAGCAATGGAGTGTAGCACCATACAAATAAGGCAGTGAAATAGGCTAGAAAGACCATTGAACATAGAATTAGAAGCTCTGGGGTTGGCCCCTAATTCTTCCACTTACCCATTATACATGTACATCTCATGTTTGGCCTCAGTTTCCTTATTGATCAAATGAGGATAGTAGACTAAATTATCTTTTACATTCCTTCTAGCTATAATATGCCATAATTCTAACTTGGGGTAAGTAGAGACAGACTTCAGTCAAAGGCAACTTGATATTTGGTACTATGGAAGTCATCAGCAAGTTGCTCTGTGGAATTTTTAATACTCAACTTTGTCTTTTCAATTTTTTTCTTTTTCTCAGTGGGGAGAGGGGATGGATCCGAAAAAGCTTTCTTAAAGGATATTTGCAATGTTATGCTTGCCAGAGAGATATCAGTCTCAAAACATAGGCTATACCACACAGAGGTTTTCTCAGATTTTATGTTACATATGAGCAGACAAGTAGAAGGTAAGACAAGCAGATATTTAATAAATGTTCATTGAATTTAAATTACTTAAAGAGATCTGAGTCATTCTCACTTAGGAGATAGTCTGTATCACTGATCATAAATGATATTACCTAAGGAAACAATATTGAGAGCCTAGAAACGAATGAGAGTTCTCATGTAGGGTAGAATTACATACAGAACTAAGCAGAGGAATCGCCATAAAAGAATATTCACAAAGCAGTCAGAATGGTATTTTTTAAAACAGCCTGTATAGGAAAGTGACTCAGATGTCTAAGTTGGAGAGAGTTTCAGGGACATATTGTCCAAAAACCCTGCCAATTAAATCAAGCCAAATCATTTTTCCTCTGAACCATCATCTGGATTATACAGTGAACCAAATGGAGTTCCAGAAGGTCATATCAAGCCCAACCTGTCACTAAAGTCACCAGTTCTGTCAATGACCAACTGAAGTCAGCAGGAGGGAACATGAATTTTCTGAGGGCAGAATTTTATCTGAAATTGGATGTTATCAAAGGACAGAGTATAAGTTCATGGGAAGTTCATTCAATAATTATGATGAAAATGAATGTAGTGTTATATAATAGTCAAAAGAAAATCCTTGGTGACAGATTCTTGTGCAATCTCCCTCCTTCCCCATCCTTCTCCCTTTCATTGCAACGTTGGCATAAAGCTTCCATCAGCTGAAGACAACCTTTCCAACTGTGAAATTTCTGGCTCCTGTGCCTACAACATGAAGAAAGCCTTTTCTACTGAGAGGATGCATTTTCACTTTTATTATACCAGATGGGGATAACAGAGATCCTTGCTGATATCTAAATCCTTCTTCAATGTACCAATGATTCCCAAATGAAGATTCCCAAGAGATTCTTAAAGAGTACCATATCTGTTAAAACCATAGTAGATGGAGGGAGTCAGGAGCCTAAATTCAACTTCTGACAGTTTTACCTGTGTGACCTTGCATAAATCATGTAACCTCAATCTCAGTTTCTTCAGACTAGAGTAGTAACTAGAGAGTAACCTTAGAGTCAAGGACCATGGGCTAGCCCCCTGCCCATCAGAATGCCTTGAAAAGTGTCTGAGGTGTTTCATCCCACTTGTTTGGCAGACAATATAATACACCTAGTCCTCCTTTTTACCCATCTCTATCCCTAAATAGAAGTAAGCAGAACCAAAGCAATAATATACCCTTAGAAGTATCTTTAGAGTCTTCCCTCTGATACCTAACCATGTCTATACAAGATGCAATGCCTCAGAGCTCTAAGTATCTCTCTAAGACACTAAGTGACGAACTAATATTTAATTTGTATTAGTGGAGGGAGTTTTCATACCAGATTGTTCTCTCCAATAATGAATTCAATTATTAATTGATTTATTAATGATTTAATCAATTTAATATATTACATGTTATAAAATAACATGCAAATCTGGCAAGTGCTATATAAATGTTTATCATTGGTATTATTATAATGAAATGATAGATTACCAATTCACAGCTTTTCAAATTTCTAGCACCATTAAAAAAAATAATCTCCTTGTCAAATAATAATGTTGGCCTCCTCCAGAGCTATCAACCATTTAAAATGCTTTGAAAAGCAGCGGTTTTAGAGAGAATTACTTCCAAGTCTTTCCCAATGGCAAATTTTTAGGTTTATAAACATATATATATTCATTATATATATAATATATAATATATTAATATGTCATACAGACAAGCCTGTATATAAACATCTGTAAGTTTCAATAGCTTAAATTAACATTAAGATTTTTAAACCTTCTGTCTTTCTCATCATATAGATATATAGATATAGACACATATTAATTACATATATATATATATATATATATATATATTAAAGTCATTCTCCTCAGTGCTTTACCAGCCATTCATCAATAAAACCAATGTCATTTTCATGTTATTTTTTTTCCATCTCAAATGACTTGGCAGCAGCAGGCATGGAGGCGGATTAGGAGATCCTTATCAACCAAGAGAACCAAAAACATCATAAAATCAGTACTGATTGATATCAGGAGCCTCTTTTAAATACTAGGGAGAGCATACTTAAAATTAACATTAATCAAATCAAATTATTCTAAATGATCTAGAGACTATTAATTTTTTTGAGTGCATAAAACCTTGGAAAAATAAAACACAATTGAATCCCAAAAAAAGAGATCATAGATGGGCCCCACGACAACAATGAATGTGTGATCAAGTACTCCATAGGCTCTCCTTTATCCTCCCTGGATCCCTTCCCAGCTGTGGAATCATAGATAGAGAACAGAAAGGGACCTCAGAGGTCTTGTAGTCCAGAGCACCCATTTTACAAATGAAAAACTCAAAGATGTAAAATCAGTTACTTGGAGCCAGTAAGCAAAAAAGGAAGAATTGGAGTCTAGATTTTTCTAACTCAATCCAATACTATGTAGAAACTAGGCTTCACAGATATAATCTGCAAGACTTTGTCTTCATTCCCCTCCTCTTATCTCTTTTCCAAGAAGTATTCTCATTGCTTCCATTTTGTCTTCTATTGGTGAATCCGATGCTTTTTGAATGATAATAAGTGAAACTGAGATTCCAAAGAGTTTGCCTGAAATAGAGACTAAAATATCTTGGAGAAAGATAATTGTTCCCCCTTCCTTATGCTTTGGAAAATGGAACCATCTTTCTCTTTTTTGGAACTAAGACTGTTAGGACCTGAGTCTTCTGCTTCTCAAGAAGGGATCAGACTAGTCATCTCTGGTATCATTTTGGTAAGGTACTAAAAGCCCACTGCTCCTAGGGAAGAACCATCCCTAGTCTCTCTGTTTAAGTACTTCTGAAAACAGCAGGGGATGGTATACTCTGGCCTGCCTCAACTCCCCCTAGCACTGATAGAATAGATTCTTGGAGTGATGGATATTTCTCTCTTTAAAGCTCTAGGGTCTTTTTAAAGAAGAAATCACAATATCCCTTCCGGTATGTTCCTCACTGATTACCAGTCAACCCAGAGTTAATTAGCTTTTTAAAGATTTATTTACTGAATAACAATATCCCACCCTATACTCCAAAATTCTGGGGCACACTCTCCCACAAGAACATCAGAAGTGCATGGAAAAGCGAGATTAAGCTTAGAGGGAATGTGTAGCAAGAACTCCTTGCTGGATGGAATCCATTTTTCCCTTCATAGAGTCCTCATGAAGTCTTTTCTTGGTGGACTTCTAGGAATTTTTTGCACCTATTCTTCATGGTTGATTGACTGGAACTGATTCAATAAGCCATTCTGTCTTGTTAAATTTATCTGGTATAGATAATCTTGCTAATTACATTAATTTAAGGAAAGGGGGATAGGACCTCTTTTATGATGGTAAAAATGAGAATTGCTTTGGTCTAGAAACCAGAAAACCTTCATTTTAGTCTCATATCTAGTAACTGCATCTGCAGTATTTGGAAGTAATAACTCTTACGGAAAAACAAGGGGGTACAGGGTGAAGTCAGGGCCTAAACCCATATGCTCTATTTTAGAAATCATGGAAAGCTGGGGTGGGGCAGCAAGTCAGGATGGCAGATCAGAGGCAGCAATCCAGGCAAACTATCCCAGTATTCCACTCCAACCAACTTTAAAATAGTGCCTTAAATTGAATTGTGCAGTGGTAGAGCCAGAAAAAGGATGGGATGAGACATTTCTCTAATATAAGTCAAATTTAGGAAATTGAAAGGAGAGGTCTGTGATACCAAGGTTAGAACTTGACCAGGCAGAGGCAGCACCAGCTGTGGGCTTTGGAGGCAGCCAGGAGAACAGTTCAGAAGTTCTCAATCCAAATATGGCAAGCTGGTCAGACAACTGGCTGGAAAGATATGACAGGGAAACCTTTCCTAACACTTGGTACAACTGGAGCTGACTGACAGCTCTATTGCTCATCCATAGCTCAAGATTACCATTCCAGGAAGGAAAACAGTCCTTGTGATCATTCACAAGGGAACGGCAGCTCTGGTTGCAGTTGTAAAGAGATTATCACTTGTGACTTTTAGAGAAGGGGAACTGGTCACAGTTCCAGGACAGAAAGGAATGCTAGCACTTTCAACTATAGGGCGACAGAGGTAGGAACTTCCCAGTAGAGACAAGAGCACAAGCCAGGAGAGTAGTGATCCCACTTCACAACAAATTACATCATGAAAGTACTGAAAACGTTCAGAATTTGAGCTCTTAAAACAGAAGCAAAAAAAAAAAAGAGCTTTAAACTTGTGCAAACAGTGCCTCCCTATCCCAAAGTGAGCAGAGTCCAATTTTAACATACAGTACAAAGGCAAGAAATAACACTGAAAAATGTGGAAACAACAAAAAAAGATTTGACCATCAAAAGCATGTGCCAGGGAAGACTAAAACACAAACTCAGAAGAAGACAATGACAGGAAAATTCCTACAGCCAAAAACTGAAAGAAAAAGGCTAATTGGACCTAAGTCCCTAGAAAAAAGGGAAAAGAAAGAGATAAGAATAGTACTATCTTGGAAACACTGATAACTTATAAATTCTAGAACTAACTAAAAATATCAGCACTAACAGAGTCCAACTTTATAATAAAGATAAAAATCAAGAAATAGACTGGAAGAATGAGTAACAACATTAATAACCAAAAAAGAAAGGAAAAAAGGAAGGTAGGATGGAAGGCAGGAAGGAAGACCATATTTATAAAATACTAGCATGGATGTCAAAATCACTACAAACTAAGCCTTAACAAAATGTGAATTTGAAACAAACCCATAAAGAATTCCTGGAAAAAATCAAAAAAATCTTTTAAAAATAAGAGGTAGAGAGGAAAGATGGAGAAAAGAAATGAGTGATGCAACAAAACTATAAAAGGAGAGTCAATATCTCATATATCTTAGATCTGCTCTGATATCTTAGATTCACAGGGTAAAATAGAAATTGAAAGCTTCCTTCTATGACCTCCTAAAAGAGATCCCAAAATAGAATCTATAAAACTATAGTGAAATTCTAGAGATCCCATGTCAAGAGAATACTGCAATTAGCCAGAAAGAAGCAATTCAAATATCATGGAGCTATAGTCAGGACCATACAAGATTTAGCAGCTTCCACATTAAAAAAGCAGAGGACTTGGAATTTATTTGGAAGACAAAGGAGCCAAGATTACAACCCAACAATAACCTATCCCCCCAAAACTGAGCATAATCCTTCAAAGGGAAAAATGAATATTTCATGAAATGCAAGACTTTCGAGCATTCCTGATGAAAAAACTAGAGCTAAATAGAAAAAAAATATTTTTAACTAGGCAACAGAAGACATTCTTTGTTTCATTTCTTTCTTACCTATCTTAATTATTGAACTGTTGTGCCCAAAGAGCGAGACAGAGACCAGAAATTTGATAAGGTTGGAGATTTTATTCCCAGGGACTGTCCGGGGATTGAGTACCCAAATCAGACAGTACCTGAGTGTTCAGGGAATAGGGTTTTTATAGTGTTTTGAGGGGGGGGTACTGAGAGCAAGCAAGATACAAGCAAGGTCAAGGTCAGCAGTTAGATATATTATCTTGTTATACTAATACAAACATGTAAACATATGACTCAGTATAGATAGATGGCTGGACATAGTGGGAAAGGGTCAGGGTCTCTGTGTTATGTCTGAACATGTTTACTGAGATGGAGGGAGTCAAAGATTCATGGGATTCCGACAGATTTGAGGGAGTGAACTTTACTATCTTATGGTTCCAGCTGCATTTGGGGAAGGGGAGGCAGTCCTGGGAAGAAGCAGGAATCTTACAGATAAAGCAAGATAATTAGGCTAACAAGGGTGCTTTGTCAGGCAAAAGGAGCAGAAAATTTTATGGTATATGCATAACCCCTTGGGTCCTATCAGACTATTTTCAAACCCAAAGGCACCTAGCCAAAGTTATATTTCTAAGGAATTTCTCTGGACCCAGAAGGATGTCAGGGACCCCTTTCTATACAGGAATTTCACAAACATTGATATTGTACTTCAGAATGATTTATCAACTGAAACCTGTTAAAGACTTAGCTTATAAAGGTCAAAAGTGTTCCATTGCAACCAGGGTCATCTCAAGTCATGTTGAACCCTATCTGGTCACTGGACCCAGATGGATATAGAGAAGAAAGTCAGGAATATATCCCTCCTTCACTTAAATCCATTTCCCTCACATATCATGACATCATGTCTCTGATGTCATAAGCCTCTTTGAGAACAAAGCACAAACCGCAACAACAGCTGCTTCTTATCCATTTCAGCTATAGATAGATAAAAACCATGATCAAAATGTTTTTAATCTCCATTTATATCTTTGTTACCTAGCTCTCAATGTATTATCTCAAAGTTTGTAATAATGACTAACATATTTATTTAACACAATTATCATATTAATATTATTACTAGTATTAAAGTTGATGTTTATGTAGATTTTTAAAGTTTACAAAGCATTTCATAATGATATTCATGCAATAGAAAAAGAAATAAGTGTAAGCAGTGGGCACCCTTTACTTATTGCCAAAATTGGTCTAGGATGTAAGGGAGAAGAAGGATTGCAATTTTCATCAGGGAAGAGAATACCTATATAAGAGTAGTCACAGATACAGGGAAGTTTTGAAGTATTATATTAACTTAGTAAAATATTATTGAAGGTAAATAAATGATAAATAGCTATAATGCAAGGATGTATGTTTATATATGGCATGGTACAAGATAAAGAAAGCAGACTGAAAAGAAGAAAATGAAAGAAGGAAAATATTGGAAGGGAAGGCAACAAAATGTAATTTTTTAAGATTTAAGTAGACATTCAGTTCTATGATATGCAGTATATAGCATAGAATTTGTTTTATGTGATTTTATTTTTAATAATCTATTTGAATTTTTTCTTTTCATGATTGCTGTCTAATTTCTTTAGAAACAAAATCTAGCTACTGTCCTCTAGCTTTTAGGGTGTAAAAATTGACTGTTTATAATATTTGCTCTATGACCATCTTCTGAATATCCCTTGTCCTCAGTAAAGTTATGTCCTAAAATCACTTAACCTCTGTTTGCTGCGATTTCCTCATCTGTAAAATTAGAATAATAATTCCAGGGTTGTGGTGAGGATCAAATGAGATATGATTGTAAAGTTGTTAGCACAGTGTCAAACACATAGTAAGAGGTATATCAATATTAGTGTTTTTAAAAGTTACTTCTTTTCCTTATCTTGAATTTCCATTCACTTTTAACCATGTTTGTTTTTCCTATTTCCAATTAGGGAATTATTTTCTTTGAATGAGAATTTAAAATTTTCTCTTTGTGGATTGTTAACAATACATCATCAACATCAAGCAGCACACCTTCTAATTATTTTTGTGATTTTTGTTCTTGGATAAATAGCTCAATTGAATAGTTTTTTAATTTTATGCTCCTAAGATCTATCCATCTATGATTATAAAACCCTTCTTCCATCTTTTGTATCCATAGTTTTTAAAATCTGACCTCATCAAAAAGTTCCCTCAGCAGGTATACTGGTATCTTTAATTGCCTCCCTTTCCTTCTTCATTGGATGAATCAAATGATTTTATCAGAATGTTTTTTTATAGCCCTCAACCATGGATTCACAATTATCATTTCTCTGTTATTCTTAAAACCCTCTTTTCTGACAGCTTTCACAAACCCACTTATGTCCAATATTTGCTCTTCTTTGATTTAAAAACCTGATACTTTGACATCTAAAAATATTTTGCTGTTTGTTGCTCTTGATCCATTTCAATTGTGTCCAACCATCCATGTCCCCATTTAGAGTTTTCTTGCAAAGATGTCGGAGTATAGCTATACAGCTCATTTTACATATGAGGGAATGGAAGCAAACAGGGCTAAGTAACTTGCCCAGGCTTGCACAGCTAGTAAGTGTCTGAGGCTGGATTTTAACTTAGGACCTCCTGATGCCAAGGTCAATGCTCTATACATTGTATCATCTATCCACTTCTAAAAAAAATATGACTAAGTATATGGAGTTTGTTGATGGAAATAGAGCATTTCACCAAAAGAGCTCAGACTTCTTAATCAGACACTGTCAGCATGTTTATTCTTCATCATTCTCTCAAAGTCAGCATGCTATTTCCTAACTCCTCCACCAGCCAAATCACCAAATCTGTCTTTTATTAGTTTTATTATGATGTCAGCTCTACCTACCTTGCAGAGAAGTTATGAGAATGAGTCATTTATGATAAAGATTCTTTAAAAGTGGGGTGATGTAAGATCATCCATTATACTATTGAAACTTTCAAAGCAGTCTTTAAAATATTTAGTAGCAGAAAATTTCTATTACACTCCCACCTCTGCTCTCCTTACCACTCACAAAAAGTTACTAAATTTTCATTGACTTCCCTTACATTTACTATTCCCTTCCCTCTTTAACACTCTCTCATCATTTTGCTCACACATATTAGGATAAAAGAAGGTTCTCTTAGAGAGAAAGAAAAAGGTCAAATATCACAAATACCAAAACCAGATTGACCTTCCTACAGCAAGTCAATAAATTCAACAGAGGGATTAGGACTGTGCTTTCATTAGTATAAGTAATTTCCAGATTCCCTGCCAATAAAAGGCAGAATCAACTCTTCATAGTCTTGAAGTGGCTAAAGTGGATAGAATGAAAGATTTAGCAACCTGAGTTTGAATCCCATCACATACTCTCACTAGTTGTGTGACCCTAGGCAAGTCACTTAATCTCTGTCCTAACTCAGTTTAATCATCTGTAAATTAGAAATATTAATAGAACTTATCTCAGAGGTCTATCTTGGGGATTAGATGTGATGATGATATGGTATGTTACAATATAATGTAATATATCATATATATTATAAATATATATGATAAAAATATAATATAATATATTAAATAAAGTGCTATACATTTTTTAAAGTACTATATAAATGGTAACAAAGTTCTTGAATGGACCAAACCAGATTAAATTGTAATTGGGAGGTAACTAAGTGGCCCAGTGGAGAGAGCATTGGCCCTGGAGTCAGGAGGACCTGAGTTCAAATGTGACCTCAGCCACTTGATATGTACCAATTGTGTGGCTCTGCGCAAATCACTTAACCCTGATTGCCTTGCCAAAAAAAATGTAAATGTAAATGTTTAAGCTAGTAAATAAATAAAAAATATATTACAACATAGATCATTTTACTATGTCATATTCTAGGTCAATCTACAGGTAGTAGGAATCGATTTCTATTTGAGTATGAGACCACTGGCCTCAATTCTGAGAAGTTATGTGAATTAATCAGGGTATGTAGGAAGCAAGGGTGGGAAATCCATACTTGTCTTCCTTGTTTCAAGGCTAACTCTATAGATACTCTGATATATAGCTGTTCTAAGGAAACAATCCTGAGAGAACAGAAAAGAGAGAAGGGGTATATTTAATTTAACTTGGGTTCTAATAACCCAATGGCTACTGGGTCTAAAATGATTCTTTGGACTTTTCTCATAACTCCTTTTTTGCTAAGTAACCAATAGTTATATGTGCTGTGTTCCCATACTGTGCTAAGAAAAAAAAGATCTCTACTCTGAAACAAGAAATCTGAGCTCTCATTGCAGTTCTGTGACCTTGGGTAAATCACTTTTCAACTTCAATCCTATGGTTCAGAAGTGTGATGGAGATTATTGCATTTTCAGCCTGATGCCTGAAGGGCTTTCTATTCAGATGTTTGCAGTTTGTTCCCTGCATTAGGGTAGACTAACCCAGTCCCACCTACTAGACCAGCATTTCCCGACTTGAACTTTGCCTTCTTAGCTTTTCCCCAAACAACTTTAAATGAAGCCTCTAAACAGAGCCTAAAGTGGCAGAAACCCACAAAAAAACAACAACAAAAAAAACAGTGAAACAACTTTTCAATGCAACATATCTTGGAAGAACTTTAGAAAAGGTCTATCTCATGAAGGCAAAAGGGGAGGATAGCCTGGCATAGGTGGAAGAGCTGGGAAGCCAAAGCACAGCTCAGCTCCAGATTCAACAGGTCAGAGGTACTACAAGCCAGAAGTGAGGGTCCCAATCCCACCTGAAAAGTTGTCATTGCCAGTACAAGCTCTTTAAAGTATGATATTTTGGGTGCTGTGCAGTCATTTTTGTTTGTGTCCAAATCTCTGTAAACCCATTTGGAGTTTTCTTGACAAAGACACTAGTACAATTCACCATTTCCTTCTCCAGCTAATGTGACAGATGAGGAAACTGAAGCAAACAGGATAAAGTGTCTTGCCCAACATCACACAGATAGTAAATGTCTGAGGTCGAATTTGAATTCAGGTCTTCCTGACCCTAGGACTGTGCCTCCTATCTGTTCAAAGTATGGTCAGTTTTGTTCATTTTTTTAAACTCTCTCTAAAGCAGCACCTAGCAGTGTCTCCCCTATAATAGGGTTAGGTTTATAGAATGGAGTTAAACACATTGTGGGGAATTTCATAGCCAAAATGTTTTCATCATCAGATAGCCAACCTACCAAGGATATACTTCTCCACAATTCGCTAGAAAACAGATCCAGTGTATTACCAGAGAAACCCTCAAAGCTCTTCAAGCATACTGGAACTCAGCAGAGTTTATAATCTCCTGGCAGAATCTGTGAGAAGCCAAGCTCCCTTCTATGCCACAGTCAAGCACTGGAGTAAGACCTCTAGGTGAATAATTTGGATAGGTGACTAGGTGAATAGGTGAATTGGTTGCATTAAGCCCAGAACACTGTAGAGAGTTCTGAAAGAAATCTGTAATCACACCAGAGAGTCTGACCTACCCACCATGTAAGAAAGACCAAGTGGAAGAGGAAAATCAAATGTACATAGTTCATGCCTATTGATCAAAGGTCAGCATGCCTTTATATGACTACCATATAACCTAGAACTTATTCAAGAGTATATACTTCTATCATCTGAAGTTCAGGTGAACAATGAAATAGGCTCAGAGGTTAAAAGGTAAAGAGCAGAATAAATCACTTGGGGAAATGTGCAACTATTTTGACTGACCCCAAGTTACTCATGAGAGCAAAGACTAGGCTTTTCAATTTTTTTTGTCATTGTTGTAATAATAATAATAATAGTAAGATGTGTGATACCACCACAAGCTAAACTAAAAGTTGAATATGATGCAGAAGGCAATGAAAGGATTCATGGGGTATGTGAGTAAGTTGTAACATGTAAGTAATGAAGGACTCCGAAAAGGAAAAATAATAAAGGGTAAGACATGTCATTAAAAAATTTAATAACAAAAAGATAATATTTGGTTAAATAACAAGAGAGTTGACAGGAATCATAGTAACTTCTTGATATTAAGAGAAAACAAGAAAGACCTATAAAAAGTTGGGTGGACCCTCTCTAGGGAACTTTTAAGGAAACAAGGATAACAGTTGCAAAGGATGAGCAATTATAGATGGATTGAAATATGCATCATCCTAGGGAATTCCCTAATCAATAAGGTAATGTGTTGAACAGGGCCTTCAGGTTTAGGCAATTTCTTTTTAAAAGCAACATATCTGGATCACTGAAGAAAGAAATGGCAAACTACTCCAGTATCTTTGCCAAGGAAACTCCTTGGACAATATGGTCCTCAAGGATATCAATCAAACAAGACTGAACATCTTAAGAACATCTGGATCGTGGGATTTAGAATCTAAAAGAGGGAGCTGTAGTTCACTCTGTCTTCCTCCTACACACCATTTTATAAAGAAGAAAGCTGAGACCATAAAAGAGAAATGGCTTAGACACTAGATAAGACTTTTTCTCCCCTATGGACTTAACTTTCTTATCTATAGAATGGAGAGAGGTTTTTCACAGTGCATATTATTGTCTCTTTTCAGGCAAATAAATTATGTGATTAAACATCCAGTCTCAGAACTCTAGTTCAGTTTCTATAATGAATATTAATGGAAAATTTTTTTTTAAAATATGAGCAAAGGGATTACAGCGATATATTATAAAGATCGTATACTTTGACCATGTGGGATTTATTCTGAGGATGCAAAACTGGCTCAGAATTAAGAAAACTACCAGTATATTGACCATATCAATAGCAAAACCAATAGAAATTATATGATTATGTCAACAAATGCAGAAAAACCTTTTGACAAAAGACTACACTCATTCCTATCAAAAAACCTTGGAAATATAATAATAATAAATGGAAGTTTCTATAAAATGATAAACAGTATCTATTTAAAGTCATCAACAAAACAGTATTATACATAAAGGGGGTTAAAATAGAAACCTTCCCAAAAAGATCAAAGGTGAAGCAAAAATGCCCATTTCACCACCATTAGCATTGTAGTAGAAATGCTACATATAGCAATAAAAGAAGAAAAAGAAATTGAAAAAATAGAATAGGCAATGAGGAAATAAAACTGTCACTCCTTGTAAAAGATATGAGATGATTCACATAAAGAATCCTAAGGAATTAACTAAGAAATGAGTTGAAATAATGAACAACTTTAGCAGTCACAGCATATAAAATAAACCCACATAAATCAGAATTTCTACATAATTCAAACAAAATCTAGTAGCAAGATAGAAAGAGAAATTTCATTTAAAATAACTACAAATAATATAAAATACCTGGGAATCTACCTGCCACAATATACCTTTATGAATTTTATTGAATCTTTTTTTTTAGGCTTTTGCAAGGCAATGGCTTACCCAAGTGGCTTACCCAAAGCCACACAGCTACGCGATTATTAAGTGTCTGAGGCTGGATTTGAACCCAGGTCCTCCTGACTCCAGGGTCAGTGCTCTATCCACTGTGCCACCTAGCCACCCCCCCTTTCATTAATTTTATAAAAACAACTATAAAACATTTTTCACACAAAGTCAGATATAAACAGTAGGAAAAATATTGATTGTTTAAGGATAGACAGAGCCAATATAATAACAATGACAATTATACCTAAATTAATTTACTTATTCAATATCATACCAATCAAATTATCAAAAAAATATTTTTTAGAACTAGAAAAAATAGTAACAAAATTCATCTGAAGGAACAAAAGGTCAAGCATTCAAGGGAATTAATGGGAAAAAGCTGAAGATAGCCTAGTTGCACCAGATCTCAAACTGCTATAAAATGATAGTAAGTGATAATTATCAAAAACAATCTGTTATTGACTAAGAAATAAATTTGTGGATCAGTAAAATAAATTAGATACATCATAGCAAATGACTATAATGATCTAGTGTTTGATTAACCCAAAGATCCAAGCTTTTGAGAAAAGATCTCACTATCTTTGAAAAACAACTAAGAAAAAAATAAAAAACATTCTGGCAGAAACTAGGTATAGATCAACATATCACCCAATATACCAAAATAAGGTCAAATGTGTATATGATTTTGATTTAAAGAACAAATTAGGAGATCATGAAATCATTTACCTGACAGATCTTTGTACAAGTGAAAAATTTATGACCAAACAAGTGATAAAGAGCATTACAAGATGTAAAATGGATAATTTTGATTTTTTTTTTAAATTTAAAAGTTTTTGTACAAGTAAAATCAATGCAGCCAAGTTTAGAAGGAAAGAAAATTGGGGAGGCAGAAGATTAACAGCATGTCTCTGATAAAGTACTCACTTCTCAAATACATGAGAATTGAGTCAAATTTATAAGAATATGAATCATTACTTAAAAGATAAATGGTAAAAGAATATGAATAGGCAGTTTTCAGATGAAGAAATTAAAGCTATCGATAGACATATGAAAAATGCTCTAAATCACTATTGATTAGAGAAAAGAAAATTAAAACACTCTGCAGTATCATTTTATATGTATCAAAATTGGCTCATATGACAAAAAAATAAAAATTATTGGAAGGGATGTGAGAAAATTGGGACACTAGTGGGCTGCTGGTGGAATTGTGAAATAATCTAACATTCTCTGAAGCAATTTGGAAACATGCCCAAAGAGCAATAAAACTATGTCTACCCTTCGGCCCACCAATACCACTCCCAGAAATAACCCAAAAAGGTTTTTTAAAAAGGAAGGGGAAAGGAAAGACCTATATATGCCAAAACTATTAATAGCAGCTCTTTTTGTTTTGGTAAAGAATGGGTAATTGAGGGGCTGTTCATACTTCGGGGACTGGCTGAAGAAGCTGTGGAATATGATTGTAATGGAATAATATTGCACTGTAAGAAATGATAAGCAGAGTGCATTCAAAGAAAACTTGGGAAGACTTACATAAATATTATAAGCATTCAACAAAGAGAAATGAGCAGAACCAGCAATACATTGTAAACAGTAACAGTAATATTGTATAATGTTGAACTATGAACAACTTAACTCTTCTCAGCAATACAATGATCCAAGAAAATTCCAAAAGGCTTATGATGAAAAGTGTTGTCTATCTCCAGAGCAAAAACTAATGGAATATGAATACAGATTGAAGCATGCTATTTTTCCACTTAAAAATTTTTTTTGGTCCATGTTTTCTTTCACAGTATGACTAATATGGAAATTTGTTGTGCATGTTCATACATGAATAAGCTACATAAAATTGCTTACCATTTCAGGGAAGGAGGAGAAGAGGGAGAGATCTAGAGAATTTGGAAATCAAAGTTTTTAAAAATGGATGTGAAAAAAATTATATGAGAAAAAATATGGGAAAAGAAAATATTGTTCAAATAAAGAAAGGAGTGAGGGGAATATCCAACTCCAGCACTGAACTGGCCTCAAGAAAAATTGAAACTCCAGTGTAGTTTACTTTTGGTGTTTTTTAATTATCTCTTCTGTAACCCAGTTCTTCCCTCCCCCTAATTAGCTAGTACTAATGACATCTGATAAGACCTCAACTATTAGCCCCCTCAGTCATATTTGTATTTTGCATGCTTGAAAATAACAACAAACCCTAGAAGGAAACCCTACAATATTCAAGGAAATGAATCTCTAATAGTGGAATTTCAAATATCTTGATAGGTTGCAGAAAGTAATTGTTTTTAATCAGGGGAAGTAGCTTTTTTAATACCCTTCAAATTTGTGACACATAGCTTTTTTACTTTGATATGCTGACCCTTGCCTGGTTCTGAAAATGAGTGATGTCTTAGATCTTTCCATGTAACTATTTGTCATTATCCCTAGAACATTAAAAAAAAAAAAAACCTTTCAGCTCATTTGTTTACTGACCCTGTTACCCCATCCCAATCACTACCCTGGCCACAGCGGTTTTCTATGCATAATGATTAATGAAGTATAGCAGCTAAACTCTGTTTGCCTTTAAAAAAATGCCATTTGTAAGAAAAGTAAGCTTAACCGTTCAGAACAGAAGCATGTATCCAGTGCTGGGTCTGATAAGAACCAATCCATATCTAACAGGGACAAATAGAATTTAAATAGGATGACCCTGCTTTTGGGTAAGAGCAAACCATTCTAGGCATTCATTAAGATTTTTAGGAGACTAGATGCTATAGAAGCTTCTGAGTAATATCAAGGACCTTTAGATTCTGAAAGTTCCCCTTTTTTGTAAAGTACTAGCCCTTTAAGGTACTGTTCTTTCAAAAGAATAGGCTATTGTTTGGTTAATTTATTCAAAGTTCTAAAGGGTTATAGTCAGGGATATGCTGGGAATGTTTAACAACAGGCTTTCTGGCAAACACACAACATATTTATAAATTTAATCTGATATCTTAACATTTTCTCCATCCCTACTTTAGGAAAATCAACATATATCAAGTCCCGATCTGTACTATTAATGGTTTTAATTTCCTAGGTGTCAAAATACACTGAAAATGTAAATTAGCCCTCAAGAACCTGTAAAACTTGTATCCACCATCCATCTGGTGGTAATTTATTGATTTGTTTTATTTATATTTGTTCATTTTGATTTTGGCAAACTTCATGGACTAGAGAAATACAGACCCCAGAAACTGTTCTCTAATTGGAAGATAAATGTACTTTATATGATTATAAATAGAAGATGAGAATTTGGTTATTGATCATAAGCAAAGGTGGGCTTATAGGCAGAGAAGACCCAAAGTCTGAAACCAGAAAAATAAGAGAAGAGAGAGAGACAAAAAGAAATGTTAAGGATAGAGTTTCAAATTTTCATCAGCTAAGCAGATGGAAGTGATGGATACTACCAGTGAGTAGTAATACCACCACAGCACAAGAGTAGTTCAGATGCATAGAGTCAAAGAAATCATCCAATGTAATGATTGGATTGGCTATACCCAGTAAGGCATTGCTAATCAGGTACAGCATGAATCAATTCAACTTGGCATCAGAATGGAGACATTTCTTCAGTAAAGATACTGTAGTCATCAAGGATCCAACAGAAAGAAAACAAGCCCAAGGGCTTTCAGGTCTTTCTAAGTGTGTGTTCACTTTTTTATGACTACTAAGTAACCTGATGAGAGAACTGTAACCCAGGTTTTTGAGTAGATTGTAATACATATTATCATTATTATTATTATTATTATTATTATTATTATTGTATTTAATATATGAACACATGAGACATTATTATTTATTTTGCCTTATTGCTAAAACAAATGGTTATACTTAATCCCTAAAAATGTCATCATTATGAGTGACTGGTTTGTATAATTGGCAATAAATCAATAGCACTTGAAGGCTCCAAAGGTTTTGAGAGAGTCTCTGTGGTGGGAGACTCTGAGAGCCTAGACCCTCGGTAGAATGGCAACTTGGAGTGAGGAGACAGCCCAGGGAGTGAATACACTTTTCCATGTCTTGTGTAAAAAAGTGTGGGTGGCCATTCTACATACCTTTACCTTTCCTAGCACTTAAGTCTTAATTATTATTTAATCTTATATGTTACTAATTTGGGGTAGAATGTGATTGGACTGGAGATAACAGAGTTCAAGGAAGTTTTTCAAATGAGTCATATTCTCCAAAATCTTAGGCCTTTCCTTTTTCCAACTTCAAAAATCTGGAGGGATTTAAAAAGAAGCTTTGATTTATAAAATGTTATTAAGATTGTTGCTGTTGTTGCTGTTGTTGTTCAGTCATGTCTCTGCATGACCCTAATGGGGTTTTCTTGGCAAAGATACTAGAGAAGTTTACCATTTCCTTTTCTAGTTCATTTTATAGATGAGCAAATTGAGGCAAATGGGGTATGGTGACTTATACAGGATCATACAGCAAGTAGTGTCTGAACATTTGAGCTCAGGTCTTCCTAATTCCAAGTACAATATTCTATCCTCTAATCTAGCTGCTCTTTCCACCTCAAGATCTTTTTCTTCAGTAATAGAATATCTTTAGATCTGGGTCTCACTAACTAAATGGCACCATTTTACTCAATAAATAGGAGCTATTAAGCACAGAAATGATGAAGGGGAAACCCCCTTTGTACTTATATATGCATCAGAAATAAGTCCTTTGTAATGTAAATAGAATCATTTAGAATATTCCCAAAGGGAAAACATCAATGTATTACCAATAAGTACTTATGATCAATCCATAAAAGGAATTTTATTAGGCATCTCTTATGTGCAAAATCCACACAAAGACAAAACAAAAATGTAGCTCCTGCCTCAAGAGGCCTATTGTTCATGGACTGAGTGACCTATAATTCAGAAACCAGAGAGGTATAGAGAGGTCATAAAGAGAAACAGGAGAGAAAAGAGCAAAGCCTCTCAACAGGAAGGAAAATAGAAAGAAAAAAAAGAAAAAATCATGAGTCATCCATCCATCCAAGCCATATGCCCTTTGTAATATTCCTTCTCAGGGCAGTCTACCCTTACTTAGCTCTACCTTCTGAGGGTGAGAGATAACTTCATGTCTCTTCAATATTCAAAGTTCTGGTTCTGAAGTTCAGTGAAGATGATGCATCATTTTCTGAGAAAGGAATCATTTTTCTTTCAAGGAGGTCCCACCCTATCCTCATGCAATAGATGTTGCTTTGGAGCCAAGGAATGAGGTAGAAGCAATGCTCTCCCTGCTTGCCTTTCCCCATCAGGTTGCTGACAAATAAAAAGGTCTTACAGAATGTTCTTGCTGGGTCATTGGAGGCACAGTTTTCACCTCTAGTCCCTCCTCCTCCTCCTCCTTTTCTTTTCCCTCTCTCTTCTCTAGCAGCTGGAGGTTTCCTACTCATAGTTTGAAGGACCAATAGAAAGTACCCAGATCCATTTTTATCCTGCTTTTGTGAATTTAGTTTTGAACTTTATAATTGGCTTATGATTATGCCTTTGGTTATATAAAGAGATTCTCTAAGAAAAGAATGATATAGCCTTACCAAGAAGTATATGTTTGAGCTTTTGGGGATGATACAAATAATTATATAAAACACAACTTACAACAGAACAAACCAATAGACTTTAGAAGGGCACCAAGCATTCCAAAAGAATACTTCAGTTTTGATCAGGCACCATTAATCTGGGACATCTTTAGGCCTTTCTGACACCCCTTTGTAGTGACTTTTCCCATGACCTGAAAAGAGAAACCACATCTCCATCTGATTAAAAATCTGAACCATCTGATTGTGATCACCACAGATCACCCCAGCTCTCAGAGCTATAGATTCCCCTTTATTTTACATGAGAATTCTTGACCAGCAAAATGATACTAAACTAGAAACTCTTCCATGCTTAGCTTAAATCTAAACTATTCCTCCCCTGCTGCTCATGAAGTCCTCAGCACAGTCCTTCCTATCTGCAAGGGTGTACCAAACAGCTGTTGCATGCAGTAAATACATCCTAAGTCTTGTTAACAAAATTATTTGATGAGCGTGCCTCTGAATCAAAGGAATTTAGCTCTGGTCAAAAAATAAAAAGTTGCCCTTTCCATAGGACCAAGTTGTAATGGTGGAGACCTGGCTTTTCTGGCTAAAGCCATGGACTAGAAGGGGAAAGATATTGTTTCCTTTTCAGCTTATTACCAATAATTATTACATTTATATAGTGCTTTAAAATTCACACATCTTTACAAACATTTAAAACTTAACCCTGTGAGTTACGGAGTACTATTATGCCAATTTTTATAGATGAAGAAACTGAGGCAAAGAGAGGTTGCATGACTTATTTTAAAACTAAAGAAAATGAGGCACAGAAAGATGAGTAACTGTCTAAAGTCACATAGCTGGTAAATGTATGAGTCAAGATTCAACAGCAAGTCTTCATGATTCCACATCCCACACTTAACCATTTTTCCACCTACTTAGCTATAAAGAAGGTCAATTATTAATTATGATATGATCAAGAATGGCTAAGCAAGTCAGTACAAACAAGAGTTCTGATTAACCCTTTAGTAATATTGATGCTCACAAGATAATTGGAGATATAATAAGATTTGGTATCAGTTTAGTACTTAAAATTTGCCAAGCACTTTAGATGCATTATTTCATTTAATACTTATATAATGGTGAAACTATTCACATTTTAAGAATGAGGAGGTCTAAGAGAGGTTTAATGCTTTGTTCACAATAACTCTTGCAGTGTCCAAATCAAGATTTGATTCCATATTGTTGTGTTGCGCTATATACTATATTGCCTCCAAGAGGAGATCAAAGGTGTTAGGCTAAGATGCAACATGAAAGCTTTGCAGTTGCTGACTTATAAACTTATGTATAGATATATAAATAAATGTACATGTATCAACATTTTCTGACTCAATGTAAAGCTACAACAGAATTTCTAGTGTTACTAACAAGAGCAGTAAAATTAATAATAATGAATCACATTTACATAGTGCTTTAAGATTGGCAAAGTAGAAAACCGTCTATGTCCAAAGAGTTTATTGCAATCTAAATCAGCCAGACAAGAAAGCCATAAGGAGTCCAAGAAGAGGCTGGGGAAGATAAATGGCAAGGAGGAGTGAAGAATGCAATGGACCATTAAATCCATCAGTGCCATACCTTCAGCAAACAAAGGAAGGGAAAGGTGTCCCCAGAAGAACCACTGATTGAGATTTGGGAAGGACAATAAAGATCATTTAGTCCCACTCTCTCATTTGAGAGATGGATAAACTAAAGCCCAAAGAAGAGGTACTCTTCTCCTAGGTCACAGAAATAGGAAATGGAAGAAATGAGATTGAACCCAAGTTCTTTGATTTTGTACATACAAATCATACATTGGTTTTTGTACATAACACTGTTTTTCATAAATAAGCAAAGACATTAGATCCTAAAGAGGAAGCCAGGTCAATCAGTCATATTCAGAAATATCCTAGAAATTCATAAAGCTTTATAATGATTTTATCCTTCATTCTCAAAGAAGACAATGATGTCAGGGAGGTGATGTCATGACAAGCACTTGAATTGGATTTGAATGGGGGGTGGGGAGGCTGTGCTAAGTCAGCAGCCTCACTTTTACCTCCAAAGCCCTCTATGTCCAGTGGTCAGAGATGGATCAGGATGACTGGAGATGACCCTGGATGAGAGGTAATTAGGGTTAAGTGACTTGCCCAAGGTCACATAGCTATTAAGTGTCAAGAATCTGAGGCTGGATTCCAACTCCTGTCTTCTTGACTCCAAGATCAGTACTCTATCCTAACTATATAGATAGAAGGAAGAAGGAAGAACATGCTCTGGCTGTCCTCCCTGCCACAACAAGGAAGGTATGGAACCAAGCCATCCCAGAATGACTTTCACTAAAGCTTACCTCACCTCCAAAATTTTATGAACCAGATAAAGAAGTAACCATGGCTGTGACAGCCCTGAAAACCATCCCAAGACTCTCAGAGCCATGGAAAGGAAAGACTTTATACATTGCTCAGGTCAACCAGCTCATTTTCAAGATATAAACCAAGGTTGGGATTACATCACTGCATCCATTTGATATGACATTCATTGTAATACTTATTAAAATGACATGTTAAATTGTTATTCAGTCATTTCAATCATGTCCAACTATTTGTGACCTCATTTGGGGTTTTCTTGGAAAAGATACTGAAGAGATGCTATTTCTTTCTCCATTTTGTTTTACAGGTGGAGAGAATGAGGCAAATAGGTTAAAGAAAGATTCAGAAAGTCCTGTCTTGGGTCCAGGAGGAAAAGCTGGAAAAATTTAGTAGACATTGGAATGAGCTAAATTCAGGCTGGATAGAAAGAAAACTTTCAACTGGAATCAAAAAATTAGAAAAAGCTATTTCAGCAAGGAGAGGATCTCCCCCTCTCTGTAGGTCTTCAGAGAGTGACAGGATAATCATTTTTGGGGTAGATCATAAAGGTGACTTCTCACCTGAGCATAGGCTAGCTTAAGCAGTGTCTGCAATCCCTTCAAATTGTAAGATTCTTTCTGCTGACTCTCCGGTCAACACTCTTCCTATGCTTTTTTAAGGCCCCCATTATTCATAGTTCTATGTGGAATCAGAGAATCTTAGGGTTGAGTGAGTTCTTGTTGACCATCTAGGTCAACATCTACCTGAGATTTCCTACTTTACAGGTGTCTCCAACAAATGACCTTCTAATTCCTAAAGCAAACCATTCCACTTTGAGGTAGCTTTATCTGTTTTTTCTTTACATCAGGGTTTACTCTACATCCCTCATATATTTTCTTTCCTCACACTCCTTTCTTTCACAATATACAGTTTATAAATACTAGAGCTAGAGAGTTGACAGTTCTCTGGAAGTCTCCCTCCCTTGTCCACCTGCTCCTTCAACCTCCATGTCATCCTGCCTTCTCCACTTGACAAAGCTTTCACATTTAGTGATTTCAATCTCCCTCTCTCCCTTCTGTTTCTAGAAGTGGGATGAAGATTCTGTAACTGTAGGAGAGAAGTGAGAGCTTCAGCCTACAAAAACAATTTCTTCACATTATTCCTCATTCAAGTGCATTGGAACTGGAAACTTCTTTCCTCTCCCCTACTCCCCTTCTCTTACATAGTTAATATGTAATATAGTGCTTTCTAGTTATTATTCCCCTTTATGATTCTCAAGATTAAAGCCTATAAGGACATTGAGGGTATTTTATCTAAGTCTTCACCCTCCCTTGTTTAGGGGCAGATAGAAAACACCCTGGGTTTAGATAAACAGATCTGGGGGCAGATGGAAAACACCCTGGGTTTGGATAAATGGATCTGGATTCAAATCCTGACTTAGAAACATCTATCTATCGGGGCCTGGACATCACTTTTCTAGTCCTGGATTTCCTTATCTGTTAAAAATGGACTTTTGAGATCCCTTTTAGCTCTGAGTTTAACAACACAATGAGGTACTTTGACCAGTGTTTATTGAATGAATGATTGCTAAAAATGAGTTAAGAACCTCACAAGTTCTCATAACAGTTCCATTTCAGAACATTAAATTATAGTCAGGGAAAATGACAGTTCTAGTACTGTCAGTGGTAAATGAAATCTTTCATTCATACCTGAACCTACATACCACTATACAATCACAGCAGAGCATCCCAAGAATTGTCATTAGACTTTATTCTCATTGGGGAGAGACTATTCCACTCTTTTCTCCCAGGAGAAATTCCCATCCATGTTCATGCACCTCCTGGAAACATCAAGGTTATGGGTTTTAGTTTTTGGTTTTTGTTGCTTTTTTTTCCCCCTCTAGTACCATGATATGCTCCAAAATGGAGTGGAAGCCTTGTTTTAAAAGTTCTAAAGTTACTTCCTGAGCACATGGATGCATGGATTAAATACCAGGTCCAAGAATCAAAATGTCTGAAGAAAACAAAAGCTTAAGTTGTTCCTAGTCAAGAATCCTCTATTCAGTAAGAATAGACATAGGGCTCTGGACACAGTAGGTGCACAGTAAACATGGATGGTTCATACACACACACACACACACTCATACACCCACAACCATACCCATACACATGCACACATGCTCACACATGCACACACAACACACATATACACCATACATACACACATATCAACACCCCTACTCCACACATTTGCTCTGTGACACAAACACACACATACACCCATGCACACATGCCACATACACATATACACATATACACCCACACCCATACACCTACAAACCCACATAAACACTCACACTCATACACACCCATACACATGCACATACACACACACACCACACACAACCACATACACAACACAATCACACAACCACAGATACCCCTTATATTTCTATAAGTTTTTAGGTTAATAGGCCTTTTAAGATTGTGTGAAAGACTCTTCTCTTACTTTCAGATTGGGAAATGAAAAAAAAAATTTCCTTTCACTCCTGTCTTGCATAATAAATCATCTCTATGAACTGGAGCTAGAGAGCTGGCACTACCTGGTAGCTTCATGGTGGCCTTTCTTGTCCACCTGCTAAAAGAGCCTCCATGTCCTCCTGCCTTCTCCCCCCACCCAACTTTCAGGAAATCAGTGGCCCCCAATGGGATGGGGATTCTGTGAGGGTGGGAAAGAAGCAAGATCTACAGCCTTCAAAAGCAAATTCTTCAATGACACTGGGATTGGACACTGCCTGGCTCTCTCAAATCCCTCTCTTCCCCCTCCTTTGAACAAGGTGGTTAAATGGTGCTGTTGTTTTAGGGGGCCCCTTTCCCAGAGCATCTATCCCCACTCCAAGAACGTACTTTAATGCAGATCCCTTTATGGTTCTTGGTAATGGCTTCTTCATCAGATTTAAGGTATAGTATGTCACTCAGCAAGCCAAACAAAAGCAGAATACAACTCACTCTGACGTTTATAGGATTCTGTACTTAATGACTCTTAGACTGCACTTCTTAAATTACTCTCATAAAAAAAGGAGGGGGTAAGGGGAGGTTTGATAAGTCTTTTCTCTCCAGTTCCAGAGCTACTCTTCCTCATTTTGTTGGGTTTCCTGATGGAATAAGGCAGGCGGATCCTGGGATCCTGTTTCAACAAGTTAAATGAAAATGGGGGGGGGGGCACCACAACTCACAACTCCCTGGAGCATTTCATTTTGTCCATAGTTAAGAGTGAGCAAAAATTAATAGCAACGTATAGCCACTCAGCTGTTTTGTGAAATCATCCTTCTAATGGGAGTAGGTATAAGAGTAACAAACAGGATACACCCACCTTGCTGGGTGAGTGTATCATATTGTGAGCAAAAGAGACTACTTTTATTCTTATTAATCACAAAATGTTTATGTCTGGCCACGTTTAGGCCTGTCCATGGCAAAGGGGAGAGGCAGTTTAATTAGATCTCTTTGGGCTGATACTCTAGCTTCCTTTGTTGCCACATGGGAATCCACACAAGGAGGATTATTCAGGAGGCTGTCCCAGTAATACTAATGGCACACGAGTCATTTTTATCTAGAAGCAAATTTCAAAAGCAAAGAACTGTGAGGATAAGATATAACAATATATTTGTATGGCACTTTTAGGTTTGCAAAGCACTGTTGCAGGCATTATCTCATGGGGGCCTCTCAACCACTCTAAGAACTAAAAGCATTTTTATCACCAATTTACAGATAAGAAAACTAAGACAAGGAGAAGTCACTGCATGACTTCTTTTTTTTTTTTCAAGGCAAGGGGGTTAAATGGCTTGCCCAAGGCCACACAGCTAGGTAATTATTAAGTGTCTGGCCCACATTTGAACTCAGGTACTCCTGACTCCAGGGCCAGTACTCTATCCACTGCACCACCTAGCCGCCCCTCTGGGTGACTTCTTAAAGGTCACAGAGTTTCTAAGTGTCAGAGTTGAAATTTGAACTCAAGTTCAAAAATTTTTAAATGATATTTACCTGTTGGTTCCTCTGAAAGGGATTTGGGGACCAATAGGAATCCCCAGTCCATGCCACTGAATGACATTGAACTAAACAATGAATAGACACATACAGACCCCTAAAAGAATATGTTCAGAGGAGGACTATAAAAGATATCACTTGAGGCCACATCTCCACATAAAATCTGATTAGGTTAAATTCATCCCAATACCTCCAGCAAGAGAGATTAATTCCAACATCTTCTCCCAAGGTTTGCTGAGTAGCTAATAGGTATGGCAATACTCTGCCAGAAAACATTTGGTATGCATGAGGATGGTTTGCATTTATATCAGCCTTTCACTTTTGCAGAATACTTATCTCACATCAACCCTGTGAAAGAAGGAATGCTCTGATCCTTCTCCCCTGCTTTATAGATGAGGAAACAGAGGTTCAAAAATGTTAAATTCATTGCCTTCAGTCTCCTAGAAGGTAAATGTCAGAGCTGAGATTCCAGTCATGATCCATCAGCTCCACGAACATTTCTCCTACTATTATATCAAACTACCTCTCAAATAAGTGCTGTCAAAGAACAGCTTTGAGGGAATGTCTCGTTTTTGCTATCATAAAGACAAGACTTGAATCAGGACAATGACAATATGTTTGGATAATATGTAAGCTTGTTCCTTACATAGACAAGAATAAATAAACTCAAAAAACTGAAACATATCATGCACAAACAGGTAAAGTTAAAGGAGATCTTAATCTTTATCTAATCCAGCATCAAAGTTAAATAGAGATTCTCTGGGCAGTATATTAACTTGGAAAACCACAAATTAACATTTACTGTGTTATATTGTATTTTTATTTATTTTGTTAATTATTCCCAATTATATTTTAATCTGACTAAGGTCTCTTGGGCAGCCAGAATTTGATCATTCTGAATTCTATCTCAATTAATTCATTTTACAAATGAGTAAACTGAGCATCTGCAAGTCCCGTAGTGCAATCTCTATCTTGTACTCCCCAGGGGAAGAAAAAGACTTGTACTAATGAGCTATATAGGGCAGTCCAAGTTTACATGCAGCCTAATAAAGATGCTGCTGGGTTTTGATTTTTTTAATTATTAATTACTTATTTAGTTTTTAGCCATGTTTGGCTTATCTAATAGGAAAATGTCTTTTCTTTTTGTTGGTATGGTGAATACTTAGTCTTGGTTGACTTCTTGAAAGTTTTCCTAATTTTTATTTTCATCTGGTTCATGATTCTCAGCTTCAGTAACTCCATCTGTTGGTACAGCTTGAGTTGGTGGAACAGCTCCTGGTCAGCATGTTGATTCTCTCAGCTAGCAAAATGAACCCTCCTTGGATGGTAGAGGCCCCAGGACTTTCTGCCCTTTTTTATGCACTAGAGTAAAATTGATTACAAATTAAGGTAGCAATTTTCCCAGGAAAATTCCAATTTCTTATTTCCAATGCCAAATCAACATTCATTTTAGGAAACATCAAGGGCAGAACAAGCCAGACAGAGACTGCCAGATGCAAAGTGCTTATTAAGCATTTCCCTTGTATCAGGCCTATGAAAAATGCTGGCAAATACAAGCAAACAAGCTCGATCTTTCCCTCAAGAACTTTGTTGTGGTTATTCAGTCCTGTCAAAGGCTTCATGACTCCATGAGGATTTTTCTTGGTTTGATACTCTATCTAAATGAACAACCTAGTTGTCTATAGACCAACTTGTCCCTGGATTAAAATCCCCTTACAACTAACTCAATTCATTATTCAGGCTGTGTTCTAAAGATTAAAAAGAGGAGGAACCCACCATCTACTAGATGTATTGCCATTTCCTTCTTCAGGTCATTTTGCAAATGAGGAAACTGAGGCAAACAGTGACTTACCCAGGGTCACACAGCTAGTAAGTACCAAGTCAGATTTGAACTTAGGAAGAAGATGAGTTTAAAGTCTCAGCTCTCCCTCCACTTCACCATCTAGCTGCTCCTCAAGAGGCTTACTCCATCCAAAGAGGGGAGGATACTGAAACTGGGGGAAGAAGAACAACTCCACAAGGAAAGGAAATAGGAGAAAACAGGAAGGGGGTTCCCCAATGAACAATTTGAATTGCTTGCAGTATGGATTAATGTATCTTGTTTCTTCTTATCATTTGCAAAGCATTTCATAGTTTTTAATAATTTTTCAACAATTTGGGCTTGAAATCGAAACATTTTCCAACTCCTTGTGATCCAACCTCCTTTCACAGCATCTCTGAGTTAGAAGGATACTCAGATGCCAGCTGATCCAACCTGTTGTTGCTGTTGTTATTTAATTGTTTCAGTCCTGTCTCAACTCTTCATGACCCCTGGGATTTGCTTGGCAAAGATACTGGAGTTATTTTCATTTCATGTTCCAGCTCATTTTACAGATTAGAAAACTGATGTAAACAGGATTAAGTGACGATACATCTTACAAGTTTCTGAGGCAGGATGTGAACTTAGCACTCCAGGCCTAGCACTCTATCTACTGAGTCACCTAGTTGCTCCCAGTCCAACCTGTACCTGAATTAAAATCTCAACAACTCATTATTCAGACTGTGCTCAAGAATTCAAAAGAGAAGGCACCCCATCTGCTAAACTAGTATATTCTACTTTTGGACAGCTCTGTTAAGAATAATTCCTAAACATCAAATCTAAATCTCTTTCTCTTCTTCTTCTACCCATTGCTTTCAGTTCCACTCTTTGGGGACACACAGAACACATCTCATGACACCTTTCCTCATGACAGACATTATAGTGTGGAAATTCAGATTCAAATAATATTCCAGCTCAATTAGCTACCCAGGTCCTGAATCTCCTGTTGTCCTTTCATCTCATTTCCAACTTAGCCTGAGAATACAACTCTCTCTCTTTCCCCCCCTCTCTACCCTCTCATCCTGTCATGAGCAAAAGCATTTACTTTTCTCCCATTTGCCTATTCCCCATACCATGCTGACTGGTAGGAAATAGAGTGATGCTATTCTAAATATCACCATAATTATCCTGTCATTTATATCTCACTTGATGTTTGCAACATGTTTTATTGAAATGTGGAATCTCAGTTGATTCTCACCACTGCTTATGTGAGGTACATAAAACAGGAGAAATAAAGTGATTTCCTTCTATTTATAGATAAAGGATCCCATGATCTTAGAACTTGACGAATGTCCAATATCTAATAGGTGGCAGAACTGGAATTTGAACTCAATCCTTCTGCCTCCACATTCAGGGATGTCTTCTATATCACAGCAGCCTTGATTGAGTGTGTCAACAGAGGGATAAATGCTTGGCAAAGGAGTGTTTACCACTTGCTCTGAATATTTCCTAGCATGTCAAAATGGAAGAAGAATATCCGTTGATTGTGCCTCCTCATTGCATCAAGATTAAAATGAGACTGTTTATGACATGAGATGTGTTTTCTTTCCTATGGCAATGGTAGAAAACAAGAACATTAGGCAGTATAAAGCTTCTTCAGAAGAATTTATATTTAAGCAAAAGTTTGGTCTAACAATCTATACTGGAAAACAAAGTGTATAAAAAAATACTGTCTAGGTTGGGACATGCAATTAGACAGGCAGTCAATAAGTTAGTTGGTTAACTGTGTACCTTGGGGAGAAAAAAAATGATAGTAGATAAAAAGCCAGCTGAGAATTGAGTAGGAAGGAAAGATTAGGCTAGAACAAAATTGAGAAATTGTCCAGGGCTTTTAAAGACTCTAATCTATTTTCCACTGCAAAAGACCATGATTAATTGATTTTATTATACATATAATAACCATAAACAAAAATATATTAATATCTAGGCAAGAGTTTTATATTGTCTATGAAATTTTATATTCTTCACATTTATGGTTTTAATGGTACATATTGACTTAGAACAAGATAATAGCAAAATTAATCTTTTTGTCTCTGTACCCACTTGGGAATTTTTTTTTTCATTTTTTTCTTTTGCTGCTTTCATTATAATTATTATTTACATATTTCATCATTTTATACATATATGTGTAAAATGTATATATTTTCATAGGTTTAGAGCTAGAAGGGACCTCCAAGATTCTATCTAGTTTTACAAATCTCATCTTGCAAATGAGGATCCTAAAGTCTATATAAAGAGTTAAGTGGTACCCTGTAGCCAAAATGAGAAGTTACAGATGGAAAGTCTCATGATACAGTCATAGTCTCAAGATATAAATAATTCAGGTGTATGAATGTTATCTTCATCTTCACCCATCAAGTGCTTTGATTTTAAGTCAAGATGTCCTAGGTGTGATTCTTGCCATGCATACTGTGTATTCTGGATAAATCACTCTTCCCAGGTACAAGGTATTTATTTGCAAATTGGGGGTAATAATACAATCTCTATAGTACCTACCTTAAATGGTTGTTTTTGAGATTAAAATAAAATGATCAATGTGAAGTGCTTTCTTAGCCTTGAAACACTAGATAGATGATTCTTTTACAAGTCTTTAAGACTGAGCAGGAACTTTATACAAATGAACTCATTAGATCTTTACAACAGTGGTATGAGATAGGCCAAAGAAATATATAAAATAGGGGCAGCTAGGTAGCGTAGTGGATAAAGCACCGACTCTGGAAGCAGGAGTACCTGGGTTCAAATCTGGTCTCAGACACTTAATAATTACCTAGCTGTGTGGCCTTGGGCAAGCCACTTTACCCTGTTTGTTTTGCAAAAACCTAAATATATACATATAAAAAATAAAAAGAGTGAGGATATAGTGACCAGTATGCTCTGTAGATATTCTCCAATGTCAAGAGAAGGTAAGGTGTGAAGAATTTAGCCACTACTACCACATTAATTCAAATGACCCATGATCTCAACTCTCCCTTTCCTAGTTGAATGAGCCATCTGGTTCATAAGGAGTGACTGCAATATGTGCCAATCCAAACACAGGTTGATTACAGTATTTACCAAAGAAGCAAGAAAGAGCAGCTCCACATGCTTTGATCCCCATTTTAGAAACCTGGATTGTAAATTCATTTATGAGGTAATACTAGCCCATCCTCTTTTAGAAATATGCACCTGTCAAGATTACTTTCTTTTATTACACAATCATGTTTAATAACAAAGAAGTTTGAACTCAATGCCTGGCCATATTTAATGGATTTTTGCCTTGGGTCTTACAATAAACTCCTTTTATTTCATTTTCTGAGTTTGCTTGATTCATTAGGGTGAAGTCCTAACCAAGATTTTCTTTAAATAAAGGCAGACACCCAATATATTGGATAAAGCTTAGGGAACTGAGGGGATTAGAACAAGTGGTAGTGGGAATTGTTTGAACCACACTCACTCTATCGGTAACTCAGTTTTAAAGTTAACTCAGTCCCCTTTCTATTCAATTATGGATCTAATTCAGTTTTTTTCTTGTGAGAAAACTTTATACAATTATAGAATTGTCAGAAAACTTTATTGTATTGTTTGAATCAAGCTGCGTGTGGCTGGAAAGAGCATCCCTACCTGCAGCTAAGAGACCCTTAACTAAAAAACAGAGGTTATACTGATCAGAAATCCAGTCAGATCCAAGAAGTTTTCTCACAATTATACATCTCAAGCAACACATATGTCTTATCTGAAAACTGGTTCCATACTGGTCAGTCAGTTACTGTTTCCTTCTTCCTTTAATTGAATATTTTAATTTTAATTGAATACTTCTGAATAATTGATCTCATGGAATTGCATTTGCTTACTTTTTCCCTCCCAACTTGGAAAGGTCCTAAAATATCCTCCACTTAGAAAGCAAATTATCTAATTTTGTATCCTAGTTAATGGTTTTTCTTTTAATTAATTGGTCTTATTTGACTGCTTTTAATGCATAAAAATTTATCTCCCCTATATTCAGGGTTCAACCCTAAGTTGAGGAAATCTATTGTTGGTTTGTTAGGCAGCTGGCATGCAATGCTTAATAAATTGATCTGTGTGAAAATTTGAATATTTGTTTCTTCAGGCATTCACCTTCCACAAGTCCCTCTGGCAAACTTTTGTTAAGCCATAGACAAGAGTCAATCCAATTGGACAAATGTAATTTAGCTATAAATATCCAACTTTGAAAGAACCAAAAATATCAATGAAATGGCAGATCCATTTAAGCATTAACCTTTTTGATTAATGTAATAATAATAGTTAACATTTACATGTACTGTGCTCAGGATTGTTCAATTATTATTTCATTGAATTCTTGCAACTCTGGGAAGTAGGTGCTATTATTATCCCCACTTCACAGATGATAAAACTGAGGCAAACAAAGGTTAAGCAACTTGATTTGACTCAAATAGTTAACAAATGTCTGAAGCCAGACTTTTCTGGTGCTCTATCTTCTGTGCTACCCAGATGCTAACATTTTGTATAGATCTTATATTCAGCACATATAGCAAAATACAAAAGATCTCATAGGGTTAAAAATGTTCAGAGGGGCTACAATCTACATTAGAGAAAGATTCTTACTGAGAAAATCATGTGTTTATAAGTATATCAAAAACATTTAGACCTAATTCACTAGGAAAAGACTAATTAATGATAACATATCTAGCATTTACATAATGCTTTAAGGTTTGTCAGGCACTTTGCAAATATCTTATTTTATTCTTACAATTAGGAGGTAGGTGTATTTATTAACTCCATTTTAGAGTTGAAGAAACTGAGGCAGGGTAACTTGGAAAAGTAGATAGAAGGCTAGCTTTGAATACAGAAAAACAGTGTCAGAGTTGGGATTTGAATTATGGTCTTCCTGATTCCAATAACCAATTCTCTATCAATTTCCCAAAATTTCTTCAGATGACTCAATTAGATAAGGTAGCAGATTCAAAAAGTTCACGAAAAACTGCTAGAAGTAGGGAATAAGATCAAAAGATGACAACAATCAGAAGAAAAAGAAGCACTAATAAGAAAAGAACACGTTCTTTTTTTTATTCTCATTTTGTACGAATTTTTTTTTTACATTAATAAAATATACTTGTTTACAAGTAAACAAAATACCCCTTCCCCCATGAATATAGATAGACTTGCTTGGGCGAAAAAGTAAAGGGGAGAGAAAAAAAATTAAAATTAAAATATAATAGTAATAATGGCAGGTGTGACCAGGTGGTGCAAGGCACAAAGCACCAGCCCTGCAGCCACAAGCACCCGAGTCCATATCTAGCCTCGTAAACCCAATAATCACCCAGCTATGTGACATGTAAGCCACCCGATCCCCACTGCCCTGCAAAAACCAAAAACAAGGAAAAAAAGACCCAAAATAAAATAAAATAGTAATAATAGTAGGGGTGGCTGGGTGGCAGACAGAGCATTGGCCCTTAAGCCAGGAGCACCTGGGTCTGAATCTGGCCCCAGACACCCATAGATCACCCTGCTATGTGGCTCCAGGCAGGCCACCCAGCCCCACTTGCCCTGCACCCTCCGCCAAATAATAATAACAAAAAATGTGCTTCAGTCTTTGTTCCAACACCAACAACTCTGTCATGGATGGATCACATTCTTTATGATAAGTCCATCACAAAAGTTACTTCCATATTTTTCTATTGTTGCCATTGCTGATCGCAGCTCCCTCCTTTCTTATTTCTCCACTACCATGTACTATATATTTCTCTCTCTTTTCACTCTGACTCTACTGTAGGGTCGCTGAGTGGCGCAGCAGACAGATCCCTGGTCCTGGGGCCAAGAAGCCCTGAGCCCCCATACCACCCCTTAGGTCCAGAATCCACCTGGCCCTATGGTCCTGGGCAGGCCATCCAATCCCAGCCCCTTGAAAGAAGTAAAAAAAGAAAATGTGTTATATCTGACCACTGTCCCCCCATGGTCCATCCTCTCCTCCTTTATTCACATCCCCACCCCTTCCCCCTGCTCCCCCCCTCCTTCTTACTCCAGATGTCTATACCCCATTGAGTATATTTGCTGTTTCCTCTCCTAGCAATCTCTGATGAGAGCAAAGGTTCCCTCATTCCCCCTTGCCTCCCCACTTCCATATCATTGCAATAGCTCATTGTAATAAAAAAAACATCTTATTATGTGAAATATCTTGGACTATTCCCCCCTCTCCTTTCTTTCTCCCATTCCATTTCCCTTTTTTTCCTATTGACTCCATTTTTATACCATATTTTATCTTCGAATTCAGCTTTCTCCTGTGCTTCAACTATAAAAGCTCCCTCTACCTGCTCTATTAACTGAGATGGTTTATATGAATATTATCAGTATCATTTTTCTATACATGCAGTTCATCCTCATTAAGTCCCTCATATTTCCCCCCTCTCCTCCAATCTCCATGCTTCACCTGAGTCCTGTATCTGAAGATCAAACCTCTGTACAGCTCTGGTGATTCCAAAAGGAACCTTTGAAATTCCCCTGGTTCATTGGAAGTCCATCTTTTTCCCTGGAAGAGGACATTCAGCCTTGCTGGGTAGTTCATTCTTGGCTGCATTCTAAGCTCTTTTGCCTTCCGGTATATTGTATTCCAAGCCCTACAAGCTTCCAATGTAGTTGCTGCTAAGTCCTGTGTGATCCTGACTGCAGCTACATGATATTTGAACTGTGTCCTTCTGGTTGCTTGTAATATTTTCTCTTTGATTTGGGAGTTCTGGAACTTGGCTATAATATTCCTGGGGGTTGGTTTTTTGGGATCTCTTTCTCAGGGGGGATCGGTGGATTCTCTCCATTTCTATTTTGCCCTCTGCTTCTAGAATATCAGGGCAATTTTTCCTGTAGTAATTCTTTGAAAAATGATGTCAAGGCTCTTTTCCTGATCATGACTTTCAGGTATTCCAATAATTTTCAAATTATCTTTCCTAAGTCTGTTTTCCATATCAGTTGTTTTTTCAATGAGATATTTCACATTTTCTTCTAATGTTTCATTTTTTTGGTTTTAAAGTATTGATTCCTGATTTCTGGTAAATTCATCAATCTCCCTGAATTCTATTCTTTGTCTGAAGGATTTGTTCTCCTCAGAGAGTGTTCTTATCTCTTTTTCCATCTGGCCAATTTTGCTTTTTAAAGCATTGTTCTCCTCAATAACTTTTTGAACTGTTTTATCCATTTGACCTAAGCTGTTTTTTTAGCATGCTATTTTCTTCAGCATTTTCTTGGATTTCCTTGACTAAGCTGCTGACTTCATTTTCATGTTTTTCCTGCATCTCTTTCCTTTCTTTTCCCAGTTTTTCTTCCAACTCCCTCATTTGATTTTCAAAGTCTTTTTTGAGCTCTATCATAGCCTGAGCCCAATTTCTGTTTTTCTTGGAGTCTTTAGATGCAGGAGTTTGTGCTTCCTCATCTTCAGACTGAGTATTTTGATCCTTCTTGGGCTCATTTGCAAAATATTTCTCAATGGTCTTCCTCTTGTTTCTTTGCTTGTTCATTTTCCCAGCCTAAGCCTGTTTTTTGGGGTGCTTCCTGAGCTTTTGGGACACTCCCACAAGGGCCTCCGTGTGTGAGGTTTTGTCCTCCCTCCTGGTCTGTGAATGACCATAAGTGCCCCCCCCCCGCCACAGGGCCGGGGTGGGGGGGCCCTGTTGTTCTATGGGGGGGCCTAGATTGGGATCAGGATCTGAATGTGGTCAGAGCCCCATAGTCCTGTTCCAGGGGCAGAGGACAGAGCTTGGCAGTCTCTCTCTCTTCACTCCCCTCCCTCAGCTCAATGGGCTCATGCCCTGCGGGCTCCTGCTTACCTACTTCTGTTTCTGGGTCTACGCTGCCTAAAGACCAAGCTGCTGGCTGTGTGCCCTGGGGGCTGGGCTCCACATGCTCACTCTGGAAGAGCTCCCCCGCTGTTCTCCCACTTTGTGCCCGGTGCTCCCCGGGGTGCAGCTCAGGAGACTCCCCTGCTGCTGTGAGCAGAGGCTCCCAGAGCCCTGGGGCTGCCTCCGGGAGGCTGAAGTTCTTTCGCTCTGGTGGGCCACCCCTCTGGCAGGCCACCCCTCTGACTGCAGGGAGCAGAGTCTTTCTGCTCTTTTCCAGGTTACCTTGAGTAGGAGAACTGCCTCACTGGGTTCCTTTGTGGGTTCTGTCTCTCTAAAGTTTAGTTAGAGTCCTTAGTTTATGAGTTTTTATTAGAGAGCTCCTAAGACTGGATCCCTTCATGTTGCCATCTTGGCTCCACCCCTCAAAAAGAACACATTCTAAAAGTAAAATCATCTTGTGTCGTACAGTGATGAGATTAAAAAAAATGTATGCATTCAGTGGACCATGAGAGTAAGATTGTATGATAATAGATGCCCAGAATAGTGATCTTGAATCATCAAGAAATGGTTAAATATATTTAATATATTATTTTTTAAAGAAAGAGAGTATAGGGGACAGTTAGTTGGTGCAGTGGATAAAGTACTGTTCATAATCAGGAGGACCTGAGTTCAAATGCAGAATCAGACTCTTAATAATTACATAGCTGTGTGACCTTGGATAAGTCATTCAACCCCATTGTCTTGCAAAACAAAAAGGAAGTATATCATGAACTTTGGAAAGATTTTGTTTTTGTCAAAGTGATTAATTATAAAATGTTTTGATGCTTAGTAGACTATATATTTCAGGAAATGGCTGATTTGTAGGAAAAAAATTTGCATCAATTATTTTTAAAGGGTTTGCCATCTGAGATATATATATATATATATATATATATATATATATATATATATATGGAATTAATAGAAATATATGAAACTTAAAGTGATTTCCCAATGGATATGTGATCAAAGGATATTAATCAATCAATGAATAATTCTCAAATGAAAAATTGAAAACTACTGACAGCCATATACCTGATTGTCCTAAAATACTAATAGTAAGAAAAATCCAATTCAAAACAACCCTGAAATTTTTACCTCTTGCCCACAAATGGATAAGGAAATAATGATACAAAGGGAAGTTTGGGAAGAAAGGTATTCAAGTGCATGACTGATGAATCTTTGAATTAGACCAATCAAGTAATTTAGAATAATACTTTTAGAAATGTGATTAGAATTTTTCTACCCTCTGATTCAGCTACTGTAATATTAGACTATTTTAAGAAGGTCACAGACAAAAAGGTAGATTCCATACATGTAGGAAAGAGTGGGTAGATGTATTCAAAAATGAAGGTTGTATAATCAACATGAAAGGCAGCATGATAGAGAATGACTCTTGGAGACAGGAAGATACAGCTCAAGACTAAAAGGTACTACTTTGGTGGCCATGGAGAAGTCATTTGACCTCTCACTGACTGAAATCAGTAGTCTCCAAACTTCCTTGATTGTTCTCTTGATAAAAAATTTTGAGCACACATTACCAAAAATGCATATTTATGTATTGTAAATTATATATATATATATATGTTTATGTGTGTATGTGTTCATATATTAATAATTAATAAATCTACTCAAAAGTATACATTAAAATAGGATGAGATAAAGATGAAATAATATTTGATCTTAAAGTCAGTAATCACTATAGTTAATCAAGGTGAAGGAGGACAGCTAAGATTTGTACCATATCACTTTGGCAGTTGTGTGGAGGCTGAACTGGAGTTTGAAAAGACTTGAATCAGGGAGAACAAATAGAATTCTACTTCAATAGTCCAAATGAAAGGTGATGAGGACCTGCACCAAGAAGTATCTATGTAAGTAGAGGAAAAAGAAACAACTTTTGTTTCCTTTGTGGTGAGATGGAATGAGGAATCTTAAAATGACACAGATTACAAACCTGGATGATCCCAGAGATGGGGTTACCCTGAATTGTAATACAGAAGTTTGGAAAAGGGATTAGTCAGATATAGGAGTGGGGTGGGGTGATAATATAATAAACAATTTATTCAAGATTTTCACTCTGCTCCAACCAAAGGTAAAGGGTCGGGGTGGTACTCTTACTTATGGTCTTTTCCCTGGATGGTAGAGCCCATACTTTGAAAACTCTCTCTGTAATTTTGAGAGAGAGGGAACAAAGAGATGGTTATTGGAGGGAGGGAAGGAAGGATTTTCCCAGTGGCACCTGTACTCTTGCTTGTATAGTCTATATTTCACTTAGGGAGATAGGTTTGGAGCTTGAGGAGCTGAGGAATGGAAATGAGAAGCTCTGGGGAAAAAAAGAGAAGAAAGATTTTATGGGAGACAATCCCCATGGCTCACTACTTTAGGCAGAGTAGAATATATAGAAATATCTACACTGGGTCAATCTTGCACTGATAAAATTACAAGTCTGAAGTCTAGTAATTCCCATGTTTATTATCACCAATTTATCCTGTATCTAGCTTATTAGTATGTAAATGTTTGCCCGTTGTCTCCCCCACTGCAACACAGCAAGTGCCTTTGATTTTCTTCGTATCCTCAACACTTAGTATAGACTGATACATAATTGGTGCTTAATAAATGCTTATTAAATGACTGACTGAAAACAAAGTTCTCTACTATAGACACCACTGGTATTGAAATCTAAAAAGGGATGTGCTCTTACAGTCACATCTATAACATGATCAAAACTCACAGCTTATTTAACAGTCATTCATTTTGAATAGAATTTTACCCCAATATAAGGAATAAGGGCACCTCTTCTTTGGCTGAAGGGAAAAAGAAAAGAAGTTATGAGTAACAGAGGAAAATAAAGGTACTTACATCAAATATCTCTATTTTAGAGGACTAAGAGATGATCTCTTAAATATAGGGGAAGGGTTGTAGTTACAAGTAAGCAGAGAGTATAGGAGTCATTATAGTCGACAATAGCAGAAATCTAAATAAATTGGAAGAATTGTTAAGCAATAAGGAAGGCATAACTAGGGTTACCTGACAATAATTTTTTTAGCAGTTTATTCCCCCCCCCAGCATATCCTCATTTGTTTCATTTCCAAAAGGTTTGTTCAATTTTCAAATCAATGGTAGGAATCTTCATAACCAAGCAAAATGTTTCTAATGTAAAAATACCCAAATACAAATTTAAAATACACGGAACTAAGAAATCTGTGACTTGGAAGTGTTTCCTTTTCAACTCAAGTGCAAATGATCCAACTGAGACACAAGTTGCATGTCATAGCTAGGCAGTGCAGAAATTCCAATCAACTAGACAATTGCTTGTGGAGGTGGTAAATAATCGCCCTGATAGCAGATAATTTTATTTGCTCAGAAACATTCAGAAGAAATGATGATGTAACCACAATGACCCTGTTCTTCATTAACTTTGTTAAATCTGATTCTAAAAAGTGCCTCATTTTTCCTCCAAGAAAAACTTAAACTTATCATATGTACATTAGCTTTAAGGCAAATTCTACTAATGTCTCCCAACCACCTGTAATATTCATCTTGAATGGTATGAAACAGAGACATCTAAAGGACACTTGAAGAACTGAAACTTCTGTGGCATCCGATCAGTCTGACACCTGGGTTTGCTTTCCATGTAGTTAGGGAATGTCACATTGAAAAATAAACCTGTGGGCCATGACCAAGCATAATTTTTCTTAGATCAAGAAACTGCAAAAGAGAGGCAGGAATCACTTAAAACTGTGAAGTAGAAATAAAATACAATTTCTTGTTATAAAACCTCTGAAGAAAAAAAAGGTCTCAAAAACATTGCGTGCTTTTCAGTGGCGTGGCATGATGCACAGCACCTTCCACATAAAAAGTACTCAAGAGCTATTTGCTGAATGCTGAATAACCCAGTAACAGGGTTATTTCTGATTATTACCTTTTTTATTCAGAGACCTGGAATGGGAGGTTTGAAGGCTTAGATCCTAAGCCCATCTATGGCACTTACAAACTACAACACATCACCACACTATCCTTGAGCTCAACTTTCTTATCTGTATAAAATGAAGGGTTTTAAGTAAAAGACTATTTGAGATCCCTTTCAATTTTAAAATCCTGAGTTACAAATACTTTGGTTGAGTGGTTTTGGAAGGTAAGAGGAGGAGAAGGAGGAGGGCAAAGAGGGGAAAGGAGGAGGAGGAGGAGAAAAATAACAAGAAGTTATAGGAGGAAGAAGAAGAAAAAAAAAGAGGAGAAAGAGGGTAAGGAAGAGAAGAAAATGGGAAGGTAGGAGGAGAAAAGAAGAATGGGAGAACAAGAACAAGGAAAAGATGGAGGAGGAATAGGAAGAAGAGGAGAAGGAAGAAGATGATGATGATGATGAAGAAGATGAAAAGAAGGAAGGAAAGAAGTAAAAAAGAAAGAAGAAAAGATTTGTTTAGAATTTTAAGGTTTATAAAGTATTTTACATGCATTAACTCATGATCTATCAAGTAAGTGTTATTACTATCCAAATTTTATGGGGAAGGTTGTGTGGCTTGCCCAGATTCACAGAGTTGTGTCTCATGTCAAATTTTAATTCAAATTTTTTTCTTCAACACTTTTACCCACTGTGCCATCTAGCTATTCAAATTAAAAGATAAAATACAAAGAATAATAGTAACCAACTAATGGCAGACTCTTGGAAAACTTGAACTTTGCAAGATACTTCATCCAAAGAAGGAAACAAAAGACTGGAATATTTTCTGTTTCACCTGGCACATGAATAATAATAAGATCCCCTTTTCTTTGATTATTGCTATAATTACATCTGGATGATGTAAGAATGTCTTAAATTTCTTCAAACCCAGGTAGAGCTTTACTTTCCTATAAATGAAGTTAATTCAATATTTTCATTAAAATACACATACACAGCCTCAGCAATAAGAGAAGAAAAAGAAATTGAGGGAATTAGAATAGGGAAGGAGGAGACAAAACTCTTACTCATTGAAGATGATATGATGGTATACCTAGATAATCCCAGAGTCATTTTAAAAACTACAAGAAATAATTAGCAACTTTAGTAAAGTCATAGGATATAAAATAACCCCTCATAAATCCTCAACTTTTCTATATATGACTAGCAAGATACAGCAGAAAGAGCTAGAAAGAGAAATCCCATTCAAAGTAACCTCAGAAAATATAAAATACCTGGGAGTCTAGCTCAATTACAAAACTCTTCTCACACAAATAAAATCAGATTTAAATACCTGGGCAAACATCAACTGTCCATGGATAGGTCGAGCTAATATAATAAAAATGACCAAAACTAAATTACTAGCTTAGCACCCTACCAATCAAAATTCCAAAAAAATTGCTTTAATTAATTAGTTAGGAAAAGTTGTAAGTAAATTTATATGGAGAAATAAAAAGTCAAGAATTTCCAGGGATTCAATGAAAAAAGTGCAAAAGAAGGTGGCTTAGCCTTACCAAATCTAAAATTATATTATAAGGTATCAGTCATCAAAACTGTCTGGTATTGGTTAAGAAATAGAATCATTGGGTTGGCTAGATGACACAGTAGATAGAGCACCAGCCCTGGAGTCAGGAGTACCTGAGTTCAAATCCAACCTCAGACACTTAATAATTACCTAGCTGTATGGCCTTGGGCAAGCCACTTAACCCCATTTGCCTTGCAAATTTTTTAAAAAAACCTAAAAAAAAGAAATAGAGTCATGGATCAGTGGAATAAAGTAGGTGCAATAGGAGGAAATGATTATTAGTAATCTGCTGTTTGATAAATTCAAAGAGTTCAGTTATTGAAATAAAAACTCTCTTTTTGATTAAAAACTGTTGGGAAAATTGGAAGTTAGTATAGAAGAAACTTAGATTAGACTAACACCTCACACCTTATACCAATATAAGATCAAAATAGATTCAGGATTTAGACATAAATACAATATTATAAGAAAACTAGAAGATCAAGGAGTAGTTTACCTGTCAGATCTATGGAAAGGGAAACAGTTTATGACCAAGGAAGAGAAAGAGAACATCATTGAAAACAAACTAGATAATTTTGTTTTCATTAAATTAAAAGGCTTTTGTACAGACAAAACCACTGTAACCAAGGTCAAAAGAAATGTAGTAATTTGGGAAACAATTTTAGCAACTAGTATTTCTGACAAAGGACTCATTTCTAAAATATAGAGAGAACTGAGTCAAATTTTCCAAAAAACATGCCATTCCCCAATAGAAAAATGGTGAGAGGATATGCAAAGGAAATTTACAATGGAGAAAATCAAAGCAATCCATAGTCATATGAAAAATTGTTCCAAATCATTACTTATTAGAAAAATGCAAATTAAAGCATCTCTGAGATACCACCTCACAGCTCTCAGATGGCCACTATGACCAGAAAAGGAAATGGTCAATGTTGGAAGGGATATGAGAAATCTGGGACACTAATACATTGTTGGTGGAGCTGTGAACTCATCCAGTCTTTCTGGAGAGAAATTTGGGATTATGCCCAAAGGGCAACAAAAATGTGCATACCCTTTGATCCAGCAATATCACTGCTGGGTCTATACCTTGAAGAGATTATGAAAAACAGTAAAAGCATCACTTGTACAAAAATATTCATAGCAGCCCTGTTTGTGGTGGCAAAGAAATGGAAATTAAGTAAATGTCCTTCAGTTGGGGAATGGATTAACAAACTGTGGTATATGTCTGTCATGGAACACTATTGCTCTATTAGAAACCAGGAGGGATGGGAATTCAGGGAAGCCTAGAGGGATTCGCATGCTCTGATGCTGAGTGAGATGAGCAGAACCAGAAAAACATTGTACATCCTAATAGCAACATGGGGGTGATGATCAACCTTGATGGACTTGCTCATTCCATCAGTGCAACAACCAGGGACAGTTTTGAGCTATCTGTAATGGAGAATACCATCTGTATCCAGAGAAAGAATTATGGACTTTGAACAAAGACCAAAGACTATTACCTTCAAATTAGGCGGGGAACTGTTATCTTATTATGTAATTTTACTATCTCTTACTTTATTTTTCTTCCCTTAAGAATATGATTTCTGTCATCACATTCAACAAGATCAATGTATAACAATGGAACCAATGTAAAGACTAACAGAATGCCTTCTGTGGGGGATGGGAGGAGGGAAGCAAGAATGGGGGGTTTGTAAAACTCAAAATAAATAAAATCTTTCTAAAACACACACACACATGCACACAACACACACACATACACAGAGACACACACTACATCAGTGCAGCTCATTAGGATTCCAAGGGACAAAGTGTTTTTAAGACACATAAATTCCTAGTATAATTTTATATATTAAGCTTTTGTCTACACAAACTCCGATCCTTCAGAAGAGGGAAATAGAAACTCAGTGCCTTTCATAATCTCCCAGGGTCTCCTTACTTAATAAGGGCTAAGCAGAGTTCTGTGATCTGAAGGAGCCAATGTAACCACACCCAGCTCTGGTTCCAGGGTTAATTCACTTTTTTCAGAATTTTGTTTCTCTTTCAGTTGTAGCCTCCTATTCTTCAAACTTGTGAATTTATATCACAAGGCAAAGTGACTTTAACACTAGTGCAATTTAAAAAACTCACCTTGTAACTGAGACGGTCACTTTTACCTCTTCAGTTTGAGTAGAAATTAAGGAAGGGTAGCAATTCAAAGTCAGAGTGCATAAATTGCAAAAAGAAGTTAATTATTATTAATTATTAATAAGCTTATAAAGTTTTTTCTTTTTCAAACTTCATACACACATACACACAGTCACACACAGACCACACACATGCGCGTGCGCACACACACACACACACACACACACACACACACAAAACCCCAGACAAATCATTTTGCCTCCTAGTGTTCTAACAACTCTCTAAGTTGCCCCAAACCTACTGACTTTTCTCCTTCTAGAACTACTTTTAATGTGATTTGTAAATCTAGTCTCTCTTCCTACCTCCCCTCTAAAAAAAAATTATATGAAGTCATGTAGTATGCTTATGTTTCTTTTTTAAAGCATTTTTAAATTTAATTAAGTAGAAAAGAAATTGACTTATCTGTTTCCACTTCTGAACTTCCTCATTTTTTATTTTCTTTATTTTATCAATAAGTTTTTTGTATAATAATCCCTATAGTTTGTATTTATACAGATTTTTAAGGTTTCAAATCACTTTAATTTACAACTGTTTTCTCATTTGATACTAGCCACTACCCTATTAATCCAGTACTATTAAAATCTCCATTTTAGAAATAAAGAAACTGAGGCTGAGAGAGGTTAAGGACTTTGCCTCTGGCGCTATAGCTATTATCCTTTGCTCCTTGAGGTACAAGCAATTTCTTGTTTTGTAATGCTGTTCTGCAGTCACTATTTTTGATTTAATTATTACAAGATAGGAGGTGCAAACTGTATCTGTTTATTAAAATTTTTCTGAAGACTACAAACTTATTGTAGACATTTCTGGGAAGGAGAATACATTAAACTAATTATTAGGCAAATTTGAGCACCCCAGAAAGAAGATGATGAAGGGCAGGAAGAATGTCACTGAAAGCAAAGGTGTTTGCTCATGTGAAGGAGGAAGATTTCCCCAGGACAATCCTCTAGATACTCTTTTGCAGTGACATTTTATTGACCACAGAATTCTACAGAAATTCCTGATAAGGAGGACCACAAACCACCCAAAATTATGTAGATGGAGAAGGCCTTTGGTCCAAATTGATCACTTGTTTTTGGAAGGGCAATCATTTTTATTGCTGCATTGATAAAATATATATGAGCTGGTCGCCAAATTCATTGAGATGATAAGAGAATGAATTGCTTTGGGGAAGTTCCACTATACCTTTAGTATCCCCAGTTGCTATTTGATACAGCAACCCATCTTTTTTATGCCAATATACTTCGTAAATGAATCTTTTTTTTCTATCCTTTCAGTCATATCTGCCTCTTCATGACCCCATCTAGGATTTTCTTGGCAAAGTGTAGCTTTCTATTTCTTTCTCTAATTCATTTTATAGGTGAAGAAATGTAGGCAAATAGGGTTAAGTTTGCCCAGGATTATGTAGCTATTAAGAGTCTCAGGCCACATTTGAACTCAAGAAAATTAGTCTTCCTGAGGCCTGGTTTCCTATCCATTGGATCACACACATGAACTTATGCTACCATATCCCCAGAGTAATCAAAATTCTGGCTACCTAAAGGGAAACTGAAAGATTATGAACTTCAACATATTGGTAGTGACACCTTTCATGTATGCTACACAGAAGGCCAAGGTCCCTCAATTCAATCAATGGATATATTCAAAAATATAAATTTATTATAAACAAGTTATTAATCAATTTGAAAGGACCAAAGGATTGGGGAGGTCATTGAATAAAAGGAAAATGATATCACACTGCAAAAGCTTTATGATTGATTGAAAATAAAGTCATGCTTTTTTTAAGCTGCAAATATAATCAACCAACTAGTTCATAATCAACCAATAGAGTGACTAAGGACTCAAAATCTGGGATGCTGAGAAAGACTACAAAGAAAAATTAGTGAGAGGAGAGATTTGATTATTAGGAGACACCACATCTAAGTGGGAGAGACAGACATACCAAGAGAAAATTGAAGACCACCTGAGACCTGTCATTCAGAAACAAAATTCAACAGTTACAACTTTGTGAACTTTGAAAAGTCAAAAGACCATGAGGTCCTATTCATATTGGTAACAGTGTCTCCTGGAGGCAGTAGCATCATGCTGAAAGTGGCTGAAGGCAAAAACTGCACCCAAGATACATATTGGGGACAAACAAGGAAGAAAGGGCTTCAAGAAGGAACTTCAGGGCTCTTTCCAAAGATCACCTCTGGGATATACCTAAGGGAACCTTCCTAAAAAAGAGAAAATGTCTAGGAACTGTGAAGTATCCTTTTGCCATACAGATTTCCTGCATGTGTGCTTCACTGACGAGGAGTGTATGTGTGAGTGTGTAGGGATGTGTGTGTGTGGGGGGGTATATGTGGGTGTGAAAAGTGACTAATTACCCAGTTTGAGGGAATTGTTTCCTTTAATAAATCAAAACCTGCTAAGAAAACATCTTTTCTAAAAGTTGATTATCTGGATGATGATGTAACAAGCACACTGATGTATACTTATCCTTTTTTTCCCCTTTTCTCCAGCTACTTTTATCCCCATTTTACAATTGAGAAAACTGAGGTTTAAAGAGGTTAAATTGAACCTAGGTCAATCTGACTCCAAATCAAGCTCTCTGTCCTCCATAATTATTCTGCCTGGTAAAGTCTTTAAAATCAGTCCTTTATTTTCTATTTTTCAGCTCTAATGTCATATTTTGAGTTTCCTATCATTTCCCCCTTGGATTATTGCCATAATCTGCTGAGATCTCCATGCTTACAATGTCACCTTCAATTTTAATCCATCTTGCATATTTCTACCAGATTCATCTTCCTAATCTACCATTTTCTTACCACAGTGCATCTCAAAATCTTCCACTTTTACTATTGCCTAAAGATGTGACAAATTTCTTGGTCTAGCATTCAAGAATTTCAACAATTAGGCTTTCAGTGAAACCCGATTACTGCCTCCTGAATAAACTATTCATGTTCTTACTTCAGTGCCTCTGCTCACATTTTTGCCTCTAATTAAAATACTAGCTGCTGGGGCCAGCTAGGTGGTGTAGTGGATAAAGCACCGGTCCTGGAGTCAGGAGTACCTGGGTTCAAATCCGGTCTCAGACACTTAATAATTACCTAGCTGTGTGGCCTTGGGCAAGCCACTTAACCCCGTTTGCCTTGCAAAAACCTAAAACTAAAAAATAAAATACTAGCTGCTAGGAGGATAGACAATGGATAGAGCACTGGGCCTGGAATCAGGAGGATCCGAATTCAAATCTTACCTCAGAAACTTCATAACTTTCTAAGCAATTTACTCTATCCTTGTTTGCCTCAGTTTCCTCATCTGGAAAAAATAAGCTGGAGAAGTAAATAGTAAATCTTTGCCAAGACCCACCAACTCATAGGGAGTTGATCTTGATTGAACAATAATAAAATACTCTTCCCTCTATTCTCTAGCATTCAAATGATAACCTTTCTTCATAATCTAACTGGAGTCTCTATTTCCTTGCTGTCCACTATTGGCTATAATGACTAATTTCTCCTCTTAATTCTTACTACCCTAGAATACTAGATTTAGAATCAGAATCAGAATTCAAGAGTTGACTCAGTCATTTATTACCTGTATTCTCTTAATTACTACATTTTCGGGGTTTCCTTTCCTCATCAGTTACACTAGTCTCTGAAACTTCCTGTAGCTTCAGAGAATTATTTCTTAACCTGTTTTGATACTATAGTTCTCCTAGATATAAGTGCAGCCTATGGATCTAGTCTTAGAATAATGTTTAAATAATGGAAGGAAATGTTAAAGTTCTGTTAGAGAATAGTGAAAATTAAAATATAATATTTTTCTTATCAAAAGATCCTTATCTACAGCATCCCATAGGATGGACAGACCAGGTAAAAATCTACTTCTTTGGAAGGAATACTCAAATAACTGAAATCACTGATGCATTTAGAGTATTTCAGAAGGGTTTTAAGCAAGGAGTGTTATGACCAGAGGTACATTTAGAAAGATTATTTTTGAGGACTATGTGGAAAAACTGCAGGAGAGAGAAAGAGACCAGTAGTAATGAGGAGAAGTTAGTAGGTTATGATTAAAGTCCAGGCAAGCAGTAATGAAGGTCTAATAAATTTCTTGAAATCTCAAATCTTATTTTTTAAAAACTTGAAAAATCATGCCAGCAAAATCAAGATTCTGTATTAACAGACCCCAATTCAAGTTCAGTAATAAAAATGGTCTTTCTCAGCTGAGAGAACAAACAATTTTACTCCTCCCCCAAGTCAATAGTCAAGGTGCTTTGGTAAGTAATTGTTACAGGGACAAGTTACTTGAGATTCCTAGTGCTTCCTTTAATTGGATATGTCATTAATTTTTGTCTACTCATATGACCTTAAGTCAGAAATGGGTAAACCTCCTCTTTCCAAAGGGCAGAAGGGGTTTTTAATCTATTTTCTCTGCAGTAGACAGTATTCTAGAAATACCATTTTGGAATTGAATTTCTCTTAAGAAAAAAATAAGAGTAAATTGGAACTCAGATGATTTTTTTTTCTTCCTAGTCTCCCCCTCCTCTGCATGTAGTAGGAAAGAAACATAATGGATAAACCCAGAGAAAACAGTAAGAAAGAATGTGGAATGAATATAGAATGCAAAAATCCATAATGTGAATGTTAGTTTCGTCTCTATTTTACAATCCACACACTATCTCATTGCCATCTATGGATGCTCTTGGGCTCTGTGGGGTATAGCAGTAGCATGTTTTACAGATGAGAGGGATTTTTAAAATAGAGATCCTATTGTTCATCCAGTGTTAGTTCAGCTGCCACATTTCCTTAGTGAAGCCTCAATTAAGTTGGAGGTAACTGGGATATGGGACCACAGATGCTTTAAAGAGCACACTTGTCTTGCAACAGAAAAGGTCAAGGGTAATCCCAGAACCTAAATCATTTGGGCTAACTTCTATTCCTCATACAAAAAAGTAAAATGAAATAAAAATTCAAAACAGGAAGCCAACTCAAAGATAACTGAGCTTGAATTCATATGTGTGACTGTGAAGAAAAGGAAACAATTAAATAGTGTCAATTGAAATCAGGCATCAACTCCCTGCCTAGCCCTGAAATTAAAACCAATAAGAGGCAATTAACTGTAACTGAGTCTTATAGTTGGTTATCGACTTTACCTAAACCCACTGATCATACTAACTGGGTAATTTACTATATGATTGTTTGAGCCAGAGCCCCACATACAAGCATTATTGTGACACTTCCCTGATTTATGTGAGTCAGTGTTATTATTTCTGTTGTTACCCACAACAAGGTCTTCTAGAATAGCCAGGATCTTGGATTGAAACTTCCTGTGTCTTCATACAAATGGAAAAATCTGGGGAATAGGTCACTGTGCTCCAACTAACACAGAGAGAACTTGCGAAAGAGAATGAATTCCTGATGAGTCATAACACAGAACCAAGTCTCCTTCTGGTAAAGCACTATTTCATTTAATTGATCAATCAATCAGGACACATTGATTAAACATCTACTCTGTGCTAGGAACTACAATGGGTGCTAGTGATAAAAAAAAATCAAAAGATAGGTAGCCCTCACCCCCAAGGAACTCTTTCTACTACACCAGAGTAATTTCCACCTATCAGCAGTTAGATGTTATAGAAGAGAAAGACTTGGAAGCAAGAATACAAATCATTTATGCTATCTCAGATTCAGTTTCTTCATAATAATACTAGCACAAGCTTGTCATGAGGATTAAATGAGTCAATATAGATAAAGCATTTCTTAAGCCTGTATCAATATCAATCAACCTGCTACCATGCTACCTTCTTGGAGCAGGGAGAACTAGGGATAATCTTTCCTCTCACCTATTCTTTCATTCTCCTTTATGGCCAAGTATAAATTTGAGAGATGAAGTCAAGTCAGAATACACAATCTAAGGTTTCTGACATATCTTACCAGTTTTTCCCTTGCTATTTCAAGTTCTTTGGCCATAATTTTCATCCCAATTCCACATCCTCCTAATAAGATGTCTCTAACTCCTATACCTAAAGATTCCACAAAACACATTATCCTTAAGCTTTCAACAGATGAAGAAAAGCCATGTGTGCACCATAATTTCTGTTAGGTCAGAGTCAATGCAATTTCCCCAGAGTGAATGGTCTACCCCTTTCTCACTGACTTTCAACTTTTTTAAATGCAAAGACCCATGGAAACAACTTACCATCTATTTACTCCAAGACAGAAAGAAAGATATTCAAAGCATCCTAATGAAAAGCAAAATGTCCCTTCAAAAACTGAATCTGACTCCCTTGAGAAGGACGGTCTTGATTTTCTTAATTTTTTGAAAAAGAAATTTTTAATTTATTTTTTAATAAATGTATTTTGCCAACTACAATTTCTGTAAGATTTTGAGTCCACATCTCTCTGTCCCCTGTTTCCTTGGCATTGAGTAATCTGAAATATGATATATATATATATATATATATATATATATATATATATATATATTCAACTTATTTCCATTGTAGCCACATTGTGAAAGAAGAATCAGAGGAAAAGGGGAGAAACCGTGAGAAGGAAAAATATGAAGTATAAAACAATTTCAAAAAATTAAAAATTACATATAAGTAAAAATTTTATGTTTTCTTGCCTTTAAGCATAGTTCCAAGATCTCCGGAATCTCCACCAACAATGCATTAATGTTCCAGTTTTCTGATATCCTTAAAAAATTGTTTTCCTTTTTTTGTCATATTGGTCAATCTGATAGATGTGAAGTGGTACCTCAGAGTTCTTTTAATTTGCATTTCTCTAATCAATGATTTTGAACATTTTCATAAGACTATAGATAGTTTTAATTTTTTATCTAAAAACTGCCTGTTCATATCCTTTAATCATCTATCAGTTGGGGAACAACTTTTATCTTATAAATTTAACTCAATTCTCTATTTTAAAAATGAGTCCTTTATCAGAAATACTAATCATGAGCAGCTAGGTGGCACAGTAGATAGAGTACCTGTCCCAGAGTCAGGAGGACCTGAGTTCAAATCCAGTCTCAGACACTTAATAATTGCCTAGCTGTGTGACCTTGGGCAAGTCACTTAACACAATTATCATAAATAAATAAAAAAAATTTAAATTGTTTCTCAACTTTCTGGATTTATTTTAATCTCAGTTGCAATTAGCTTTATTTTTGCAAAAACTTTTCAATTTAATGTAATCAGATTATGCATTTTGCATTTTAGAATGTTCTGTCTCTCCTTTAATTATAAATTCCTCCCCTTTCCATAGATTAGATACTACTCCTTTTTTCCAAAATGACTTATGGTATCACATTTTATATCTAAATCATGTACCCATTTTGACTTTATCTCAGTATAGGGTGTGAGATGTTGGTCTATGCCTAGTTTCTGCCATAGTTTTCCCATTAATTTTCATCAAAATTTGAGTTCTTAGCTTAGAAGCTAGAGTCATTGGATTTATCATACAGTAGATTATTATAGTCATTTTCTACTGTTTCTTTTGTACCTAATCTATTTCACTAATCTGTCACTATTTCTTAGCCAGTACCAAACAATTTTGATGACTGCTGCTTTATAATATAATTTTAGAACTAGTATGGATAGGTCACCTTCCTTTGAATTTTTTTCATTAATTCCCTTGATATTCTTGACTTTTTGTTACTTTGGATGAATTTTGTTATTATTTTTTCTAGCTCTATAAAACAAATTTTGGTAGTTTGATTAGTATGGCACTGATTAAGTAATTTAATTTGGGTAAAATTATCATTTTTATTATATTACTTTGGCTACCCAGGAGAAATTGAGATTTTTCTAATTATTAGATTTGATTTGTGCACAAATTGTTCTGTAATTGTTTTCATATGATTGTCTTGGCAGATAGACTCCTAAGCATTTTATGTTGTTTACAATTACTTTAAATGGAATTTCTCTTTCTAACTCTAGCTGCTGTGCTTTCTTGGTAATATATATAGAAATGCTGGTGATTTATGAAGATTTGTTTTATAGTCTACAATTTTTGCTCAAGTTATTCATTGTTTCAAGTAGTTTTTAGATGATTTTCTAGGATTCTCTAAGTATACCATCATATCACCTGCAAAGAGTGAGAGTTTTGTTTCCTCATTGCCAGTTCTGATTCCTGCAATTTCTTTTTCTTCTCTTATTGCTAAAGCTAACATTTGTAATACAATATTGAATAATAGTGAGAATAACAGGTAGCCTTGTTTCCCCCCCCTGATCCTTTTGGGAATGCTTCTAGTTTATCCCATTGCAGATAACTCTGGGTGATAGTTGTAGAAAGATACTGCTTATCATTTTAAGAAAAACTCCATAAATGAAAACTCCATTTAGTCCTATGCTCTCTAGTGCTTTTAATGGGAATGAGTGCTTTATTTTGTCAAAAGCTTTTTCAGCATCTATTGAAATAATCATATGATTTGTTAGATTTGTTATAAATAAAGTTAATTACACTGATGATTTTCATGATATTGAACCAAGTCTGCAATCCTGGTATAAATTCTACCTGATCAAACAGTATTATTCTAGTAATAACTTGCTGTGATCTCTTTGTTAATATTTTATTTAAAATATTTTCATCAATATTCATTAGGAAAATTGTTAAATAATTTTCTTTCTCTGTTTTGACTCTTCCTGGTTTGGATATCACGACCATATTGGTGTCATAGAAAGAATTTGATAGAACTCCTTCACCTATTTTTCAAATAGTTTATATAAAATTAAATTTAATTGTTCTTTAAGTGTTTTGTAGAATTCACTGGTAAGTCCATCTGGCCCTGGAGCTTTTTTCCTTTGGAGTTCATTAATGCTTTATTCAAGTTCATTTTCGGAAATGGTATTTCTTAAGTATCTTATTTCCTCCTCAGTAAATCTGGGCAATTTATATTTTTGTAAATATTCACATAGATTGTCAGATTTATTGGCATATGGTGGGGGGGAAATAGCTCCAAATTATTTCTTTAATTTCCTCTTCATCAACAGTGAATTCTATCTTTTCATTTGTTATAGTGGTAATTTGGGTTACTTTCTTCTTTTTTGTTTAAATCAAATGAACCAAAGGTTTTTTACATATTTTATTGTTTTTGTTTCAAGAAAAAACTCCAATTTTTATTTATTGCTTCAATCATTTTCGTACTTCCAAATTTATAATTTCACCTTTGATTTTCAGAATTTCTAATTTGGTATTTAACTAAAGATTTTTAATTTGCTCTTTTTTCTACCTTTTTTCCATTGATCTCCTCTTTCTCTATTTTATTCATGTAAGCATTTAGAGATATAAAATTTACCCTAATAACTACTTTGGTCATATCTCACAAGTTTTGTTATGTTGTCTCATTAATGTCATTGTCTGGGATGAAATTATTGGTTATTTCTATGATTCTTAATTGATCCATTCATTAATTAAAATTAGGTTATTTAATTTTCAATTAATTTTTAGTCTTCCTTTTCATGAACCTTAATTACATGTGATTTTTATAGCACCATGACCTCCCTTTCTGCATGTGATTGTGAGGTTTTTATGCCCTAGTAATGCTTGATCAGTTTTTGAGTAGATGTACTACTGAGAAAAAGATATATATTCTATCTCCTTTCACTTTTCTCCAGAGGACTATAATATCTAAGTTTTCTAAATTTCTATTCAACCGTCTTAATTTCCTTCATATTTATTTCATAGTAGATTTATCTAATCCTGAGAGAGTGATATTAAGGTCTCCCACTAATATAGTTTTACTGTCTATATTTTCCCTATAATACCTTTAGCTTCTCCTCTTAGAATTTGGATGCTACACTACTTGATGCATTTATGTTTAGTATTGCTATTACTCCACTGTCTATTGTATTCTCTTTCCTATCACCCTGTCCCTCCTCAGAACTGTGTTATATCTAACTTCCTTCTCACAAGAACTTCCCTCTCTTCTATCACCTATACCACCCTCTCTCCCATCCCCTTTCTCCCATCCCTTAACTTTTCCCTCTGTTTTACCTTCTGGTTCTAGGATATCGGGGCAGTTTTCCATGACAATTTCTTGAAAGATGATGTCCAGGCTCTTATAAAAATAATCATGGTTTTCAAGTAATCTAATAAATTGTCTCTTTTGGATTGATTTTTCTAGGTTGACTTATTTTTCTTCTATTTTTTTCATTTTTTGGTTTTACTTGACTGATTATTGATATCTCATAGATGTCTCATTAGCTCTACATGTCCAATTCTATTTTTCAAGGAATTATTTTCTTCAGTTACTTTTTGCATCTCCTTTTCCATTTGCCCAAATGCATTTTTTAAAGAGTTGTTTTCTTCAGTCAATTTTTGTGTTTCCTTTTACAAGACACTGAAATTCTCTTGCATTTCTATTTTTCCAGTTTTTAAAATCCTTTTCAATATTTTCTGAGAGGTCTTTTTAGCCTAGAGAACAATTCATACACCCCTCTGGGGCTTCACATGTAGTACTTTTTCTGCCATCCTCTTCTGAGATGGCATTATGCTCTTCTTTATCTCTATAGTAGCTTTCTATTATCATGACTTTTCCTACTAATTTTGAGGTTAGTTCCTTGATCCCCAAGGTGCTGTTCCAAATTTCTTGTGTTGGGAAAGAGCCCTGCTTTCAGGTTGGAAAAGCTAGCAGCTTGTTCACTGGAATGGGGTCATCCAGCTCAGTCACACTAGCTGCATAGCAGATTGTGGCTCCAAATATACCATCTACTCCTAAATTGGAGCCCTCATATAGCTGAACTACTATGCCATTGGCCTGCTAAGCCAGGACTCAGGGACCTTGGCCACAAATTTTTGCTGTGGCTGAGAGCCTCTTGGTGGTCTCCTCTGTATCCACCCACAGTGGTCTCTGCTCCCTGCACTAAGCTCCCTCTCTACTCTAGTAAGATTTTCTGAAATCCTTCCTAGATATCTTAAACTAGAAAATGCTCCACTCTGTTCTTTTGTGGGTTCTGTCTCTCCAGAATCTGTTTAAAACATGATTAATGTTATTTCTAAAGGAATCCTAGGAGAATTTAGGGAAGTTCCTGGCTTCTTTTTGTCATCTCCACCCAACAGTCTTGATTTTCTATTTGTATCTATCCCCAGTACCTTGAATAGGATTTGACTCATAGTGAGCATTAATGATTTAAAAGTAAACCCATCATTTGGAAGTTTTGTTAATCCAAATATTTTTAAATAATTAAATGTGTATCACCACTATGTAAACAAACATCTAAGTAAGAGATCAAATTCTTTATATCCTTTATAAATTCCTTTATAGTTTATGCTTTGGTGCAATGTTAGATATAGCCACAGGCTTCAGATGCTAGAGCTCTCACTTCATTCTCTTAAACAAACTTAGATAGCTTCACTAAGATCGCTGTAAAAGCATTTATACTTTTCTTCAGCCCCATTCCTTGTTGCATATTTTATTCTTTTCTCCTCTAATAGGCCAGTCCACTTTGGTTACCCAGGAGCCACACAGACGCTATCTAGCAGAAAGAGAAACTGTTATATTAGAGAGAACTAGCTCTCATAGCTTGCATTAATGTACTGATTATAGCACTATTTTCTTGGGGAAGTGGAAGGTGGTATAGGAGTTGGTTATTAGAAGCCCAGCTTCCCTGATATCTCTAATACTCTGCTCTTATACCACTCTAATACTAGAATACTTAACCATTGTATATTCTTAGCTCTGGCTCTATGTTCCCATGTTGTGTCATAATACTGAGGACTTTCTGTCATTGCCTTTTCTTTATCTGTAGTCTGCCCCCATGCCAAAGTCCATACCCACCACAAACACTGACTTCCTTTCTATACTCTCTCTCTTTCTCTCTGTCTCTCTAGAGATAGAGATAGAGAGAGAGAGAGAGAGATAGCTATAGATAGAGATAGAGATGATAGATAGACATGAATTTATGAATGGATGGATGGATGTAAATATATATGTGTATGTGTGTATTACCCCAATTACATGCAAAAACAATTTTTAATATAATTCCAGGTTATATTCCTCCTTCCCCTCTCCCCTCCCTGAGATGATAATGGACTTCCTTTCTATATTGTTGTATTCAGGGCAGCTAGGTGGTACAGTGGATAGAGCACTAGTTCTGGATTCAGGAGGATCTGAGTTCAAATCCAACCTCAGACACTTAATAATTACCTAGCTTGTGACCTTGGGCACATCACTTAATCTCATTTCCTTGCAATGGAAATAAATGACATTCCCTTCATAATGGCTCCCACACCTGGAAGAAATAGGAATTTTATTGTTCCCTAAAAACAGTAATATATATATATATATATATATATAAAATGCATTTGTCCTTCTCTTGCAGCCTTGTAACAATGCATTCTCCTAATAGTCTCTCCTATCTGCTAGTGGAAAAAGAGAGTAGCCAGTGTGGAGCTGGAAGAGATGATATCAAAAATATAATTCACTTACATCACAATTTTATCCACTGTGTACCAGTTTTCCTAGACAGAACCAAGAATAGAATTGGAAAGAGACCACTGATACTTAAAGACCTTCTGAAGGGCTGACATACTGGCTTTCCCCAGGCAGAGCAATCTATATTGACACCAGCTCAGCTGGTGAAGGAACAATAGCAAGAATGAGTCATTTAGATAAAAAGTTACAGTTCCCGGGGCAGCTCCCCAAAGGAATCATAAAAACAAAGGCAAAAGACCTGACCAGAAGAACAAGTTGGCATGATGGTCTAGACAGATATGGAAGGCAAAGGGTGAAAATGTGATCCAAGGTCAGGCAAGAGATCAGGAAATTGAGTGTCGAAACTGACTTGAATTTTTACAGAAAATCTGTAAGCAATTTGTCTTGTTCAAAATGGTGTTGTCTGGTGTGGAGTGGTAACCCTATCCTCTGTTATGAACTAAAGCCCTGAAAAATGCCCAGGCAGGCTAACAATGCCACTTGTGTCTATCCAGTAGCAGACATGGATGTCTGGGAACACCATCTCACTTTTCTAGTTGTAGAATGTGAATTCCTCAGGAGAAGGGACTACAGTTTTTCACCATTCTTTTTATTCCTAGAATTAGTACAGTTCCTGGAAACGAGAACATAAATACTTAATAAATGCTAATTGTGTGACTAACTATGCCTTGGTAAAAGTTGTCCCACAGGACTTAAATGTTTTTCTCTCTTTGCCTTCTTTTCTTGGAGTATTTACCTCCATTTAAAGATTAGATTAAGTGCTGTTTTCTATAACAAACTTTTTGCTGACACCCCCAGTTTTAAATTCTTTATCCCACCCCACTCCTATACTTGGCAATTTTTCCCCCTCATATTATTTTATTTTTTCCAATTGCATGCAAAGGTAATTTTCAATATTCATCTTTTTGTAAGTTTTTGAGATCAACATTTTTCTACCACCCTCCCTTTCCTCCCCCCTCTCCATGTCATTGAGTAATTTGATATAGGTTGTAGATATATAGAACTATTTACCATATTTCCATATTAGTTGAATTGTGAAAGAAGAATTAGAACTAAGGGGAAAAAACATGATAAAGAAAAAAATCATAAAAGAAGTTTAAAAAGTAAACATAGTATGCTTTGATCTGCATTCAGATTCCATAATTTTTTTCCTCTGGATGTGGATGGCATTTTCTATGACAAGTCTTTTACAATTGTCTGAACTACTAAGAGAAGCTGAGTTCATCTTAGATGATCATTTTACAATATTTCTGTTAGCATCTATAATGTTCTCCTGGCTCTGTTCACTTCCTTCAGTATTAGTTCATGCAAGTCTTTCCAGGCTTTCTAAAATCCAGCTGCTAATGATTTCCTACAGAACAAAAGTACAGTATTATATTCATATGCAATAACTTGTTCAATATTCTCCAATAGATGGTTATCCCCTTAATTTTCAGTTGTAAATGTTCTACCTCACCCCCCCCCCTCACCCTTTACATTAATTTTGTTTACATTTTGTATTTAAGTATCTGTCTGGATGTTGTTTTCCCCTAGTATAATGTAAGCTTCTTCTGGGCAGGGACTGTTTCCAATTTTGTCTTCACACATCCAGAACCTAGAATAACTCCTGTCATCTAGAAAATTTAATAAATGTGTGTTGAAATGAATTTAAATGAATCTGGTGCTGGAATTGATTTAAAGATGATACTCCTTTAGGGAAAATAAGTTAGATAAGTTGAATCCCATTAAGTAGTGTCTCTATTTTTCCTAACATTAAAATTCCAAATTTCACATGGGAAAAGTCATTCAGATTAACCAAAGTTTTAACTATTTTATTGGCTTTTTTCATAACCAAATCTTAGTTTTATTTATTAAATGAATGGTTTCCTTGCTTCAAATTTTAATAATTTCTCCTTTGATTTTCAGAATTTCTAATTTGATATTCAATTGGAGATTTTTAATTTATTCTTTTTCTAACATTTTTAGTTGCACATTCCATTCATTGATCTCCTCTTGCTCTATTTTATTCATATAAGCATTTAGAGATCTCCCTAAAAACAGCTTTGGTTGCTTCCCATAAATTTTGGTATAATGTCTCATTGTTATCATTTTCTTGGATGAAATGATTGATTATTTATTTGTTGTTTGATCTACTTATTCTTTAAAAGTTAGTTCTTTGGGGGGTGGTTAGGTGGTGCAGTGGATAGAGCACCGGCCCTGGAGTCAGGAGTACTTGAGTTCAAATCCAGCCTCAGACACTTAATAATTACCTAGCTGTGTGGCCTTGGGCAAGCCACTTAACCCCATTGCCTTGCAAAAAAACACCCTAAAAAACCTAAAAAAGTAAGTTCTTGGTTTTTCTTTAGTTTTTTGCTTATCTTTCCATGGCCCTTTATTACATGGAAGTTTTATTGCATCATCATCTGAAAAGTATGCATTTATTATTTCTGCTTTTTTGTATTTTATTGTAAGGCTTTTATGCCTTAATACATGGCCAATTTTGGTATAAGTGCCATGTACTACAGAGAAAAAGGTACATTCTTTTCTATTCCCTTTAAGTTTTCTCCAGAAGTCTATCATGTCTAAGTTTTCTAAGACTTTATTCACCTTCTTAACTTCCTTCTTATTTATTTTGTGATTAGAATTATCTAGTTCTGAGAGAGAGAGGTTGCAGTCTCCCACTATTATAGTTTTACTGTCTATGACTTCTTATACTTCATTCAACTTCTCCTCTAAGAATTTGGTTGCTATACCATTAGATGCATATATGTTTAATAATGATATAACTTCATTGCCTATGGTGCCTTTTAAGAAGATATAGTTTCCTTCCTTATCCCTTTAAATAAGATCTACTTTAGTTTTTGCTTTGTCTAATATTATTGTTAATAATATTGTTACCTCTGTATCTTTTTTACTTCCACTAAAGCATAATGTATTTTGCTCAAGCCTTTTATCACACACTGTATGTGCTCCTTTCTGCTTCGAATGTGTTTCTTGTAAACAACATATTGTAGGATTCTGTTTTTTAATCCATTCTACTATTTGCTTCCATTTTATGGAAGAGTTCATCTCATTCACATTTACAGTTAAAATTACTAATTCTGTATTTCCATCCATGGTATCTTTCCCCATTCATACTTTTTTCTTTCCTTTTCTCTTATTCCTCCTCACAAATGTTTTGCTCCCTTTCCCCTTTAACTTTTCTTTTAAATTTTAACTATGGTTCACTTATAACTTCATCTACCCTTTTGTTAGTCCCTTCTTCCCTTTGCTTTACCTTTACCCCTCACTTACTTCCCTGTAGGGTAGAATAGATTTCTGAACCCAATTGGGAATATATGTTATTCCTCTCTGAGTCAAATCTATTGAATAGGATGTACCCTGTGTTCACACTCTTCCTTCTTTCCCTCTATTATAATAGGTCTTTGTACCTCTTCATCTGGTAATGCCTAGACTTCTCTTAGTTTAGTCCTTTTTGTGATTTTATTGTTTTAACTCTATCTTGTGCTTTCATCCCCATTGTCAAAATATACTACTTTTATCTGATCTGATTGAAGTACCGTTCTCAAAGATTGATTGATTGATTGATAAGCAGCATAGTCTCATAGCCATTAAGTACCCTCCCCTCTTCTGTTTCCTTAGAAATATGCTTTTCAAGAGTCATGAATCACAGCAAATCATAATCACTTCATATTTTACCCACTTTTCAAGTTCCCTTCATGGATTTATAATTTTCATGAACCAAAGTATCATACGAAGCAAAATCATTTTATGAACCATTTATATCCCCCTCCCCCACCAAGCATACTTCATTCAATTACAGCTAAAGCATCAAGCAAAGCAAAGTTTCTTCATGCTATTTTCATGTCCAGGCCTTCTAAGTATATTCTCTCCCTCCATCTCCATAACACTCCAACCATTGCCCTAGAGCCTACCCTGCCCCAAACCAAAGCATCAGTATATTCTCTCCCACTATCCCTTTAGCAGCCCAACCATGGTACTAAAACCTTCTTTAACTAAAGTATAGATTAAGACAAGATGCTTCTTAATCTCTTTATATCAACTCTTCTAAGTATCTTCCCACCCTCTTCCCCTATTGTACTACAAAAATGACCTGTAAAGTCACTTTTGATTTAATTATACATAGAGCCTCTAAATACTCTAAGTACTGGGAAACCCTGAAAATCTTTCTTAAGAACTATAGAAATGATTGTAAGGCATGGTAGAAACTGGCACAGGACCACCCAGAATAGAGTACCCATATCAGAGAAAGGGCTGAGTTCTATGAGCAAGGCCGAATTAAAGTAGCTCAAAGGAAATATGAGATACATAAGTTTAGAGTAAACATCCCAGGTGTTCATATGGACTATTTATGCCCAACCTAGAGAATTCTAAGCTTCTATTGGTTTGATCAACCACAGTCAGAATTATGTGATTTGTCTCAAACATAGTGATGTCATTTTGATCTTCTTCGATAATGAAGGCCAAGAACCAACCATACCCATATCTTCAATTTCCAATCTCTTCAATTCTATTTAACCCTTTAACCATCCTAAGAAAAATGCAATTCTCAAGAGTTACAAGTGTTATCCCTTGTAAGCTTATATACAATTTAATATTTTTGACTAGCATTTGTTATATACAATTTAATATTTTTGAATAGCATTTGTCTTTTTTTCCCCTCCTTCCTTTTACCTTTTTTTTAATGTAGCTCTTGAGTCTTTTATTTGAAAACTGAATTCACTGTTCAGTTTTGGTCTTTTTATTAGTAAATTTTGGAAGTCCTCTATTTCATTGCACATTTATCTTTTCTCCTAACAGAATATGCTGAATTTTTCAGGTAGTAAATTCTTAGTTGTAATCCAAGGTCCTTTGCCCTCTAAAATATTATACTCCAGGCCCTCCAAAACTTTAATGCTTATGCTAAGTAGTTTGTGCTTCTAATTATGCTTCCTTTATATTGAAATTGCTTCTTTTGGGGGGGCCTACAGAATTTTCACCTTTATTTGAGAATTTTGGAATTTGGCTATGATAATTCTTGGGGTTGTTATCCTGGGTCTTTTTCTGGAGGTGTTCTGTGTATTCTATCAAGTGTTATTTTGTCTTCTTGATCTTGTATATTGGGACAGTTTTCCCTGATAATCTCCTGAAATATATTTTGCAGGCTCTTTTTTTTGATCTAGGCTTTCTGGTGGACCAGTAATTCAAAAATTATCTCTTGTGGATTTATTTTTCTTGATTTTCCTAAAAGGTCCTTTTCAATTTTTCAATTTTTTTAGCCTTTTGATTTTACTTGATGGAATTTTGATGTCTCATATTTAGTTGGCCCAATTCTAATTTTTAGGGTTTTATTTTCTTTAGTTAGTTTTTCTCTTTCCTTTTCCCAGTTGGTCAATTGGAGTTTCAGATAAGGTGCATCACTTTTCCAAATGGTCAATTTTATTTTTGAAGAATTATATTCTTTTTCCCATTGGTTATTTTTACATCTAAAAGAGTTTATTTCTTTGGTCGACTTTTCATAATTTTCCTGCATGGCTGTCATTTCTTTTTCCATTTTTCTTCTTCCTCTCTTCCTTGGTTTAAAATTTTTTTTGAAACTCTTCTAAGAGGTTTTGGCTTTGAGTCCAATTCATAAAATCCTTTGAAGACTTCCCATGTAGGTAATTTGTCACTTTTTTCCTTATCACTGCCCAAGACGCTGCCTGTGCAACCCAAGTGTTGCTTTTGCAGAGGTTTACTTCCTCCTCTCTGGTCAGGTTCTGTTGTGCAGTGATTTGTTCCCAACCCAGTACTGTCTTTTGCCCATTAGCTGGATTTTACTTCCCCTTTTCCCCTAAAGAGGAAGACTTTCACTGAAAATTCTTCATGATGTTTTCAGTTGAAAACTTGTTTCTATCTTTTACATTTTTGGTGGGATCTGTAGCTTGAATGTCTGTGTAGAGCTTCACTTAACATTGTGTAGGGAAAAACTCTGGGAGTATGCTATCTTCATGCCACCATCTTGGCTCCCCTTGGGAAAGATCATTTAATACAGTGGACAAGTGGTCCTAAGCCCTGTGGGTCCACAGCACTGGAATTCCAGGGATATTCATGTTGTGAAAGAAAGATCTATGGGGAGATGAATTATCTGTCCCCTACTTATACCACACTGTTAAAAAGTACAAATGCACATGCATCTACAAATGAAAAAAGAAAAAGAAATGCCTATTTAAAATTAATTTCATTGAACATTTCTTGAAACAGCTGTTAAAATAAAATTCAAAAATATATCACAGAATAGTATAAGTATAGTATAATAGTATAGTATAATAATAGTAGTAATAATAGTTTATATAGTAATATGGTATAATATAGTATAATATAATATAATAATAATAGTATAATAAGCTTAAGTCACAGAAGAGTGAAGAAATTTTCATGATATGGAATTCATAGCATCAGGCTACTCTGACACTCAATCACAAAAGGGCAATCTTAGCTCTATATACCATTAGACCAGAGCTTCTTTAACTTTTTGTATCCTTTCATGGAATTATTTTAAATGCATAAAACACCATACAGAGAAGTACAAAGCTAATTAATCATAATAATAGTTATCAAAAAAGAATTTTTTAAACCAATTCATTGATCCCAGATTAAAAACTCTGTGTCAAAAAAAAAAATTTCGACCTTGGTGGGAAGGTGCAGGGAGAAGGAAATCTGCTGCTTTTCCTTTTAACACTAAATATCTGATTATAGGAATGTCCACAGCATACTTCTAGAACACACTCTAACTCACAAGATTTAGAGATGAAAATTATTCTGTACAACATTCTAGTCCAAAAAATTTGACATAATTATGCTTATAGTAGTTATTTTACAAAAAAGGAAACCAAGTCCTAAAGAGATGTAGTGACATTCCCAAAGTGATACATATAATAAGAAGCCAAATTAAAACTGTATTCAGGCCTTCTAACACCAGATATCAAACCCTTTCCTCTGGTCTATTGTCACTCTAGTCCTGAGCATCATCTCCATTTGTCCCATGGCACTTGGTCCCAGAGACATTCTCCTGACACCAAATGGCTGCAAGAAATTGAATATTTTGAATGATATGTTCCTGCATGGCAACCCTTATCACATTCTAATCCCACAATGTAAATTCAACCAATCTCCCCAAACTCCATCACGTACCTCCAAGTAACAACACAACCTAATTGAAGAAATACTTAAGGGGACATTTTCATTAAATTCTGAGATTGCAACCCCACTGCTTTAACTGGAGGAAAATAGCAATAACTTTGGTCTACTCAGTCACAGAGCCTCTGAGCTCATTAGATTGGAAGAAATTTGACTTGGAGATTTTTTCAAATAGCCTCCTTTTTAATTTATTCTAGGACTCTGCACTTCCTCAGGCACATATTTGTAAGGCAGATTTGACAGCAAATTGCAACAATACATTTTGTCTGATTCCCATTTTTATGAGTGTGTGTGTGTGTTTATAAAAGAGACAGAGAACTTGATTGTATTAACCAGAAAAAACTGTATTTTATCTACAATATAGATAATGTGCTAACTACTTACAAATTCCTTTTTCAAATAAGAAGTCAACTTCAGAAACCCATAGAAAGCTATTAACATATTCTTATATTCATCTTCATGATAGAGGGGACAAAGAGCCCTTCATTTATGGTCAGAAGACCTTGACTCAAATCTTCATCCTGTCTGACTGACACTTTATATGTGAAACAGAACCAGAACAAGTCACTTTTTCTGGATGATGGCTTGCTCATTTGATAGAACTAAATAAGATGCCCTATTTGTTGCCAGAAAATATGTTTAATCTAAAGGTTTCAGCAGTTGGAGCAAATGTTTAAGAATTTAACTGAAAGATCAACTCTGACCAAGAGGTAGTTAGGGACAAAAGAATTACTATGGATATTAGAGTAACAAGAAAATTGAGCAGTAACATGGACTGTATTCAGTGGTGGGATTCAGTTGGTTTGCACCAGTTCAGCAGAACTGATACAAAATTTTATGTTGTGTTCAGTGAAGTGGTTGTTAAAATGACACTTGTAATGAGGATTCTTTCTCAGGTAAGCTCCTGGGTAGTTGCCCATTTGGAAATCACAAATTTACATTCTTTACTCTTCTTTAATGTTTATCTCTGCAGCCGTGTTTTCTAAATACCAATAGTAATGTTCGTTCCATGCATAGGTTAAAAAAAATTGATGAACTATGTTTTGTATTAGCTTTTATTCATTTCCTAAAACTCATTATACCTTTGATGAAATATTTATCAAAATTTTCATTTTAATTCCTTCATTTTTGTTACTTCAGAAAACAAACATAGAACATAAAGAGAAAAAGAGCCAAACAACCAGGAAGTGACAAGCTATCATTTGTTTCTGCTTTGTGTTATACCCAAAATTTCCCCAAGGTATTTTGAGTAAGCTGGTGTTCCCTGAACAGTGAAACCAAAAGGAATCTGGGTCACAATGAACAAGCAGAAATATAGATTTCAATGATCATCTTATTGCCCATTTCTAAAGCCATGGAAGGAGAAGAAGGAAAAAAGAGTTAGAATAGGTAGAATGAGTTTTGGTTCGTAATATATTCCAACATTAGTTGCTCTAGTCACCTGGTTGCTTTCACCCCATGTTTGCTTACTGTGAGTAATATAACACAATCTTGTTTTGTGTACCTCTTTTATTGTTCTTATTTGAGTATTAAATGCATGCATGAAATATTAAACTACCTTTGGTATATCTTTTTCTATACTTAAATGGTCATTAGGGCAGAGAATTGATTATTAATTTAATTGCATCCCCCCACTGGCTGGCTATGGTCATTGAAAAATTATTTGAATCTCCTAAAAAAGTAGTAAAGGTAAGAGAAATTATAGACAGTTGTGAAGGAATTGTAACTGGGCTGATAACAGCAGCCACCATCAAGATAACTGGGCTGTATATCAACAGCCAGCAGGGGATGAGGCTAAGATTATATAGGGTACATGCTGGGAAAGGAATAAGGGAGGGGTGAAGGTGATGCTAGGGAGGGATTAAGGAATGGATAACACAGATTGAGCATGTCTCATAGACTGCATATCCTGAGTTTTCAACTTAGTGTCTTCAAGTGGTCTCTGTAAGGTAGACAATGAGATCTGTATTCTATCCATTTAAACTAAAAAAAGTGTTGGACCTGGTATCAGCTGATTCAGGATCAAAGTTCCAGTTCTGTCTATTATTTATTAGCTATGCAATTATAAATAAGTCACTTAGGTTCTCAGAGCCTATCTGAGAACTATCTCTTTAAAATTAAAAAAAAAAAGCTTTACTATCTACCTCAGAAAATTATTGAGAAGATAATGACTCATCAAGGCTAAAGTTCTAAACAAAATCAAATTATCTTAGTTATTATTATTGGTGGTGGTGGTGGTAGTGTTATGTCTTTTTTTAAAATTCCTTTAAGCATATGGTTTTCAAAGGGGTTATAGATCAGGACTTAGCTAATTTTGGGAATGGAGGCAAGTATTGTTTGTTTAAATCCATTAGACTAAACATTAAGGATTTTGATAAGGTCAAGATGCTGAGAGAAATGATTATTAAATAGCCAATTAATGGGGTGATCTAGGATTTTTTTCTCCTTCCTAGTGTCTTATTCTCTACTAGGTTAAGCCAGAAGGACATTGCTGATAATGAGATTGGATGAACTTTCTCTTCCAGGTTGTTCAGAACTCAGCCAAATGAGGAAATCCACATATGTTCTAGGTTTGGGTGGCAGCAGATAGATCTTTATCTTGATTATCCAAGGCTGGAGGTGGTCTGGAAAGAAGAGTGAACAAAGTCATGCTTCCCCAGTCTCTCATCAGAATAGCTCCAGCTCTCATTGTAGTATTCATTCTACATAGTTGTTAAACCAGAGTTGATGGCCACACTTAGGAACTTCCAAGGGTATATGAGAGCGGTTTTCCCAAGGGATCTTTGGTTTTCTAGAGTGCCACTGACCCATTTTATTATCTGATAACATAATTAATAAAATGATTAATTCCACAAAACTATATCTCTTTTTTATTTTATTTTTTTAAGATTTTATTTTAGTTTTACAATTGTTCTCCCAATCTTACCTCCCTCCCCCCCACCCCCACCCCCCATGGAAAGCCATCTGTCAGTCTTTATTTGGTTTCCATGTTGTATATTGATCCAAATTGAGTGTGTTGAGAGAGAAATCATATTGTTGCATTCTAGTTTTTAATCCACTCTGCTATTCGTTTATGTTTTAAGGGAGAGATCATCCCATTCACATTCAAAGTTATGATTACTAATTCTTTATTACCCTCTATGCTATCTTCCTTCTATTTGGATTCCCCCCTTCCCCCCCCATCCATATTCCCCAGTATTTTGTTTCTGAATATCACCCCCTTCAGTGTGTTTGCTCTCCTATATCACTCCTTCCCCTTTCTTTCCCCTTTCCCTTTTCGCTTTTCCCTTCCCTTGCTTTTGTTAGTTCCCCTTTCCCCCTCCCCCTCCCTTTCTCTGTCCCCATTCCCCTTTTCCCCTTTTAATACTTGAAAGGTTAGATTTTTTTAAGTTAACTAAGTATGTGTAAGTTGACTTTAAGCCAAGTCTAATGAGAAGAAGATTCAGGTGTTTCTCATCCCCTCCCTTCTTCCCCTCTATTACCATAGGTATTTTTTACCTCTTAATGTAATAAGATTTACCCTACTCACTCCCCTCCCTCCTCCCATCTCCTTCCTGTCCCCCTTTTTAAGGAGGTAGTGTTTTTAAAAATCATTCTATCTGAGTTATAGAAAATTCTGAGTATCCATCACTTCTAGCTTAAGTACATTCCATCTAATAGAGTTAAAATCTTTGAGAGTTATTAGAGTCTTTCCCCCAAATGGGGTTAAAGTCAGTTACATCCCATTGGATAGCAGTCTCATGGATAGGTCATGAATGTCCATCACTTCTGGCTAGGTATATTCTCTCTGTTAGAGTTACAGTTCTCAAGATTTATGAGAATCTTTTTCCCCATGCTGGGATATAGCCAACTGTCGGATAGCAGTTTTTTTTCTTTTATCGCCCCCCCCCTTTTTTATATACTTTTTCATGTGTCTCTTGAACCTCCTGTTTGATGTCCAAATTTTCTATTTAGCTCTGGTCTTTTCATCAGGAATTTTTGGAATTCTTCCATTTAGTTAAATGTCCATATTTTCCCTGGAAGAGAAGGCTCAGCTTTGTGGGATAGTGGATTCTTGGCTGCATTCCAAGCTCCCTTGCTCTTCAAAATATCATGTTCCAGGCCCTTTGATCCCTTAATGTTGATGCAGCCAGATCCTGTGTAATCCTTACTGTGGCTCCTTGATATTTAAATCGTTTCTTTCTGGCTGCTTGCAGGATTTTCTCTTTTATCTGATAGTTAGGGGCAGCTAGGTGGCGCAGTGGATAGAGCACCAGCCCTGGAGTCAGGAGTACCTGGGTTCAAATCTGGTCTCAGAAACTTAATAATTACCTAGCTGTGTGGCCTTGGGCAAGTCACTTAACCCCATTTGCCTTGCAAAAATCCTAAAAAAAAAAAAAGAATTTTTCTATGGATCCACCTTTCTGCTGACCCTTCTTCATTTTGCTAAGACCTTGAGTTGGGAAGGGGCTGGTTCACAGGGGTTTGGTGTTGGGATCCTTAGAGGCTTTACTCACTGAGTGCAATTTCTCTGGCTGGCCAATAGGAGGTGCTGGTTGCTTTCTCTGGTGTGTCTGTGACCTTGTGAGGCCTTCTCCCTTAGCTTGAAGAGAGGGATTAAAGCTATTGAATCTTTTTGCCTTCAATCAATGGTGGGCTTTACCCTGGGGTGAGGTCATTTCTCTCCCTGTTGTCAATTGGGCTGGTTCTTCTGCTCACATACCTGTGCCTGAGGCAGAAGTAGTTTTTGCAATTGTTTGTTCTGGGAAGGGACCTCAGCTGCAATGGAGGCATGAACTCAGAGTTCCTCAGACCTGAGGAATCCAGGGATGGTGTCAGCAGCTCTCCTGCAGGGGAACTCTCCCCCCAGCCCTGTCAGCAAACTCTAGAGGGTCACCGTCAACACCAGTGCCTCTGCTCCCTAGTTGACTCAAGCCCCCATGGTCTAGCCCCACCACTAATCCAGCAGGTCCATCTCTCTGGCCCTCAGACTCCCGGGCTCCAATTCAGCCACTAATCTGGCTGATCCGGGGCTGATCTGCCCTCTGGACCCTCTGCACCCAGACTCACCAGCCTGAACTCACACAAAGCTGCAGAAGACAAATCCTGAGGTGTTCTTTCTCCTGGCTTTTCTTTCTGGGTTTTGTGGGTCGGATTTCTGTTAAGAGGTTTGTTTCATATGATAGATAGGGAAAGATCAGGAGACTTTAGAACTGTGCCTATCTTCTCTCCGCCATCTTCCCAAAACTATATCTCTTGAACATTTTAGATGCCACAGTTCTTTGCTGAAATATACATTTTCTTATTTGAGTCTTAAAACAATCTTAGGAAATAAGAAGGGAAAATATTATTTCCTTTTTAAAAAGGAAAACATTCAAAGAGGGGTTGTTTACCCATACAGCAATTTAGCAACAAAGTCAGTGAGGAATTAAAGATAACTCCATGTTCCGAACTTGGGAAAATGGAAGACTGGTGATGTCTTTGATAGAAATGACATATGAAAAGAATGAATTTATAAAAAAAAGATGAGTTCTGTTTTGTGTGTGTGTGTGTGTGTGTGTGTGTGTGTATTTTGATATTTCTCATGTCCATCCAAGTTGAAATGCCCACCAATGCAATTGGTGACAAGGTACTGAAACTCACGGGCAAGACTGAAGACAGATATATAGATCAGGAAGTTTTCGCCATAGAGAAAATTAAGCTCTTAAGGACTTACTAAGATCACTGAGTAAAAGGGGTAGAGTGTAGCAACAATAGAATAGGAGAATCAAGGTAGAGTCTGGAAGAATATCTAACAAAGAAATCTGAGAAGTACCCTTTAGATAGGGAAGATTTGCACCAAGAGAGAATTATGGTCACAAAATTCCAGAGAAGATAGTGTAACCAAGAAGGCAGGGGGTGGTCAGCAACATCAAATGCAACAGAAAGGCTTAAGATTTGAAAAAAATACCATCTGATTCAGCAATTAAGAAATCAACAATAATTTTGGAGACAGAAGTTTCAATTGACTTCTTATGGGTTAAGAATGAGTGACAGGAGAAGAGGAAATGGAGGCAGCAAGTGTAGACCTAATGGATGACTAGCACTTTGAATAGTAAAATAGATCCCAGCATAACATATGGGAGGTCCTAGATCACAGCTGGACAACATAGTTGGAGCTCAATGTAGCTGCTGGGTTGTGGGGGTGGGGAGTGGGGCATATCTAGGAAGAAGGTCTCATAATCATTCAAATATTGAATTATGAAATGCATCATCATCATCATTATTTTCATTTTAAAGAAGACAACACCAAAGGATAGGGAAGTTAAATAATTTGTCCAACATTATACAGCAATATAAGCAGGTTTGAAGTTCTGCACGTGAAGTAAATTTGAAAATGGAAATGGCACATTGTCTTCATTCACACATTCAAATATTTGGAGTGCCAGTAATAATAACTCTTTTTTATACATCTCCCTCAATTATTGTGGGCTTGAAATTTTAGGGTCCAACTAGGCCTGAGGAACCAAAGTATGGCAAATAACCTATAGTTTCTCTAGGGCGGACAATAAGAGCAGTATAATACAGATAGGGTTCCTGGGCTAGCCAGACTGAGTTGATGATACCAGTAGAGAAGGAATGAAATGTTATAAAAATGTGAACATTTTATAAAAATCTCTGTGTTCAGAAATTGAGGGGTAAAAGAATGAAAAATGTATGAAAACAATTAACAAGGCTTAGGGGAACTGTCCCCCGAAGGAATAGAAATATGTTCTCTATTTCTGTCAATCTTTCTTTGTGTCTACCTCTCTACTTTTTTCTCTCTTCCTCTCTCCCTTTCCTCCCATAGCATAGCCTTCTTCCCAATGTCTAAAGTTCAGGCTGGTCAACCAACTGTCCTATCCAGTAGATCAAGTGGTAAATATAGCATGTGATAGTATAAGTGTAACAGTCAGACCTTGTGTACCTCCTAAGGACCAGAGTCTGGCCATATTTATAGTCCAACCTCAGCAAAGAAGGTAAAACATACTTATCACAGCATTCTGACCAAAGAAAGGGAGCAGACATTTTATTTATACAATTGTTGCTTTTTCTCTCCAAAAATATTTGGCATACACTGATGAATTGGCTCTTAAAAATACTCAGGAAAATGAAAGAAGACATTTTTATTTGTGCAAAGTCTCAAACAAATAAAGACATGTGACTTCATTGTGGGATATAGCTACTTTTCCCAATATTTATAGCAGGAGATAGCTTAAAGGCAGGAGTGAAAATTAAAATGACAGTCCTAGTGATACAGGTTACTTAGATTGGGCATCCTTTTCCAAGGAGGAGGGAAGAGGGGACAGAGGTGGAGAAGGGAAAGGAAAGAGAGGAGACAAAGGGGAGGGGGAAAAAGGAGGAAAAAAGAATAAGAAACATCAAAAATGATCGAAAAATTCATCAGGTGCAACCTCTGTCACAAAAATAATTCTATCAATTTTTATTTGACCAACTTATAATTGATATATTGAAAGAAAATAGGGGTCTGCTTTCCTGATTTTCTCATGGTGCAAGTATCTGAATTCTGCTCTCCAAGAAAGCTAATCTAATAGATTAGAAAGAGAACCAAACTAGGAATCAAGATACTTGAGTTCTAGTACTGACTTTGCTGCACATTATTTTATAGCCTTTGGAAAGTTGCTTATTCTCTCTCTCCCTCCGTGCTTTACCAACAAAATTAATGGGTGGGATAGGATATTCCTTAAAGTCCTTTCCAATTCAGAATCCTGGGGAACTAACTTCTTATCTTTCTGGGCATCCAGAAATAAAGATAAAAATGCTTGCATTGACTGCCTTCCTGGGTCATGTGAGAGAAGATCTGGGAAACCTTAAAGCACTGGCGAAATGGAAGGTAGCTGTTATTGCCACTGGTAATCAAGTTCTTTGGAATAATCCTTTTCTAATGACATGCTATGGTGCAATAGTCTCTGTGTCAAACATTCCAGCGTTTATTGAATGCTTCCTGTGAACTCAGCACTGTGTTAAAAAGAAGTTGGATCTACATCAGAGAAAGACTTGCTAATGTTTCCAGTGGCCTCTCATCATCTTTTTAATTAGCATTTCAGTCTCTTACAAGGCTTGTGATAGCTTCAAACAATGACCGCCCAGACAGGTGTCTGTTCACTGAAGGATGATAGCAGAAGTAGATAAAGAGAAGAGAAACTTCATTTGTCTGATCCATACCCAGGCCAACCTTTGTAACTAATACAGGGCAATGGAAAGAGGTTGAGATTTGAGTCAGTCAAATTTCCTCTCTGAGACTCAGTCCCCCCACCCCCCATCTGTAAAATTGAGGATGTTGGTTTCCGGCCAGGTCAAAATTCTATTATTTATTTCTTTGTGTTAAAGGATCAGTCTTTCTCTTTTAACCTCCTATAAAGACTAATTCATTCAATTTTTAATTCTTTAGTGCAAATGAGGTTTTTAGGAATTTTGTGGGTCCCTACTCCAACCAAATGAGGATCAGTTTAAAGATTCATGCTCTTCACAATCCGAGACCAATCTTAATGTTGGACAAGACATCTTCAAAAACCTTCCAGTTCTGCAGGTTCTTTAATTAGGAAAAAGTGCAATAATAAGCAAAATAATCAATTTTCTGACCTACCTTCAGAACCTCACTTGTCGAATTTCTTGCCTGCAGCACTATCTCCTCTACCTGTCTAATAAAAACAAATGATTTTTCTTTAGTGCTATAAAATAGTAGAGTTTGCAAAGCATTTTACCTACATATCATTTGATTTGGTCATTACACTGACTCTGTGAAGAGCTGGTTCAAGGTATATAATCCTCATCTTATAAATAAGGGCAATAAGGCTGAGAGCAGCTGACTAAATTGCCCAATCCCACACAGTATCAGAGTTGGGATTTAAATCCATGTCCCCTCATTCTGAATCCAGTGTCCAATTGTTGTGTTCTACTAATATGTATCGAAGCAGTACACATCACTGAAGATTCTTGGTCTCCTCCTCATCTTTCAAATCTAGAGAAAGCTAGATAGCATAGCAGGGAGAGCGAAGGACTCAGAGGCAAGAATAGTGGAGGTTGAATTTTGCCTCAGATACATTTCAGCTGTCTAGAAAACAAGTCCCTGAATATCTCTTAGGCTTACCTTTCTCCATCTCCCAGGGTTGGAAAGATTTTATAAATATAAATATAATTACATGTATACTAAATTATATTATTTGTAATTATGTAATATATTATACAAAATAATATATATGCATGGTATGTATGCTCATATGAATGTGGAATGCATGTGTGTACATTTATATACACACATTTATGTGTGAACATATACTTGCAAATACAAATACATTACACATATATGTACACACACATATATATGGCAGCTAAGTGATGCTATGGATTGTGTCTGACCTGGAATCAGGAAAACCCCTTTTGCTTAGTTCAAATCTGGCCTCAGATATTTACTAGCTGTGTCACTCTGCACAAGTCAATGAAAACTTTTCGCCTTAGTTTCTTGACCTGGAAAAAAGAGCTAGAGAAAAAAATGGCTAACCATTTCACTAACTTTGCCAAAAAAAAGTTCATAAGGTCACAAAGAGTCAGATACAACTGAAATGACTGACCAACATTATATATGTGTGTGTGTGTATGTGTATATTATATAAAGTACCTTGCAAACTTTATGATGTGTCAGTATTAGCTACTAGTGTTATTATTCTTTATATTATTATCACCTATTGTATTTGTTGAACTTTCCCTACTCTTGGTTCCTTGCCCTGCACCCATATTTTGATTGCTGTCCATGGTCCAGGAATGATACAGGACAGGGTTACAGCACTAGCCTAAAGGGAGATGGGTAAGAAAAATGGAGTAAGAGAAAAGGGTGAAAAAGGGAAAAGAGAAGACCGAAGAGATGGAAGAAAGAAGGTGCTGAAAGTAGAACCAATTTGCCTAATACTTTTTCAGTTAAAAACCCAGACTGAAGTTGTAATTGGAACAGAACCAAAGTCAGTATGTGGCAGCTGGAGCTTTATTCAGGTAACTTAACAAGGAAGGAGGCAGGATACACTTCAGCCCTGACACTAGGTGTTTCCTGGCTGGTAGAGGGACCATGAGGTAAGAAAGACCAATGCAGAGAGGACACATGATCTTCCCCTCAAACCCCATACCTTCCATTTCCTCCATGCCACAAAAACTGCCACCTTGTAGGGAAGAAGTTCAGTCCCCTGACAATACCAGTATAATGATTTGACCAAAGTTTATTATCTGGCCAGAATTAATCTTGATGCATAGAGTCAGTGGGAGAATCACAATAGTGATGCTATGTGCCATTTTTAAACTGTCTAGGGTCTTTATCTCATCCCACTTCCAAAATGAATTTACACCAAGTACCAAAATTCCTAGTTAAGCCCATTCAACCAGGAGAAGTCTTCACATTCTTGAGATAGGCATCCCCCAACTCACAATGAGTTTGAGACCTGTCAATTACCTTCAATATGGTTTAGCTTGTTTGCCAAGATGCTTTACTGGGGTTTGGTCATAGGACATGCTACAGCTTCTTGGAGCTATAAGTGAGAGTTAGGTGAAAGTGGACACCAAAGGTGGATGAACAGCCCTGTAAAGAGCTCAGCAGCCCTCACACCAGAGGTGCTAGTCCTCCCTGAATATCCCATATATACCAAGCATCTATTTGCTAAATGCTTAGCAGAATGGTACAGTAGATGGAGAGGACATGGAGTCAGATATACCTATCCCTTCTGGAAGACATAGCTGAAATTTCTTCACAACCTTCTATTTTATAGAATTAGACTGCATCTTTATTGTCATTTTCACATCAAATTATAAAAAGTAATTAAATCTTAGAAGTCTCATAGACTAGAATTTGTTACAGGGACTCTAGGTGATTGGAATAGAAAATTCATGGACCTTCTCTGTCTGGGAAAGTCCTTCCTAAACTGCTGTCTCCTGTGCTTTAATTTATTTTATGTGGCTTTCCTTTGTTAGATTGGTCTTGCTCAGTGAAAGTGGAATTATAACAGAAATATCCCAATTCCTCCCTGGTATATTTCTACCACACCCCTGTGCTGCCAGTGCAAGGGACTGGGGGTAAAAGAGATTAATAGTCACAGGAAAATTCAGTGAGTCTTTAAGGAGTCAGATCTTAGGGTTCCAGAACCTCAGAGGGTTACTTGGTTGCCACTAGGTCTACCAAAGGTTTTGAATTACTAACTAAAACCAAAACAGGGACAAGCAATTTAGGACTTTGCCTCAGAATTCCAAGGATAGCCAATAACTGTCCTCACAGTAGCTGTTTTCTTCCATATCAGTGATGTCAAACTCAAGTAGATATAGGGAATACTTATCCACATGTAAAGATTCCTGAAGGCTACATAACTTAGTTTTAAATGTAAAATCTGTTTCTTTGTATTTTTATTTATTTTGTTAAATATTTCCCAGATACTTTTTAATCTGATTTTTGCCTCACTTGAAAGTTTTGTGGGCTGCAGAAATCACTGAGCCATATATTTGACCCTACTCTACATGTCACAATTGCCTCCCTATTTCTTTACCAACACTAAAATTATCAAGTGTTCTTTTCTTAAAGCCTACTTTCTGTCACCTTCATACCCATATAGTCAATTAGATATGCCCACCTCGTCTTCCTGGAGCTTGAAATGTCAGGGCTTCCTTCAAGTGAATTTGTTGGGGTGGCTAGGTGACGCAGTCAACAGAGCACCAGCCCTGGAGTCAGGAGTACCTGAATTCAAATCCGGCCTCAGACACACAATAATTACCTAGCTGTGTGGCTTTGGGCAAGCCACTTAACCCCATTTTGCCTTGCAAAAAAAAAGAAGAACTAAATAAATCTGTCAAAAGCACCAACAATTTCATTATAGTATTGTTGGAAAATTTTAAAAAAGACATCTCTGATATACCCAATCTTTTAGGATGCAGCTAAAGCAAAATTTATTTCTTTAAATATGTTCATCAATAAGAGAGAGAAAGAAGAAATCAATGGATTGGACATGCATAAAAATCCCAGAAAGGCAACAAATCAAAAATCTTCAACTCTACACAAAAATAGAAGTACTGAAAACCAGGCATCAACAAAATTGAAACTAAATCCTCTGATCCTTCTGAAGAGTTAAGGAACAAAGCTATTGAAAACAAGTGCATTGCTTTATCAAGATCTAGCACCCTGGGGAATAATAATATCCCTAGGAAGTCCCTTCTGGACAATCCAAGGACCAGGTATAAGGATATGGATTATAAGAGGATTCAGAGTCAATAGAGAGAGTGGTTGAAGGAACTAGGACACATAATTACTCTTTTCAAGTATTTAAAGAGCTATCACATGGAAAAGAAATCTGATTTAGTCATTATTCCTGTAAAGAAGGCAAAACAGAAAAGCAAATTGTATTTCAACATGGGAATTTCCTTTAAATTAAAGCTGTCCTAATTATGGAATGGACTACTTCATAAGCCATATGACAGAAAGGGCTCAAGCAAAGGTTGGATGTCAGCCTATCAGGGATATTATAGAGAAGATTCCTGGAAGGTACAAGAAGTTAGATTGAATGAATCTTAACCTTCTCAGTTTTGAGATTTAGATTTCTAAGATTCTGGGACCAGTATCCTCTGAAGCTAATTAGTCACCTGAGCAGTTTTCAACTTGGATTAATCCCCTTGGAACTCATTCTCTCATTCCTTGGGCAACCTTGGTCACACTTACCTCCCCCCCCACATACCCTTAAAAATAGCATCTCCGTTGATCCTCAGGATTCATATAGTAAATAGAGGCCTTGCTGCTTCTGTTATAACAGGCAAGTTATTTTAACTGAGTCTCATGTATAAAATGAAGAGGTTGACTTGATGACGTCTAAGTCCCTCCCTCCTATAAATCTGCAGTCCTAATGGTCTTATTTCTTCAAGGACAACCAGGTTTACAGCCTTGCAGTCATTCTCAACTTTTTCCTTCTCCCTCTCCCTACTCTTCCTTCTGCCATCATTAACTACACAAGTCATAGTGAGTGACCAACAGCTTTTTCTTCTGGCATCAAATGGTTGAACTAGTATCAAAATTAAAAAGATATCAGGGAAAACAAAAATAGAACTACCAGCCTTTTATGGCTAGTAGCAGGAGAGAAATAGATTTATTTTCCCCCTCCCATCCCTCTCCATGGTGATCAGGGAGAAGCTCAAACAAAATTATCCAAAAATTCAGTTGAGAATGATTGGCTCTGACCTAAAATCCTTGTAACAGGTAGAGAGAGGGAAAAAGCAAGTAATAGGTAGCCCTCCAGAAGCTCCTATCACACCAAATCACTAGTCAACTCCAAATTGTCTGTGGTCAACTTTCCCTTAGTTTCTGCTTTTCAATGTTCTTCATGGGCAACTCAGTTCCAAGATTCTAGAGAATGGGGGGAAAGCTCCCCAAGTGTACCAAACCTTTCTTAACTATCTCCTTGTCCTGTTCTTGTGGTAGCTCAAAAAATAAGTTTCTATGTGCTTGTGTCAATCTCATCTTCAGACCTATCAAAACCAAAGTCAAAATCAATCAATCACTTAAGAAGCATTTATTAAACACTATGTGACAGGCACTGAAGGATGCTAAGGTCTGGGGGATACCAAAGAAATAAAATAAAAATAGTCCTTGCTCTCAGAGTGAACAGCAAGAAACTCAGTGAATAGAGAACTGGGTTTGGTATCATCTTCAGGAGTTCAAATCCAACTTCAGACATTTAGTAACTGTAAGCCACTCGAGTATGTCTTCCAAGAAAACCCAAAAAGGAGTCAGGAAGAGTTGAACTCAACTGAAAACAACTAAACAGCAACATTCTATTCGAGGAGACAACTCACACACATCAGAACATACAGGTTAAATAAGAAGCCAGTTTTAAAAAGGATGACATCAGCATCTTGAGAAAGCAAGAGAGTCTTCCTAGAAGAAATGGGATTTGAGCTGTGTCTTAAAGTAAGCTAGAAAAAATAGGGTTCAAAAGAATATAAGCTTCTCAAAAAGGATAAAGTAGTAGGAGTAACCATTTGTGTGTAAAGATCTGAGAATTTTATATTCATAGCAGCTCTATTTGTGGTGGCAAAGAACTGGAAATTAAGTGAATGTCCATCAATTGAGGAATGACTGAACAAATTGTGGTATATGTACGTTATGGAACACTATAGTTCTATTAAAAACCAGGAGGTATGGGAATTCAGGGAAAGGTGAAAATATTTGCATGAACAGATGCTGAGTGAGATGAGAAGAACCAGAAGAACATTATACACCCTAAATGGCAACATGGGGGTGATGATCAACCTTAATCAACTTATTCATTCCATCAATACAACAATCAAGCACAATTTTGGGGTATCTGTGATGGAGAATATCATCTATATCCAAAGAAAGAATTGTGGAGTTTGAACAAAGACCAAAGACTACTACCTTTAATAAAAAAAAAAAAACATTATCTTATTATATAATCTTACTATCTCTTATGCTTTATGTTTTTCCCTTAAGGATATGATTTCTCTCTCATCACATTCAACTTAGATCAATGTATACCAATGAAACAATGTAAAGAATGACAGACTGCCTTCTGTGGGAGGTGAGGGAGGAAGTGAGATTGGAGGGAAATTGTAAAATTTGTAAAATATTTTTTGTAAATTTGTAAATAATTTTTTTTAAAAAAAAGAAATGAGGTGAGTAGTTTCCAAAAAACCTGGGCAAACCTATGTGAACCAAAGCAAAATGAAGTGAGTACAAGAGAATTATTGTACATAGTAACAGCATATTGTCCAAAGAACACTTAGCTACATTGATCAAGACAAGAATGACAATTCCAAAGAACTTATCATGGAAAAAAAAGGCTATTTTTATTTTTTCTTGGTTTTTCTTTGACAACAAGCTAATGTAGAAATATGCTTTACATGATTTCAGATGTGTATCTGATATATAACTTGCCTTCTCAATGATGGGAAGGAGTGGGAAAGAGAATTTGGAACTTCATTTTTAATGAAAACTAAAAATAAATTAATAATTAAAAGGAAGGAGAGATCATTACAAATAAAAAAAAAGATCTGAGGATTTTAGTGGATGGAAAGGTCAATGCCAATAATATGACTTGACAACCCAAGAAATTCAATGCATATTTAGCATGAATTAATAGAGGCATTGTATATAGGACTGAGAAAATGATCATTCCACTACATTTTGTTCTGATCAGATACCCTTGGGATATAGTGACATCTATTCTTGGTGCCATGGTTTGGGAAGAGCATTGATTACCTGAAAAGCATTTAGTGAAAGGAGATCAAAATAGTCAAAGATTTTGAGCCAATGTCATAGGAGAGTCAGTTGAAAATTAAGAAGCAATAATAATAGTATAGATATTAGATACAGATACATGATTTGAAAAGCAGTTTTTATACCTATCTTTTTCTTCCTTGTATTTATTGTTGCTGCTATTATTGTTTTGTTTTTTGTTTTTAGATTTTTCAAGGCAATGGGGTTAAGTGGCTTGCCCAAGGCCACAATGCTAGATAATTATTAAGTGTCTGAGGTCGGATTTAAACCCAGGTACTCCTGACTCCAAGGCTGGTGCTCTATTCACTGCACCACCTTGCCGCCCCTGCTGCTATTATTGTTAACTGAACTGTTGTTCAGTTGTATCTGAATCTCTCTGACCCCACTTTCTTGTCAAAGATAACAGAGTGGTTTGCCATTTTCTACTTTAGCTCTTTACTTCATTTTACAGATAAGAAATTGGGGCTAATAGGGTTAAGTGACTCTCCCAGGGTCACATGGCTGGTAAGTGTCTTCAACTCATGAAGATGAGTCTTCCTTGACTCCAGGTATTCACTTTCCCCTGCACATGTGGTTGCATTTATTAGCTAGACAATCAGCACAATGCCTATCATACTGTAAATACTTACTAGATTCTTTCTCCATCTATTTAAATAACTATTTGAGAAAGTTTAAGTGATTTGCTGAGGGTCTTATAGTTAGTGTCTGAATAAGATTTGAATTCAAGTTTTGCTGAGTCTTAGTTCAGGACTCTATCTATAACTCTAAGTAACATTGAAGAGCAGAACTAGGAGGAAATAGAAGACAGGAGATTAGAGGTTTGGGAAGAAACTAGAGTGTTTTGGGAAGAGCTATCCCAGAATTGGCTAGCTTGGGGGGTAATTCTTGAGAAGCTATAGTGGGGGACCATGAGCTATCACCAAAAAGAGTAATGAGAGTCAGTGGGAGAGAAGTTATATTAAAGACAAAGCCTCCTTTATAATTCAATCCTATCATCACTCCACCATATAGCAAATGTAGACAAATTGTAGGCTGACAGACCTGCAATATTATAAAAAAAATCATTTCAAAGTCCCCATAAACCAGAGATTCTTAGCTGGGGGTCCATAAACTTAGAAAGAGAAACACATGCTATGGATAGATATAGTTGTATATTGAATATATAGATTTAGATTATGTGGAAATAGAGAAACAGAAGTTGATTAGATATAGACAACTATTCATTAGATATATATTAGATATTTAGACAACTATATATTAGACAGATGATACAGATTTAGAAAACTATTTGAACATAACAATTTTTAAATTAATTTCAAAATATTCTGAGAAGGGGTATCTATAGGTTTCAGTAGAGTGACAAAGGAATCAATGACAATTTAAAAAGTTAAGAAATCCTTTCATTAAACATTTCCCCCATTTTATTTTTTGCTTAATATGACTCTTCCAAAAGGTTTCCAAGGTTTCAGGGATCTTACTAATGAGGAGTTTTATGTTGCTCCATGAGCATCATCTTACAATTACAGAACACTGTCAAGTTGCCAAAGTACTTTTCCCACAAGAACCTTAAAAAAAGAAAGCTACAATGAGAGGGGATATTGTGGGAAGAAGGAAGAGAATTTGGAAATCAACATTTAAAAAATGAGAGTTAAAACTTGTTTTTAAATGTAACCAGGGAAAAATAAAATCTGAAATAAATAAAAAATAAATAAACAAGAGATATTGCAGGTATTTTACATATAAGGAAATTAAGGTTCAGAGAGATTAACTGACTTGCCTATGGTTACATAACCTGGAAATTCTTCAGTCAAATGACTATATTTAATCAATTTATCTTATATTAATGTTACCAGCAAAATGCATCACAGAACTTCCCTCAAAGTCCGAAAGACCCACATCTAATTCTTGCTTCTGACACATACTAAGTGTGCAACCCTACCTACAACATGTATCTTAGCAACTCTCTACTACTGCTTGAAGAGCAAGTGCTCTTCAAGTGTTCACAAAGCTACTGATTTATCTAAGTAGCAGTTTCCTCACCAGGAGCTCCCCATATTATACAATGATTCTCAGACTTCTTGGTTTCAGGAACTCTATACACACTAAAAAAAAGTATTGAAACCCTCAAAGAACTTTTGCTTATGAGGGTTATATTATTAGTGTTTTTATCACATGAGAAATTAAAATAGTTTAGGATTATTAAGAATATAGTTTTGACCCTGAGGATCCCCAGAAGGAATTTGGGGAAACCACCAAGGGTTCTTAGACCATACTTTGAGAATTTCTACCTTATACCAACTATAAAATAATTAAAGATCCAGACCAACCGAGGCAGGTAAGTGGTGCAGTGGATAGAGCACTAGCCCTGGAGTCAGGAGGATCTGAGTTCCAATACAGCCTCAGATGCTGAATAATTACCTACTGTGTGACCTTGGACAAGTCATTTAACCCCATTGCCTAGCCAAAAAACAAACAAAAACAATAAAAAAGTTTCCAGGAAATTTTGGTGCTGCTAAAGAGGGGTACAAAGATGAATAAAACATAGCTCCAGACTTGTATGAGAGATGTTATATAACCACATTGAGTATTAAAAGTTTGTAGCCTGAGAAAATAATCCATGTAGGTCTAAATGCCAACTCAACTTTTTATGTCTGCTAGGTTTGTGGCAAGGCTAATGAATAAATGTCAACATCAATAAAACTATAAGCATCATCACTATCATCAAATTGTATTTATTAAGTGTCTACATGTACTTTACAAGCCATGGAAAAATCATTAATCTCCTTATCCACCCTTTGAACTATTTTGAGGATTGATTAGTAAATGCATATGAAGCAGTTTAAAAATGAGATGAAGACACAAATAAATCATCCTGGGCTACACTAACCTTATAGTTGGGAGTTAAAAATGAGATAGATGGTGAAAATTAATTAATTGTACTTATTATAAATTTGCATGCCTAAAAGCAAGCAGTAAAGTGTACTGGATTGAAGTCTGGTCTTGAGGAAAGAAAGAATAAAACTCAATTTTAGCCCATCTGGATTTTCTTGGAAGAGTTACTGGAGTGGTTTGCCATTTCATTTTCCAACTTATCTGATATATGAGAAAACTGAGGCAAACAAGGTTAAGTGACTTGCCCAAGTTCACACAATAAGTAAGTGTCTGAGGGCAGAGTAGAACTCAGGAAGATGAATCTTCCTAATACCAGGTCTAGCATTCTATCTAGTGCCACCTAACTGCCCTAATTCTGGCACTTAGTAATCCTTTATACATTTATCTCTTTCATAAATCTAACACAACTTTGGTTCCTTATGTCAATCTCCCTCCAATCCATCCACTTCCTCTCCACACACATCCTTATCATTTCATTGTATGAAAATTTCAAAATACAGCTTAGAGAGTCCAGATCTAATTTTCCATTAATATTCCTGTCTCCTTCTCCATTGCAAATAGCCTTTAAGGACAATGCAATCATATTATAATTCAGGTGCATTTACTACAAGAAATAGAAAGCTAATTGAACACAATGTTGAGGCTCCCCCAAGTTGTTCCTCATTGTTCCACTAAAGACTAGTAGCAGCTGCTTCCTCAGTGGCAGTGAGCCAATAATGACTATTCCCAAGGAATCCAATAGGATAGTGTTGGATGAATAGTGTCACAGAAGTGGATTTGAAAAGTGCCCAGTCCAACATCCCATATTTTACAAATGATACTAAAAAGGTGAAGTTATTGGTCCAAAATCACATAGTATGGGGGTAAGCAGGATTCACACTCAGTTTCTAGCTTCATTCATCATTTTTTTCATTGCATTACAATGACTCCACCCAAAATGAATTATTGTAAGTCATTGAAAAGGAGAAATATCATTCATTCACCTTGTCCAATAATATAGTCCTAAGTGAATGAATTAAATGAATGAATGTTTTTATTAAGCACTTACTGTGTACAGAGTACTATATTAAGGTCTGGGAATACAACTAGAACAACAGGTCAGTCTTTGCCCTCAAAAAGTTATATTCTAATGAATGGGATGATATATTGTAAGGTGGAAGGTTTTAATGCTTCAGTTTCAGAGAAGATGGAACAATCCCTTGATCATTAGGGTGCAGCAGACTAAAACAATGCCTTTTTTTAAATAGATAATGGGAAGGTCTCTTGTGGCAACTTGAATGTTAGGTCCACTCCTCATCTATGGAGACAGATGTTGATCCTTGGCTTAATATCAGAGACCCCAAAGATCTCTGAAGTCCTCTCCAAAATCTCCTACATCACCAATCATAAACCTATAACCTGGAGTCCAATAACTTCCACTGCAGGAGCTCCATCCTTTGGATCATAGACTCTCCCCAGAAAATCCTACCAACCAGCCTGAATACCACAGGCAACCAAAAATGGACACAGAGAGTAAGTGAGGGAGTTTCCCCCTCCTTCCATATTCTTCATGCCTTTTCCTCTAGTCTCATGTGAATGGCAATCTGACCTTGCTGCCTCTACTCCCATGTGTTTTTCTGCTTCTCTAACATGTCCCAGTTAAGTGGTACAGTCTATCCTATTAAAAAAAACTAGAGGATGCTTAACAACACCCCAACATTTTTTGAGTTCTGAGAACTTCCCCTCAGAAGTCTTTCCAAGAGATGTAGTCTTCTGAGACATAAACATAAAGTTCTAGAAAAATGTATTTTTGTCACGATGCCTTGTCATCTGTGTTTACTTTGACACTTGACTACCTGACCCTAAATAAATCATTTTTCTTTTCTGGACCTCAAATTTCCTCATCAATAAAATGAAAGGTCTCTTATGGTGAGCACAATTTTAATTAGAAGCCAGAGAACACAATAAAAGTTGAGCTGGTATAAGCAAGTAGTCCATAAAAAAGGCGCAGGGTGTGCTAAGCAATATGGTCTCTTTGTTTTGAGACTTTGAGAAGGAATGAGATAAAAAAAATAGGATCCCCATCCTCCAGGATAGTAAGAAGGATGCAATTTCACTTCTTCAATATTTCTGCATAGGGACAAGGAAGATATGGTTCTGGAGCGAGGAAGAATTATCAGCATCATTATCTCAGAATCTGGAGTTCATTGCCAGCAAGTGAGAATCTTCCCCACCCCTCTTTCACATACACACTTCAGGAAGGTGTAAATTATGTTTGGAACACAGATTAACTTAGAGGTATGAATTCCAAGGGCAAGAGAAAGATGAGGGAACCATATCCAGTATTCTGGATTTGACTTTATTCTTAAATTTTGGGAAAGTACCATCTATGAACAGTGTATAAATATTTCCTTCTTTCCTCTCCCCTCAAATATAAATTATATAATTTTACTGTATTTCTAAATGTGCAGCAGATCCCATATGACTCAAGAATCCTTTATATTCTCAGATTCAGTAAGGGCTGTTTTGTTAATTGGGTAAGGACTTCTATTCAGAGAATTTGCTATGAACAGATGAGGCAAAAACTATTATATAGCCCAGCTGTTAATTAGGACAAGATAGTAAAGAAAAGAAAAAAGAAAAAATCAATCAATCTTCTCTGCCTTATGTGAAGGGTTTTATAAATCCCTATGCTAGTGGGAGAAGAAGCACTCCATTGACAAGTGAGGCAACCAGAGTTGAAACACCTCTTATGACCATCTCCTCACTACTGCTTCATTCTGTCTTTATCATTCTATGTAATTTGGTATGAGTGCCATCATCTTTCTCTACCTCCAGTGACTCCATTTGCTGCTACTCTATTGAACTGTTGTTGAGCTATTATTGAGCGGAACTGTCATCTGTTGTTGTGGTTTCTCTGATATGTTGCTGCTTCCTTTTATTGGAGATAACCATCTGTTACTGGGTCTTCTCTTACAAAACGTTCTGGATTAAAGTCAGGAAGTTGTTGTTTTACAGCCATGTCTAACTCTTTCTGACCCCATTTGTGGTTTTCTTGGCAAAGATACTGGAATGGGTTGCCATTTCCTTCTCCAATTCATTTTACAGATGAGGAGTCACAGTGGCTAGAGTGCTGGGACTGAAGTCAGGAAGGCTCATTTTTTTGAGCTCAAATCTGGCCTCAGCCACTTACTAGCTTGTCGGGGGTCGGCCCTGACCGCCTGGGTGGATAGGACCTCCCCGGGAGTGAGGTCAGACCAACCCAGAGAAGACACGGCTCCTTAAGGGGAGCAGTGGCTTCGCCTGGTTGGCCTGTGTCCATTGCTCCAATCGGGTGGTAGGTTCTGCCCTCGGGGCGGATTGGGGTGGCAGCCCGGAAATAACTCCCTATATTAACCAGCGCCCTGAGCTATTCGGGGGATCCCTCTGCACCTAATAAAACATATGCCTCCTGAAGAAGTGTCTGCCTGAGTCCCTCCTCGCTGATCCCCGGGGGAGGGAAATACCAGGGACGCCTGAAGCAGTGCCCACTGAGGAGCTCACTCGGGAGTCCGGGGAAGAAGACCCCGGACAGAACTGGCCCCCGAACAGGGACACCCGAAGACCCCGCCGAGTGAGGTAAGCCTGTTTAAGTAAAAACAGAAGAGGCAGACACCCTAGGTCCACGGGACACCTAGAGGGAGTAAACATGGGCAAAGGAATGTCTAAGCATTTACAGCCAGAGGATTCAGGAGTATTAGCATGTCAAGTACATGCACTAGTAAAGACTCATGGCATAAGAGTCCGTATAAAAGAATGTAAGGATTGGGTGGAAAAAATATTGGTTGTCTCCCCTTGGGTCTCCCACACCGGCATTGACCCTCAGAAATGGAGAGTGGTAGGAACTCAAATGGCCTCTTATAACACAGAAAAACCTGGCTTTCTATCGGACACGGACTTTGTGATTTACTCCGTGGTGGCTGCGGCTCTTGACCCGCAGCCTCCACTGGGAGCCGTGCCCGGAGAAACACAAACAGGGCCCTCGTTACTAGGGGAACCTGAATGGCCCCCGCCCCCAGATGAGGGGCTTGACGACCTGAGGGAACCAGCCCCCAAATACCCTTGGGAGGAATTGGCTGCCGCGAGTCGGCCGCCTGCCCCGGTAAAGAGTGAAATTAACATAGTGAAACAAATGAATATACACACAGAGAAGCAAGGGATATGCGGACTGGGTGCAGATGGCTGGAGACATGCACTGATGACAGGAAAGGAAGGGTCTGGGGCGACCGTCCCCAGCCAGACACCCCGCCGGACTCGGCTACAGCAGGCCATTCATAAGGCTTTGGAGGATGGGGAGGAAGTAGAGGAAGAAGACCTAGACTATCTTACTTCCTCAGCAGCTGCTTACCCAGTATTTGTGCAAAGAGAAAATGGCCAACAGGTTAGAGTTCGCCGCCCAATACCGTACAAATTTATCAAAGATCTCAGAGAGGCAGTTCATAATTATGGGCCAGGATCTGCCTATGTAAAACGGCTCATAAGTTCTAACATTCAGACCGCCGCCTGGCTCCCCACAGATTGGGACGAAACTTTACAGGCGGTGTTGGAGTCATCTCATTACACCGCCTGGGCTGCCTACTGGCGGAGAGAGGCCAGGCTACAGGCTGAGATCATAGACCCAAATAACTCTGACTTAATCACTAACCAACTTACTGGAGGTGGCCAATTTAACACTGTGGACGCTCAATTACAACTTTCAGAACCCATTGTCAGGGCAGTGCAGATAGCAGGACTGAATGCCCTGAACAAATTGGCTCGAGCAGCCTCGACTCCCCTGCAGCAGCTGAAACAGAGAACTAAGGAGTCTGCTGTAGATTTTATCAGCAGAGTGCAGACCACCGTGGAAGGGAAATTCGGGACAGGGAATGCAGCACAACCATTAATCATTCAGTTAATAAAGGGAGGACTAACTCATTCAAAAGGCTTGCTAGCTACTCTGCCTGCTGACCCCTCCTTAGAGGAGATAATTGATAAGGCCCTAGATGAGGAACCTCCCCCAGACCCTCTCCAAACCTCTATTAATCTCCTCGCTAATGCTTTACAAACCACAAACTTAGTGCCTAGATCAAAGGGTAAAGGAAACTGTTTCCGATGTGGAAAGACCGGTCACTTTCAAGCTGAGTGCCGTAATTCCCAGAAGAGTGCAATGAAGTGCTTTGTCTGTGGTAAACCTGGTCATATAGCAAAGCATTGTAGGCAGAAAAACAAAAACCAGAAGTATAGCAATGGTGGGCCGCAGGGAAACGGGAAGAGGGGTCGAGAAGCCGAGGGCCCGACCCCAGGGCTGATCTGTTAAATCCCTCGGTTACTATTCCCCTCTCAGAGAGCACAGAATTGAGCCCATGGACTACGACTACTGTTAAAGCCTCCCCTAGGGACTTCCACCGCTTAGTGATTGGAACTGCTCTCGCTCCCCAAGTCATTGTCCACACACAGCTCCTAAGCCCAGGCCAGACTTCTATAACTGTTACAAATCCCCATCATTACCCAATAGAGCTAAAAGGCGGTGAGCCTGTTGCTCTTGCTATTTCCCTCCCCTGGATAGATAAGGATTGGAGAGAGCGTACCCATGAGGACACATTTGTGGCATGGACACAGGCTATATCAGCCCACCGTCCCACTTTACCACTTATAGTGGAGGGAAGAGAGATTGTAGGTTTAATTGATACAGGTGCTGATGTCTCGGTCATATCCACAAAAGATTGGCAGCCCTGTTGGGAACTTTCAAAAACTCCCCAAGACATCACGGGAGTTTCAGGAGGTACTTTGGGGAAAAGGTCCCTAAGATTTCTAAAATGGAAAAGTGATGATGTGGCAGGGATCTTCCGCCCTTTGGTACTTCCTATTCCTATGTCCCTATGGGGGAGGGATGTTTTGCAAACCTTGGGCTTGTCCCTAACTACAGACACAGCTTTAAACCACTAGGGGTCACTGGAGGGCCGCAACTCATACCGCTGACGTGGCGATCTGACAAACCGGTTTGGGTAGATCAGTGGCCCCTCACCAAAGAGAAATTACAGGCCCTTGCTAACATAGTACAAGGACTTTTATCGGCTGGACAAGTAGAGCCGTCCACCAGCCCATGGAATTCCCCAGTTTTTGTAATCAAAAAGAAAAGTGGGAAGTGGAGAATGTTAGTAGATCTAAGAAAGGTTAATGCCACCTTACAACCTATGGGTACCACCCAGCCTGGGTTACCTTCTCCAGTTGCCATTCCAAAGGCTTGGCCCATAACTGTTATAGATATAAAGGATTGTTTTTATAGTATACCCCTTAACCCTGTAGATAGACAGCGCTTTGCCTTTAGTGTACCTGCTGTAAATTATCAAGAACCTGCTCAGCGTTTTCAGTTTAAAGTCCTTCCACAAGGCATGGCAAACAGTCCCACTCTATGTCAGGTTTATGTTGCACAGATTCTGATGCCCATTAGGCAAGAACACTTGGGAGCCATTATCATTCATTATATGGATGACATATTAATTTCTGCATCCCACCGGACTGTTGTCTCGCTTATTTTAAAAAAGATTACCTCAGTCCTAGCAGCATATGGATTACAAGTTGCCCCTGAAAAGATACAAACAGAACCTCCCTACACATATTTAGGACATCAGGTATACAAGGATTTAGTGAAGAAATCTCCTAAGATTGATACAGCTCAAGTTTCTACATTAAATGACTTTCAGAAATTAATTGGTTCAATCCAATGGCTAAGGAATGTAGTTCCTATTTCCAATGATATGATGTATCCATTGTATGATATTTTAAAAGGCTCATCTGATTTGAACTCGCCTCGTACATGGACCCCTGCAGCCAGGGAAGCTGTTACTCAGATACAGGACTTGGCATCCACATCAACTGTTGCCCGATTAGATCCAACCGCTCCGGTTTATGTAACTTTGGTGTGTCATCCTTCATTGGGTAAGGCCGGAGTAGTGTTCCAAGTTACAGGTCCTTTACAATGGGTACATTCATCTAAATCCATGAAGTCTATACCCTCCAAGTTTGAAGTGGATGCACAACTCCTTTTGAAAGCAGCAGAAGCTGCGATCACTATTTTTGGCACCATTCCTATGTTACTGCTCCAGGAAGATCCTGCAATACTTACTCATTTAGCACAGAACTCAGAGGAGTGGGCCATGTTATTGTCTACTTATCCCACTTCTCAGGGTCATCCACCTCCCTCATTACGAGGATGGTTGCAACTCCCTTTGAAGTATCCCTCCAACCCAGTAGTTCCTCAACCAGTACAGGGAGTCAATGTTTTTACCGATGCTACCAAACACCATAGAGCATCTATTTATATTCCAGATAAGAAGATATTGAAGGTGTTACAAACTCCATATGCCTCAGCCCAAAAGAATGAATTGCAGGCCATTGTGATAGCCTTAGAACTGTGTGCTTATGAGCCTTTTAACTTAATCACTGATAGCTATTACTGCTTTGTCTTATTGCAACAGCTAGCTCTAGCAGATCTTTCTTTGTCCAATTCTGCAGTCATAGATCTCTTACACCAAGCACAACGATCTCTCCTACACCGCTCTGACCCCCTCTATGTCTTACATGTCAGATCTCATGTGTCCACTTCTGGCCCAATATACTCAGGGAATGCCATAGCTGACTCGGCTCTCCTTGACCCTGATATCAAAAGTGAGATAGTCATGTATGCAGATCCTTCTATTGTTCATGACACATTTCATCTCCCAGCAAAAACACTTGCACGGCTCTATGGTCTTCCTAAGGAAGAGGCACGTCGCATTGTCCGACAATGCAGGCATTGTGTCCCTTTTCGCCCTGCCCCGACTGTACGTGCCACCAACCCCCGGGGCCTGGCCCCTAATGATATTTGGCAGATGGATGTCACCCACTTTCAGGCCAGCTTGATTCATGTCACTGTGGACACTTTTTCTAACTTTATTATGGCCACTTTGCAGCCTGGTGAGGCTGTACGCCATGTGATAGCTCATTGTCTTCACTGCTTTGCCACCCACGGGATACCTCGGTTGTTAAAAACCGACAATGGCCCGGCCTATACCTCCTCTGCTTTTGCTCGCTTCTGCCACCAATTCGGTGTCACTCATGTTACCGGTATCCCTTACAATCCCACCGGTCAAGCCATTGTGGAGCGTGCCAATCAGTCCTTGAAGCGCACTCTCATTAAACAAAAAGGGGGAGTGCGTGGTAGACTCACTGCAGTTCAGGTAGCAACTGCGGTCTTCACCAGGAATTACTTGATTGGTGATGATCAGGGCATTACCCCTGCTATGAAACAAATACTACCTCCACAAACTCCACTAACACAAGAAACACACACACAGACAAAAAACCTAACAAAAAATAAACCCACAACAGTATGGTGGAGAGATGAGGAAGGACAGTGGCATGGTCCCGCCCAGGTGATGGTATGGGGAAAGGGATTCTTGTGTCTCCACACAGGTGAAGGGACACGCTGGGTGCCCACCAGGTGGACCAGGACCTGTACAGAAGATAAAGAGAAACCACAAAAAAAGCAGACGGAAGCGCCTCAACAGGACGAAGAAAGCAAAGATGGCACATAAATGGCTAAGTATACTAGGAATATTAAGCAGATTAAAACCCATTGACTCCCGATCCATTCCCCTTCATTGGAAAAATCTTACTGAGGCCACTCATTTTACTTATTGGACAGTAATACCAGGGTTTCCTACGGTTGTTCCAGCCACATGGATAGGAGATCCAGTGGAATTACAGTTAGCAGGCTCTGCCTACCTAGTGCTAGGAGGACTTAAAGGGGCTCCTCCTGAAAAGAAACATGATCTGAATAGCCCTGTAACTTTGACTTCTTTGCATCTTCCGATATGCCTTACTACAGGCTCTCACCCCCTCTGTGCTCAGGTGGTAAATGGAACACTTAAAGAAACCCCTCATGGACCAGATAGCAATCTTGGGCATGGTGACTTCTTGCATTTTTCTATGATCCAACATCTTATGCCTGTGGCCTATCTGACGCCAGTTGATAAGACCAAAGGAGATATACACTATGTCTCGTCACTCCCTCTGCCCAATAACAGTTATATAGGAAGAATGGCTTTGAGCGAGTTCAATAAAACGTGGCATTGGATTCTGGGAGGCGGATGCAATACCACTAAAGCCTCTTGGGAAAGTAATAAAACTGATGGCCCTTGTAATTTTATGGACAGGATTAGAGTGGCTGCAGGAATGTCCCCTAACCAAGAAATACCCCATTCCCCTCTACCACCATGCTCTCCTTCACCAACTATGTTTGAAGCCGTACAGGTTTGTTCTACAGGAGTTCCAGTCTACGGTCCCAACGTGAACGGCACTCAAGTGTATTTCCTGGATGGCGGCCCAGGCCCCTATTTTGCTGCTCCGGTCCCGCATGTGATGAAAGACAACAGTACCAGACCACAGACGCACCTTTGGAAAGCCGCAGCAGCCTTCGATGTCATCATTCATTCTACGGACAACACTGCCCCTGCCAAAGTGAACAACACCATCTGGAACCTTTGGGCTGAACTGTTTTATGACTTATATTGGGTGTGCCCCGAAGGACAGAGGACAGACTATTGGTGTAATGTTTTTACTACACAAGCAGTGACTGTTCGGAGCTCAGATATGTTCCTCATCTGCACCAATACTTCTTTCAAATGGACAGATGAGCGCTATAGCATTACATGTAACAATGGAACAATGACTAACACCCTTAAGCCAGAGTATGTAGGGTCAAATAAGACCCTGATCTTCTTATTGCAGATACCCCCTGTAACCTTCCTCCCTGTAAGCACGTCAAAACCCTTTGCAGATTCTGAATTTCTTATGGCTATGATGGAGAGGGATAAGAGGGATGTGGAATTTCCAGTTTTGGACGTAGTTGAGCTTGTAGTTTCCGTGCTGGAGCAATTAGAAATCTCGGCTCTAGCTAACCAGATGCACATCCTGGCAGAGGACCTTCAGAGGTTTATGCAAGCTACTACACAAGCATGGTCGATGCAGCAACAAATAAATAGAGAAATCCAGACAGAGCTGAGTGCTCTAGTCTCTGCTGTACAAGCCCTGTCTACCTTAGTGAGAACCCAGATGCTACTAGATGGGCTACCATGTCATCACGTCCTTAAACGACCAGCTTGCATGACAGCTGCAGTCAGAAATGCTAGCGAACAACTTGACAGGGCTATACAAACCCTGAATGACCATACTAGCCTACCTATCTATCTAGATGAGTTAGACAAAATAATCAATACCATAAGGAATATCACAGATCAGTATAAGAAAGATATGGAGGATGATCACGGTCTATTCCCTGATTGGATAAATAAGATAGACCTTAATCATTGGATGCATTATTTGTTGATTCTTGGTGCATGGTGTTTAATGGCCTTATTGCTATGTTGCCTGTTTCCCCTTCTTTTTTTCTCTGTTTATAAAAATGGGGCGTTGGGCCCTTGAGCAACTCAAGGCAGACATACTCATGTCAAACAAAAAGGGGGAGTTGTCGGGGGTCGGCCCTGACCGCCTGGGTGGATAGGACCTCCCCGGGAGTGAGGTCAGACCAACCCAGAGAAGACACGGCTCCTTAAGGGGAGCAGTGGCTTCGCCTGGTTGGCCTGTGTCCATTGCTCCAATCGGGTGGTAGGTTCTGCCCTCGGGGCGGATTGGGGTGGCAGCCCGGAAATAACTCCCTATATTAACCAGCGCCCTGAGCTATTCGGGGGATCCCTCTGCACCTAATAAAACATATGCCTCCTGAAGAAGTGTCTGCCTGAGTCCCTCCTCGCTGATCCCCGGGGGAGGGAAATACCAGGGACGCCTGAAGCAGTGCCCACTGAGGAGCTCACTCGGGAGTCCGGGGAAGAAGACCCCGGACACTAGCTGTTTGACCCTGGGCAAGTCATTTAACCCTGCTGGTCTCAGTTTCCTCATTTGTAAAATGAGCTGGAGAAGGAAATGGCAAACAACTCCAATGTCTCTGCCAAGAAAACCTTATTAGATCACAAAGAATTGCACATGACTGAAAAGGGACTGACTACACACATATATACACAACACACTGGAGCTTCCTCTTCAGCAAAGAGAGTGTTACTGCTCCAGTGAAAAACTGCTTTGTCAATATACCTTGGCACAAATCAGTACATATGCAGTTATTTTATAGTCAAAGACATAGCCAAACCCAGACAATACAACAACCAGGGGTTCTTTGTACCACTCTCAAGAGCTTTTAGGACCTCATTCACCACTTCACCTCAAAGAGAAATCCCCAGGACTTCCTGACTGTTAGGCTAAGGCAAATGAATTCTTTGCAGCTTCTGGTCATGTCTCTGGCTAATAATAATAGTCATGATCTTGAATCTCTGATAAACCTTGAAGAAGCACTTAGCAATAATTAAATGAAAAGAGAGGAAGGAACTCACCAGCAAATATCCCTATTCCCTAAATACTCTTTCACAGTAAAAAGTTTTTAGTTCCTGCAAATCCCAATGTACAAGTCCAGCTTATAGGTATATAATCAAAAACTCATTAATTCACCTATCATAGAGATGTGTGCCTCTGCATTGGATATAGAGTACTTAAATCAGTAAATGGCATGAAGGATCATATTTCAAAGTTGCATGTAATAAGTGGAATAAGTACAGAGTTTATTTGTGATATATGACATCATATGTTGTTTATATAACACAGCCACACTTCATTAGGGGCACCATCTGTTGACATGTTAACATCATAACCTCACCACCTACTGAAAATCTATGTCATTCTGATCACTGCCAGAGTAATCCTGGCACTCCTAAAATAAATAAATAAATTATGCACAGTAGTATATGGGCCTAATGACCTGTAGAACCATTCTTGGGTCCAAGGCTGGCCCAGACTGAATGCCACTGTTTTTAGCCTCTCATGATTTTTGCACTGTGGATGCCCTCAACTTGAATCTTCTATAGCTAGAATATTAAGTAGGATTCAATCAAAACTCTGGATTCAAACTTTCTTCTTCCATCAATGGCAGAGGTCTCCCTCAGACCAGGGCAGTCTTGACTTCCCTCTACCTCTCAAGGGTGTACCAGAATAAAACTTCTTATCCATTCAGACCTTGATCTGGGTTTTCTCCATGATCAATTGTCAATTGGATGTGCCTTTTTTTTGTATATTGCTTCTATGTTTTTGTGTTATTCTAGATCACCAAAGTATTACATGACCTCCCCAATGGAAAGCAGATGGTTGTAATATATTATCTTTAAGGAGTCCTCTCAAGAGCTAAATTATAGCCTGGCAGACTACCCACTCTTTCAAATAGGTCAGCAATCTTAATCTTTCTTGAGTCAGGGATCCCTTTGAATATCTTTTTTTTTTTTTTTTTTTTGGCAAGGCAAATGGGGTTAAGTGGCTTTCCCAAGTCCACACAGCTAGGTAATTATTAAATGTCTGAGGCCATATTTGAACTTAGGTACTCCTGACTCCAGGGTCAGTGCTCTATCCACTATGCCACCTAGCGGCCCCTGAATATTTCTTAAAGCCAATGGACCCCTTGGAACATTTTAAATGTGTATAGTAAAACACATAGGAATATAAGGGAAACCTAATACATGGAAATTCATGTTTAAAAATGTTTTAAAAATAAAAACAAGTGCATAGATTCTTGGTTGAGAAAACTTGAATGAGGAAATAGTTTGCTTTCTTGCTTTTTCCTTGAATAATAAATTCTTGAATAAACATCTCTGTATAACTTTTAAATATACATGATGTAGTCTCACTCTACCTTTCTAGCATCACTAGACTTCACTCCCCTTCTTGTACTTTGTGCTTCACCTAAAGAAGCTTTTCCTCTATTCTCACGTGTAACATTCCATCACCCTTTGCACTGGTCACCCCAATACCAGGAAAGATACAGCTCAGGGTCCTTCTTCAGCATTAAATTTGTCCTGATCCCCCATGCTCCATATACTAGTGTCCTCTTTTCAGATCTATCTTGTATTTAACTACTTTGAATGTGTGTATTTATTCAATACACACACACATACATATGCATGTATACATAAAAATATCCTTAAAAGTCTTAGTGCAGGGGGCAGCTAGGTGGTGCAGTGGGTAGAATACAGTCCTGGAGTCAGGTGGACCTGAGTTCAAATGTGACCTCAAACACATAATAATTATCTAGTTGTGTGACCTTGGGCAAGTCACTTATCCCCATTGTCCTGCAAAAACTAAAAAAAAAGTCTTAGTGCAAATTTTGTTGTTGTGATTCAGTCATTTCAGTCATGTCTGACTCTTTGTGGCACTATTTGGAATTTTCTTGGCAAAGATACTGGAGTGATTTGCCATTTCTTCTCCAAGTGCAAATTTAAACTATTCATAGTTTAAAACTGTCCCTGTTTATCATATGGGCATATGTTTAGGTATTAGTTGTCTCCCCAGTTGAACTGTAAACACTTTTCATATGGGGATTTCATTCTTTGCACTTAAAACGTCAGTGCTTAACAGTCTTTAGCTCATAGTAACCACTTAATAGATACGAATTGATTGATTCCTTGTACTTCAAGATTTCATAGAAAGATTCTGTTCTTGACGGTGAACTTGAGTGCCAAATTATTCTTCTTTTCTGTAAGATCCTTGAATCTGTTTTGACACCCGAATCCGGAACATTTTTTTGCCACATGGTGAGAGCTTCATAGATGCTTGTTGATAATTTAATCACTCTTTTTTATCTTAAAAGTATTTTTCAATTATATGTAAAGATAGTTTTCAAAATTCATTTTTTATAAATTTTTCACCCTCCCTCCTTTTCCTCCTCCTTCTCCAAGACAGCAAACAATATGATATAGGTTATATATGCATAACCCTGTTAAACATATTTCCATATTGAGTCATGTTGTAAAAGAAGAATTAGAACAAAGGGGAAAACTACAAGAAAAAACAAAAAAAATTTAAAAAGTGAAAATAGCATGTTTTGATCTGCATTCAAACTTGATAGTCTGGATGTGGATAGCATTTTCCATTTTCCATTTCAAGTTTTTTAGAATTGTCTTTGATTACTGAATTGCTGAGAAGAGCCAAATCTATCATAATGTTGCTTTTTCTGTGTATAATGTTCTTCCAGTGTTGCTCACTTCACTCAGTGTCAGTTTCTATAATTTTTTCCAAGTTTTTTTTTTGTTTTTCTGAGCTGAGGCCATTGGATTTACTTGAGTAATGCGTGAGGGTGTATGTTTTCATATCTACTCCACCTTCTTCAACTCTAAAACACAGATTGATAGGTAAATGTGGCTCATGTTAAAATGTCAGTAGCAATGGAGGAAAGTTTAGGATATCATTCCTGATAGTATGCAAGGCACACATTAAAAATGTCATTTATTGGTTCCTTTGAAACTTCCATTCAGGACTTAGGATCCCCAGCATGTTTGGCAGAATGTGTTTTAAATGTTCTGGTTATGGGTCAACTTGACAAAGATCAGGTGTAGTTCCAGATATCTTAATTCTTGCCAATGCTAACATTTCCTGAACTTAACACTCAACGCTTTTAGAATTGTCTTTGATTACTGTATTGTTGAGTAGAACTAAATCTATCTTAGCTGATCATCACACAATATTGCCATTACTTTGTAAAATGTTCTTCGGGTTTTGCTCACTTCAATCAGCATCAATTCATACAAGTCTTTCCAAATTTTTCTGAAATCCACTGGCTCATCGTAATATTCATATACCACAACTTGTTCAGGCATTCCCCAATTGATAGATATACCTTCAATATCTAATTCTTTGCCACCACAAAAAAAGTTGCTATGAATACTTTTGTACATGTGGGTTTAGTCACTCTCTTTTTTACTCCATCAGAAAAACTCAATGATATTCCCTCCCACAGTCTGCCAGAGGTAAGGTACCATATCCTCCAAAGGATGAAGTATCAATCTTTCCAATTGAGTTGGAGAGTGATAAGACAAAGGTCAAAGGAAGTCCTGGAGAGGTGACCTGGAGATTTCTTTACAAGATAAAGAAAGGAAGGGAGCAGATTGGCTGCAGTCTGCTGTCTTCATTCCTACTAGAACCCACTTCTTGTCAGTTCCTCAACCAGTATCTTGAGTTTGTATTTTCACACCTTCTACACTGTTGGAGTACACATTAAATTTTTGATTCCCTCTAAATTTTACACTTTTAATTTTCCACCCTGGATCCAAAGTCCAGTCACCTTTTCCTACATACATTTCTGTTCCTTTGATACGTGTTTCTGTAAATATTCCCAATATATAATATATTTAAATTTGGCTATGTCCTGCCACACTTCCTTCTTCCATTTCTAGTCCCATGTTCACATCTATGCAGTATCTCAGCTATTCTATTTAAGTACTGCACAGAGGCCTACATAAAAGAAGATCCTAGGGAAAAGGGCCTAGATAGGGGACTAGACCTATGATTTCCTTGGTAAAAGGAGGTGAGGTGAGGTGAATAAATTTATATAAATTTATATAAATTTATCCTAGCACCTTCTCGACATCTTCCAATCTTTGAGATCACTGAGAGGTTAAGTCACTTGCTCAGGTTCACATAACCAGTAAGTGTCAAAGACAAGACCTGAATGGAGATCTTCCCAGTTCCAAAGTCAGCTCTGTTCCCACTATCTCAATTATGATCCTTATTTCTACCACTACATTACCTCTAGGAAAAAAATTCATTTCCAAATGGTTATTATGCACATGATTCTTATCCTTGATGTCTGGTCTGATTAACATAAAGTTAAGCCAATAGTTTAGTTATTTTTTTTACCCCTCCCTAGATACATTTTTCAAAACAAATGGTAATTTGTCCTACTCTTCCCACTCACTGGCACCTGAATCACCCATAGAAATATTTCTTGATGTCGTCCCAAGTAATTTTACCTTTTTATTATTCTAGTGTTAGTATAGTCTCTCTTTTCCCTCTGAGTTTATTCTCAAGCTATGTTTATTATCCCCAGAATGTCCCTATCTGGTCTATCTTTTTAGTCTTAGAGAGGCTGATTGCCTACAAACTTTCTTGGATTTTTAAAAAATTCTTACATGGTCTTCAGGAGAGTTAATTATATCACTACATATCCAATGAGAATTTCTTTTCTCCTTCCTTCAGCCCCTCTCCCTTTTCGAGGTCATTCTACTTTTTCTAAAATTAAATTCCTCTAGTCCAGATGGAGGGCTCAGAAGAGCCCCTCCTGCAGCTAAATGCCAGCTTGATTAACAAACATGTGAGAAAGAACCAACAAGCCCCAAAGAAATTTAAGTATGGCAACCACAGGCACGGAACCAGGCAAGAATAATGGTACAAACAAGGTGATCTAGGAATAGATGTATTAGAAAAAAAGGAGCACATGGTTCTTTTCACATTCTATCTTTTACTCAGCTTTATAATTTACATTTGCCATTTGACTGGTACAGAGAACTATTAGTTGAAGAAATTCTTCTGCCACTGCAGGTACACATGTTCTCTGTAACTTACTGTCTTAGAACAGGAATTCTTAGCTTCTGTATTATGGACCCAGGGGTGGACTAGAGTCAGTTCAGACTAGGGCTGGATGGGTAAGATTTCAGTGTGAGCACCTTTAGTTTAGAAATCAGCAGATGCTACAGATCAAAGCTTGATTTGTTCTAGATTTTCTAGACTTAAGAAAGTAATGAAGAAAATGGTAATAAAAAAGATTAAAATTGAAATGGTGCCTTCCATATTTTTTCCCAGAGAGTCAACTGTTAAGTATTTACTAGCATACCCCTGCAAGGAAGTCTTTGGCAGTTTGTCAAAGCCTAAGGACTCTTCAGAACAATTTTTATAAATATATAAAATAAAATTCCGATACAAACTATCATTTGTTTAGAAAAGTCATGTCTAGGGAGAGGTAACAAAAAAAAGAAACAAACAAAACTCATCAACAATTTTACATGAATCAGACCATGCATCAAGGATAATTAAAAACTCAACCAATTGTTTTGAAAGACAGTTCTTAAAAAAATAATAAGTTCATAGACCCTTATTTGAAAGCCTTTGAGAAGATAATTTATCAAGTCATATGGCTAGTATGTGTCAAGTATCTAGGTCTCTCTGACCTTCAGACCCATTCTCTTACCTCCTACACATTTTTGTCTCTCATTGAAACCATTTAATAAATGTTTTTTTTTTTTAATAGAGCTCAAATAAAAACAACTTGCTTCATGCCAAGAACCAATCCCAGGAACAATCAGTTTTTTGTGTGTTTTATTATCTTTTACTTTCATAACATTGTCATTTAGCCCTTAATCTCCCCCACTATCACCAAACACTTTGATTAAACTAGGCTAGATTACAGAGCTACCATAATTGACAAAGAAAAGTATGATTTTTATTGACATAATTCATTATAATTTATCAGACTTTGCTTGAGGTTTTTGTTTCATTATTTATATTTTTATAGTGACATATTATTCTTCTTTAGTCTATTTCAGTTCATACAAGTCTTGCTATGCAACTCTGAAGCCTTCATATCTTCCACTTTTTACAGTTCAATAATAGCTCATTACATTCATAGGCCACCATTTTTTAGCCATCCCCCAATCAATGTATGTCCACTTTGGTACCTCAGAAAGGGTTCAAGAAGCATCTTTCTTTGACAATAACATCCCCTCCCACTCAACTATAAACTTGCACTGAGGTTAATATTACTATGAAAACTAGAGGCATTTTTCCCTTTTCTAAGCCTTCCAGTTTCAGGATGTGTGAAGTCTAAGAAAATTAATTGGATTGACAATTCCAACAAAAGGAAATTGTTGTAGTTAGTTTTCAGTGAATTTATTATTCCAATATAGTAATAAGATCTAGCATTTCTATAAGTACTGCACTAAGTAATCATAACTATTGTCTCATGTGATCCTCAACAACCCTGGGAAGGAGGTGCTCTAACTATTCTCATTTAGAGATTGAATAAACAGAGTCAAAAAGAGACTAAGTGATTTGCTTAAGATCACATAGCTAGTGTCTGAGACTAGATTTGAGCTCAAGACTTTTTGACTCTAGACACATAATTATATCTACTGTGCCACTTAACTCCCTAAATGCAAAGTAAAATCTTGATTTTTCCCATGGTCACCTCCTGTACTTGCTTACCAAAATTTTTCTTTTGGAGAACTTAGAGAATTATAAAGTTTAAAAGGACCTTGGCCTTTAACTCATCTCATTTTACCCATAAAAATATGACTGTCACCAATCAAGCTATAACCCAAGATCTCTCACATGAAATAAGAATCTAGTTCTCTAACTCCACAGCTTAGAACTCCCTCCAATATACCACCCTGTACCTCTTCCACAAAGTCATACTATTCTGTTCTCCTTTCAAGAAAAGATGTGCTATGATGGAAATATACTACCATTTAGAGATTGAAGGTGTGGGGTCAAATATTATCTCTATTATTTAATGTCAATGGAATGTGGGGTGGATAATCACTTAAGTTCTTTGAGTCTCAGTGACTTTAACTCTAAAATGAATAACAGGGACTAATTCAGAAGTTCATTTCTTTTTTGGGGTCATGGGCCCTCTCAGTAGGATACCAAAACTGGAGCCCTTCTCTGAATAATGTTCTTAAATACTAAAATAAAATGTATAGCATTACAAAGGAAGTCAATTAAATTGAAATACAGTTATCAGTTTTTTAAAAACAAGTTGATAGGCCCCAAATCAAGATCCCTGGGAAATATAATCTTTTATGTCCCTTCTCACTTTAAAATTTAAATCCCTATGTTCTCTTTCAGTTCTAAAATCCATGATACTTTGATCTTACTATCCCTGTTGACCCTAAATTTCTGATCCTATGAACTCATGAATCTCCACAGTATTCTATAATGAAACTGAGACACAAAAATGTAATGAGACTTATCCAAGATTCCATTTTTTTTGGAGACATACAACTGGGATCAGGTCCCAGGCCTCAATTCTCAAATCAGCAAACTCATCAACTTCCCTTTCCTTGAGTTAATTAGCAAAGGTAGTCAGGATATGACTATAATATTCCCATCTGCAAATGAAAGAACAGAACCACAAACCTGTCTTTCCTTGAAAAACTTGGCTTATAAAAATGCAGAAAGGACATTTTCGATTGAGTCAATGTGTCAGCTGTTCAGAGATGAGATCTGATAACCTGTCCTCCGAAATCATTTTTTAAAAATGGTGTAAAAAATACATTTGACATCTTAATAGGAAAATGACTAAATAAAATGTCAATTTCTGCTTCCTTACCTGAGGCCCCATCCAACACATTCTAAATAATGGTGACTAACACCTACTGTCAGGGACTGTCTTTGCATCCTTTCAAAAAATAACTCCTTTAAATATTCTTAACAAAAGTTGCAAAGTGTGTCTTGGCCATCTGCCCACTTTGATTTGTTTTTCAGTTGAGTCACTGCCATTCTTTGTTACAAGTTCCATTTATGAGCATTTCCTCTTGTTCTTCCTTTTCTTGGAAAAGAAGACTGATTCAGTCATGGGGTAAGCAACAGCCTATGTATGAGTAGGTAATGCACTTGACAAGGAATTGTCAGTTTGGAGAAAAAGAGGATTTCTAAGCCAGAAAGAACCTCAGAAACCATATAGCCCAACCCATATCTGAATAAGGATCCAATAGACAGCATCCTTGACAAATAGTCATCTACTTTTTGCTTGAAGACCTCCTTAAGGAAAACACCCTACTCATTCTTAGTTTGGAAACCTTTAACCATTAAGAGATTTCTCCTTACATCAAATGTTTCCTCTGATAACCATCTCTATGTCTTCCACTATAATTCCTAGTTCTAACTTCCAGGACCAAGCAGAATGGAGTCCAGAAAGAAACACTTATAAAGGGAATTTCTTAAGCAATCCATAAAATAGGAGACAAGGGCTTCTGACAACCTGGAGCTAATACCCTTTGGTTACATTTGCTTTCTAAGCATGAGTCTAATTTTCCCACATTCTGTGTTTATTAGTATATAACCATATAAGTAATAATGATGAAATTATTAATTAATAAATTAATAAATTTATTTTTCTAAAATGTAAAGAAATCTACCCCAAATGCAATATCAGCCAGATAGGACTGAAATGACTCAATTACAATATCTGATTTATATAGTATTAAGAAGCCAACTCTCCCTCCCCCACCCCAACTCCTCAGAACTTTCCCTAGAACCCTAGAACCCTGAAAGAGATATAGAGGCTTGGGTGACTCAATAGGGTGATAGGAGTTGGGATAAACTCTTCAGAGTGTACTACACATATACTCATTAACTGATCAAGTATTTATGAACTACTTATTTATTAAACAAGCTTCATCAAATATTTCACTAATTATGTTTTTAAATGCAATTAAAGAGAACCATCCTCTCCCTCATAGAGCTGGATTCTAGTATTATCTCTCCCAGGTTTCTACCTTGATTAAAGAATAGTCTTACTCAGTTGTCTCTCCCACTAGTTCTCTTAGCAATGCACAAAAAGTCAGGGAACCTATCTATAAAACACTGACAATAGGTATTTTTAACCAGATTTTTTGATTTCATCAGTATAAGCAATAAACTGTAATAAACTGACTCCTCCAATGCACATCAATACCACTCCTTCAACTTATAGTCTTCCAGTGTTACCTGAGGCACTGAGATTTGAAATGACTTGCCCAGATTTGTGACCAGGCAGGACTAGAATATACATTTCCTGATGACAAAGCCAGATCTCTATTCTCTATTACCATACTGCCTCTAGACAACATATATGAGGACCCAGCTTGGGAATAGCACTAACAAAAGTTGCCTCTTTATCATTCATTGGAATCTGAATCTTTATCAATTTTGCATTGATCTGCCTTTTTTTCTAGAAGTGTCATGGAAGTTTCCAAATTTCCTCAAATCCCAAATATTCTTCTCGCGTTCACCTCTTGAGCATGATTTCAGGGCTCATCATAAGTATCTAAGAACATTTTGTAGTTAATTGGAATGCCTCTGATTGATATAATTCAATCAAGACTCATTCCTACCAGCTTAAGTACAGAAGTACCACTGTATTTCATAACTTAATTTAGGTAGAGTAGAATAATATAATTGATTTACTCAACCACCCCTACCCTTACAAATTAATGAGTGAACACATTAGCTAAACTTTAGAAAAAAATAAGGGAGAGAGACTGACTCTGAATATCCAGCATATCCTAAAATCATTACATCTCCTCTAATATCACTGAGCAGAAAATGCCCTCCCCTCCAACACTATATTAGTTTTTTAAAAAAGATAGCAGATGTTCAATTAATGTCTTGAATGCATTATATAGAGGGATTCATACTGGGTTCTCCTGTGGTTGCGAATGTGGGAAGGAGAAGAGGTGAGGGTATCCTAAATAGAAGTGTAATGCTTACACAATTGCTAATCTTTCTGTGCTTTAATTTCTTCTTCAAAATTAAAGTATTATTCTTCATCTCATTGTAGGAAATGCTGTAAAAAGTCATAATTACCCTATCTAAGAGTTCCTTGAAAATACCATTAAAAATGCTCATCCAATAGATCTCAGCCTCCCTAGACTAGCATGAGATTCTCAACAATATTGATAGAACCATATTCTCAGCCAATAGCAAGTTGGACTAGTGGATCAAATACTAGACTTGTATTCCTGAAGATCTATGTTCAAATGTGAACTCAGGCAGGCATTAGTTGCATGACCCTGGGCAAGTCACTTAACCCTATTTGCCTCAGTTCTTCATCTGTAAAATGGGGACACACACTGGTAATGGAAATGGCAAAAAAAACCACATAAAAATCCACAGGGTCAAGTAGAATTGGACTTTATTAAAAGACTGAACAACACCAAAATTGTCCAGCTTTATCTTGTGCTGCTTGAACTCATACACTCTCCATTTCAGACCAAATGGAATTTTACAGGAATCCTGTAAACAAACTCTGTCCTTCTCTACTTTCTCACTCTGCTTATACTAATTTCCCTGCTTGGAGTACCCATCTACCTTCCCCTACTCATCTTTCAAGACCCAGATCAAAAATCATCTCAGACAAGTACTATCAGTGCTTTAAAATACTATAGCATTTTGTTATTTCTTTCATGACAATGCCCCAAAGACCAAGGCTAGTGGAGAGATAAGAAAAGGTGGCAAAAATGATCTGCAAAGTGTTAACCTTAATCCAGGAATCCCAGACATCTTGTACCATATATGGAATATTTTCAAGTTCAAAAGATCTATGACTTCATTAGTTCAATTAGATATAGCCTCCACTGGTACAGTGGAGTTTCTTAAGTTCTTTTGATCAAAAATCCATAACTCAATGGCCAGCCTTCTGCTGACAAATTCACCTGAATTTAGTAGATGCCAGACATACTTCTTTACAGATGATCATAATAATGATGTTTGTCCTTCATTTTCAAAGAAGACCACGGCATCAGAGAGATGATGCCATGACAAGCAGATGAATTGAATTCGAGTGAGGGGGTGCTGGGCTAAGTCACCAGCCTTACTTTTTCCTCCAAAGCCATCTGGATCCAGGGGCCAGATATGAATTAGGACAATTGAAGTCAGTCCTAGATGCAAAACACTCAGGATTTAGTGACTTGTCTAGCTAGAAAGTTTGTGAGTCTTGATTCACTCTGATCCTCCTGACTCCGAGGCCATTGCTCTACCCTGTGTGTCATCTAGCACCCCTTGACGTAGAACTCAGGAGAACTGAAGTTCAGACACTTTCTAGCAATGTGACCTTTTACAAGTCACTTAATCCTGGTTGCCTTAGATCAACCATCTCCGGTTGTCTTGATTCATATCTGGCCACTGAATCCAGATGGCTCTAAAGGAGAAAGTAAGCCTGGTGACTTAGGCCAATATTCCCCCCCTCACTTGAATCCAGTTCATGTGCTTGTCATGGCATCACCTCCCTGATGTCATGGTCTTCTTCAAGAATGAAGGACAAACATCATCATCAAACCAGAATCTGTGGTCTTTTTCCAGTCTTAGTTACCAGATAAGTCAGTGTGATATAGTGGGAAAGAAAAAGCACAAGATTCTTTACAAATGGGCTATCAATGATAACCATATTTTGAAAACTAAATGCATAGTGGATAAGACTCCATGGAAGAATGGTATCTTTCCCCTCCATATAAATTGTTTTTCATAAGTAATGCCTAGATGAAGAATCTTTCTGCAAAAATTCAGTTTATGTGGCCCACCTTAGAAAATTAAGAAAAACTTCCTGATTCCTGGACTATTTATTGCATAGTCTTTGGACACTGGCAAGCCATTGAACTACTACACAAAAGCACAAGTTTTTATTTATAGCCATTTGTACTCCTGTAAAGTCCTTGCAGTACGGAATCTGATTAACTCAATCATGAGACCTAAGCCTCCTCAATCAACTGCTGGTTGATGGATTGATTAATGACTTGTGGAGCTTGAGGGTTGTTCTCTACCTAGCAAACTGCTCTCTAAAAGTTGGAGAAAGACATCTGAATTCAAACTAAAGTTGCTTGCAGTTTTGCAAAAACTCCCAGATTCGTGGGGTGAGAGCAATGAGGGAACTTGAAAATCAATTCTTTCTCTTGCAGGATTTTGTGTTAGTTCCTGCTATGCTGACAACATTGACCTTGACCTTTCAATATTAATTACATTATAAGGATTTTTTAAATTAATTTTGGGGCAGCTAGGTGGCTCAGTGGATAGAACACTGGCCCTGGAGTCAGGAGAACCTGAGTTCAAGTCCAGCCTCAGACACTTAATAATTACCTAGCTGTGTGGCCTTGGGCAAGCCACTTAACCCCATTTGCCTTGCAAAAACCTAAAAAAATAAATAAATCATTAAAAAAATTAATTTCAAATGAAAAAAATTCTATCCTGCTCCAGAGATAGAATTGATGAACTCTGAGTATAAACCAAAGAATAATTTCTCACTTTCTTTTCTTGCCTTTTTTAAAAATATGTTTACTATGAAAATGTTTTGCATGATTTCACATGTGTAAGTGACATAATGTTTATCTTTTTAGTAGCCAGGGGAGGGGGGGAGAATTTGGAACTCAAAATTTTTAAAGAAAAATGTTTAAATATAAAAAATATTTTTCTTTAACTTCCATACTTCTGGATTCAAATTAACTAGAAATCACCTGCAAATGTTGTGCAACTGATTTTTTTTCTCTGCAGAAATAGGACTTTTTGACTCATTTCACTCTGCAACTGCTACCCTGCCCGGTTTCAGCTCCACAGAATAAGATGCCTCTCCCTGGATGAGCTGCTCACCCCCAATTTTATCCCCATGCTGCTGTCTCAAGGCTTGACTAATATCATCTCCCTTGACCTCTTCTCTGCTTCTATTGGAGGGTTGGAGGGTGGAGTACCAAATCTTTCCCAGTGCCATCTTTTAGAGGCCAGAAATGGGGCTTTGGGCCTCACACACTTTCTCTCTACTGCTCTGCCTGGATTCAACTCCACCAAAATTGGACCCCCCCCCCAACCTGATATCCCCTGCTCCCTAACCCCTTTTGTATTAATAGTCTTCAGACTATAAGGTTCTTGAAGGCAGAGACTGTTTTTCTTTTTATTAATTGTGTCCCTAGTGCTTAGCACTATGCCTGATTGGTAGTAGGTGCTGAAAGTATTTATTGGGTTGGATTTTCATGGATTATTTGGTCTTCAGCTCTATATTATACAGAATTATTTGCATTCCTTTTTTATGGTACCATATAAAACAGATCTGGAGGGGAGGGGAGAATTGTACTACACCTTTGTCATAAATACTGATAAATTTGCTTACTATTGGTCCTATTCCGTCTTTTTGCTACCCAATAAAATTCAAATGTTACCATGGACTTTAGGTAGAATCTTCAATGTGCACATTCCCATGAACTTTCTTTTTTCTTAGGAGAGAAGCTAGACAACTCAACTTTACAGATGACCTAAAAAGTCTATGAATCCCCTCAAAGTTTCAGCCTGCACAAATTTCACTAGCCTTTCCCACACTGACCAGTCTGATAAGAATCTATAAATCTGATGTTGTAAGCAGTGTGGAGTGTTAGATGCTTCAGATGTTTCTGCAAGTAAGTGAAATGGCCCCTAGGTGGTTTTTGTTTGTTTTGTTTTCTTTTTACATTTCAATCCAATTCAACAAAACATTTGTACAGTGCCTTCTATGGGCAATGCTTTATGTTCAGAGCTAGGGGGTTCATTTTCTTAGGAGTTAGCAGTTGCTAGGTAGTGCAGAAAATAATGTTGACCTGGAGTTAGGAAGACTTACCTACTAGCCATATGACCCTGGTCAAGTCACTTAATCCTGTTTGCCTCAGTTCCTCATCTGTAAAAAATGAATTAGAAAAGGAAATGGCAAATCATTCTAGGATGTCTAAGAAAACCCCAAATGGGTTTAGGAAGAGTCAGATACAATTGAAATAACTGAACAACAATAGCAACAACAGATTCAAAGACAAAACAGCCACAGGAAAAGTAGTCCATGCCCTCAAGAAGTTACTATTATACTGGGGAGATTAAGAAATATACACCACAACTAAAAACAAAATATATACAACTTAACAGAGCAATTTTGAAGAGAATTTCATAATGCACACTGCTAGATAAATTCCCACAGTCCTGATAATTTCAAAAGAAAACTTGAAAATATTCTTGTGTGACCCTAAGGAGGAAACCAAGAAGCACAAACCCCCAGACCACAAAGATAGTCTAGCTGGCCTTAATGTAACCAAAAGAACTTTGTAAACATTAAGGTATGACCTAAATGTGATTCTTTAATGATTATTACTATCAAGACAAATTAGTCTGCTGATATATCTATCTAATCCCTCTGCTCTTCAGAGAAGCTAAAGGAATATCAACAGAAATGTGTGAAATGCCTTCGAACAGAAATGAAGAAAACTCCCCTGTGTTCTAGAACAGCAGGCCATCCATGGACAGGTATTTCCATCCTTTCCTTAACAATTCCTCCAATGATCCTGTCAGAACAAAACAAACAGTGCCCTCTCCTGTCTAGCATTCATATTTCACATTCAGGTCACACTAGTTTCATAAGTCTCCTTCATCAGGAAAAATTGCAGTTATTAGAGACTACTTTAGCTCATAGGATTTCAAACTGGTAAGGGAAATTGGAAATAATTGATTCATTTTACAGATGAGGAAACTGAGGTCTAAAATATACTTACACATTAAATTTTGGCTACATAAGGAAAAAGGAAGGAAGGAAGGAAGGAAGGAAGGAGAGCATGAAGCTGGATTTTGACTGGCTTTCTTGGCTTTTTAGTTTCCTTTTTATAAACACAGCTCACTAACTAGCAAACCTGAGGAACAGATTTTTCCAGCCTTAGTACTTACTTCTCAGGTCAACATTTCTAAGTTTTAGATGATAGTAACCAGAGGGAAGATATTTCCATATAATCACACTTTAGAGAATTTTTTAATAAACAAGCATTAATTTTTTCTCCATCTAACCTTGAAAAAGAACAAATCTTCATAATATGCATAATGAAGTAAAACAAGTTTCTACATTGGCCATGCCCCAGAATATATGCTTCATTTTGTAACTTTAGTCTCTCTTTTCTCTGTGAGGAGATAACAAGCTTTATCATCCCCTGGTATCTTGGTTTGTCATTATATATAACAGAATATATTTTTTCAGAGAAGAGGAATACTGCTAGGATCATCCTGTACCTGCCTGGTCAGTAAATCCGGTCTTTAACAGTCCTTCATGATAATCGTGGTGACTTGCTCAGAAAGCACAGATCTGCAGTGATTGTGAGATATCTGCTTGGCCACACAAAGGATCTTTACCTTGAAGAAGAGTATGATGAACATAATGAACTTGAATGATCTATATTTCTTGAATTCATTTAAAGGTATCTTTGAGTCCTACAGGTCTTACTTAGTTTCTGTGGTAGAGGAAGTAAATGTTCTCCAATACCCAACACCACATGGAAGAATGGTTTCCTGTACCAGACTTTGGGAGAAGCTCTAGACTTAAGCTTTATTTTAGGAATTTCACTGAAGTTTTTTCCTAAGAGAGACTCTGGAATGACTTTCTACAAGATTCTAAATTCATATAGACTTATATTTACCTTAGGAAAGGAAAAGATACTGTCATGCCAGAATAATCGGGTTCTGAAAGGAGAAAGAATATCTCTTCTTCTCAATAAGCTCCAGATGTCCTATATTAGTTATGTAACCACTGACTTTCTAAGTGATTTTTCTATACGGTAGAGAAGCCATCCATGTTGTCACATTCTTTTTTTAATGAAAAGAAACTTTCATTTTTAATTTTTATAAAATATTTTAGATGCTTTTGGTTCTTTTTACACACACATACACACACACATACACACACACACACACACACACACACACACACACACACACACACCCCTCTATGTTTTAATTTTATTTCATTCTGACCACTTAGTGTCTGGAGTGGTTCTGTTTCTGGTATTAACAAGATGTTAGTGCAGGAAGCTATATCTCATTTAGGGACACAGTTCATCTGAAACTCAATGGGGGGAAAAAAAGGAAGGAAAAAGAAAAGAAATTCCACATCATTTTCTCTGAACTGGTGGAAACCCACAACCATTTAAATGTATAGTGGAATAGGTCATTGACCCCATCCACCCCATTCCAAGGTAATTATTTCCCCATGACACTCACCTCAATTTTGGGACCTGAAATATGAAAAAAAAATATTACATAATGTTATTGAACTCTTTTTACTCATCATGAAATTCAAGGACCTTATGCTCATCACTTTCAGGCATCTTTTGGGCAAGTCTGACGTGTGGATGCATGCTTAGTCCATTTCGTTTCATGAACCTGAAGCACCAATTGTATCCTTTGAAATCAGTCACTTCTTTTTCATCAGCAATTCTTCTGGCCTCCTGCTGAACCATCTTTATGGACACAGAAATTACAATGGTCCTTTGCTCTTCAATCCATCTCTTCATTTCCCTCTCTAAATCAGGCCATTTGGTTGACTTGCCTCTCATGGTCTTCTTCTGCCATGGAGTTTTCAATAGGGTTTTGTCTTTCTGTATTCAGTCTCCAATTGTTTTCTCATTTTTTTCTGGGTAAAATGTGGCAAAACGTAACCTAATATACCAGTAATCAGTAACAAATGCAAAACAATGAGCACAAAGACAAGAAGAGTGAAAAAGTGGGAAATGCAAGTAAAAAAATCTATAACCACTGTGGAAGACACTCCCAGTTTTTAGCGCCTGAATTTTTCAAAAAAGGGTGCATCTTATACATGAGGAAGTATAGTATCACTACTCTGATAGGAATGTCAATATTCTTCTAAAAAATGAAGAGAGGGGTGGCTAGGTTGCATAGTGGATAGAGCACTGGCCTTGGAGTCAGGAGTACCTGAGTTCAAATCTGGCTTCAGACACTTAATAATTACCTAGCTGTGTGGCCTTGGGCAAGCCACTTAACACCATTGCCTTGAAAAATCTAAAAAAAATAAAAAATAAAAAATGAAGAGAAGGTAAAGGGGAGAAGCTTGGGGGCAGTAACTGTTTAGCAAGAAAAATCTCATTCCCATCTTGGATCCTTACTGCTGCTGCACTGTTTACTGTGGAATGAGTCCAGGATTTCAGGTTGCCAGCTGGCTAAGAATTTGATTCTGAAAATGATAACCCTGTAGTCACAAGGGAAATAGAGAGAGTGATGGAAACAACCTAAGGACATCTGCCTTCATATCACTTAACATTTCCTCCAGCTGTTTTAGAAAGTTGTACAAGATAGCATTGACAACTTTGCTTCCTACCATTGTCTCCTTAGAATGGTATTTGGGGTTCTCAGTCACTCCCCTTTGACAAAATGAGTATTGAGTGTGATAGAAGGATAAAAGAGATCCTCTGTATTTACCCATATTTGGTGAGCATAGGTTGTTTTTCTTTTTCTTTTTATTAAAGATCATTGTTAAAATGAGAACTGGCCCTTATGGCTCTTATCATTGTGAATGAATAAATGGTATAATAGGCAAAAGAAAAACATGAAGAGGAGAATTTTTGTGGGATTTCAAAGTACTGGATACGAAAATGAAATTAGACTGCTATAAACAGGAAGAAGATGACAGCTGTTCCTAATGAATTGATTGTTTGACCAGTCATCTTGTTCAGATCAATGATTGAAACTTTATGATCCAGAGTTCCTAGCATGCTCAAACTTCCAGAAAACTTTGTTGTTGTCATTTTTTTCTTTGATTTGGTTTTTTATTTGTGAAAAAATAAAATTTTGATTTCTAGTCTTCACTGGCACATGCGGTCAGGGAAAGAAAAAGTAATTATTCTTTTAATGGGGAAGCTTACATCAGAACTGACAAGGCACAGAAATCAACAGCCTGCTGTTGTACTACATCAGTAATTCAATCATCTTACTAAAATTAGCACTCTCTCCAATGGTGAACATCACCACCCATTTCTGTCTTCCCATTATGTTCTATTCTTATTCATATTTATCCAAAAAGTCCTTCATAAAGGATCTACCCAGTTCACAAGAATTTTCTCTAGGCTTTCCAAAATTTCATGAGAGCAAGTGCATCTATACACACACACACACACACACACACACATATATATATATATATATATATATATATATATATATATATATATATATATGTAGAGAGAGAGAGAGAGAGAGAGAGAGGGAGAGAGAGAAAAATGTTTATGAACACTTCTTCCATGAAAGTCACAGGTCCCCAATTGTCTCTCAGTTGTCCAAGGCCCTCCATTTTGATTCAAAGAAAGTGGCATGAGTAATTTTGAATTTTTTGTAGATTTCTCCAAGGAATTTAAGCATAGTTAGCTACCTCCACTGCATGTTCTCCATTCCAATAACTTAATAAAACAACAGTACACAAAAATTGATATTTCTCTCTACAGGCAAGATTTGAATAAAATCATTAATGTTTATCAAGGCATAAACTGGATGATTAAATTAAATTGTATGACTGATTTATAACAGGTATAGACAAATAGAGTGGAATATGGGTTGTGTGTGTGATACTTTTATGTTTCTCTTAATGTACAATTCTGATTCCAGAATTGAATTCCTTTGGTTGCCTAAAGGAAAAGAGAATAAATGATCTTAATATTTTAAAGACTGATGATAATATAATTCATTCTGATGTTTTAAACTTCACATCAACACATAAACAATGTCATTTATATATTCTTTAACAGAGAAGGTCAAATATGGTGGTTTATCCTTGATAGAAAGTCTCACAGAATTGGATTTAGTTATCATGTCTATGCTGATGATTTTCAAATCTACTTGTCCTGCTCTAATATTTCTGCTGACCTCCAATCTTGCATATCCATCTACCTTTCAGACTCAATATGTCCAAAACTGAACTTATCATTTTCCCCCTAAACTCACCTCCCTTCTAAACTTCCCTATGACTCACAACCTAAGTATCATCCTCAACTCCTTTTCTCTCACCACCCCCACATTCAATCTATTGCCAAAGTTTAATTTTACCTTTGCAATATTTCTCAAATATACCACTTTCTCTCCTCTGACATTGTCACCAATCTGATATAATCTTATCACCTCACAAGAGGACAATAGCCTGCTGGTGGGTCTGTCTTCCACAAGTATCTTTCCATTCCATTTCCATCCTTCATTCAGTTACCGAAGTGTTTTTCCTAAAGTGCAGGTCAAATCATGACACTCCAACCCAGCTCCACACACTAAACTCCACTGGCTCCCTATCATCTCCACTATCAATTCCAAAATCCTCTTTTTGGTTTTCAAAGCCTTCATAATTTTCCCCTCCCTCATTCAAATTCAATTCATGTCCTTTTCATGGAATCATCTCCCTAATGTCATGGTATTCTTCGAATAAAAAAGGACAAATATTATCATTATGTGTCTGTGTATATAAAGAATGTACATGTGCATATGTACATGTTTAAAGAATTCCTCATAGTCACTAAGTTGAGTCGATAGTTGAATATGAGGAATGGAGTAGGCTGGACTTCAGATGGGAAATCACCAAGTGCTTTTAATGATCCCAATTTGCTTTCTAATGCAATGATCCATCATTTTAATATAGATATTCCCCAGTAATAGGGGTAACTAAAGGACACCATAGTGAACAGAGTACTGGACCTGGAGTCAGGAGGACTCATCTTTCTTTTGCATTTCAATATCTTTGGTTGCCTTTGTAATCCTTTTCTTATTTTACTTAATACATTTAAAAAACATCTTTCTGTAACAGGATCCCTGACATAAAACTGAACCCCTGTTATAAGTAAATGAAAGATGTCAAGAAAAGTTTGGAAATTTAAATGCATTTCTCTCCTAGAAAGACTTGATTCTAATAAGTATAGCAATACTTAATGGAATTTTTAGTCACCTATTTCACTTTCAAAATCTGGTCAAGGTAGAGGGCAGCTAAGTGGCACAGTGGCCCTGGAGTCAGGAGAACCTGAGTTAAAATCCAGCTTCAGACATTTAATAATTACCTAGCTGTGTGACTTTGGGCAAGTCACTTAACTGCATTGCTTTGCCAAAAAAAAACCCCTAAAAAACTAAACAAAACAAAGCAAAATCCAGTCAAGGTAATAAAAGTCCCTTATGATGTTTATCCATACATTTAATAAAGTGTTCCAAACTCCAGTTTTGCTCAATTATGAGCCCCCCAAATAGAAGGATCAGAAAAGACCTTTATTCTTCATCAAACAGAGCATAATAATTACAAAGATTCCTTCTTCTTTAGTGAAGCTTCCATAAATGCTGTGTTTAGACACTGAAAAGCTTTTACCTAGTCAACCCATCTTTGGGTTTCAATAGGTCCTTTTCTTCCAAATTATGGAATGGAGGAGGATGCACATTCAGAAAAAAAAAGGAACTGAGTTTTATCATCAAAAAATTTGTTCATTCATTTAGTAAATGCTTTTAATTTCAAATTGTTTTTTCTAAAACTGCAAAAAAATAGAATACTATATATTTTTAAATATATTTATTTTAAGGAAAAATACATGTGCTTATACAAATGCCCCCTTTATAAAAAACTGTTAAATGAAAAAAGATTGTATGTTGCTCATAAGAATATTTCCTTTATCCTTTGTTCTCATTACTTTAATTCTACTTCCCAAGTATTCAAATTTCATTTTTAATTGACTTTTCTCTTAACAAGTCATCTTTTTCAATAGCATAGTGTACACAATAGTCCCATATTAGGTATTTATTGAATTGGATTGAATTCTAGAGAAGTCATATAAGAATGACAAGAATTCTGGCATTCCTTAATGAGAACATGTTAATTTTATTTTTTAAAATCTAACCATGCCTTTTTCTTTTAACTTAAAAGTATGTTCATTAAAAAAAGTTTATCTTTTTAGCTTTAGAAATATAGTTTTTTAATTTTAATCTCAAGGTCATTTTAGAAGATGTCCTAGATATCCTTCCCCACCAGTTTCTACAACAATAATAAAAGCATCAAGCATCTAAATGGTACTTTAAGGTTTATAAATCACTGCCTTCATTACAATTCTACAAGATAGGTCCCATTTAATATCCATTTTACAGATGGTAAAACTGAGACTCAAAGAGGTGAAATAATTTGTCAAGGGTCACAAAAATAATGAGTATCAGAGATAGAATTTGAACTCAGGTCTCCTAACACAAGTCAAGCATAGGAAATCACATAGCTTAGAAAAACAAGAGATATCAAATTTTGGGATACAACATAATGTACAGAGTTGGCACTCAATTAACATTTGCTAAATGAATAAGTGAATGAATGAATGAATTTTAGAAATTTAGAAAACAAACTGTGAGTTATTATAATGTGAAAATTTTTTATTTTTATACTAGAAGTTCATGTGTAAGTTGCATTCTCCTTACTCAAGTCTCACAATTCCTTCACCAGGCCACAAAGAATTAAAGGTAGAGAGGAAGGGGCAATTAGGTGGCACAGTGGAGAGTGCACTGGCCCTGGAGTCAGGAAAACCTGAGTTCAAATGCAGCCTCAGATAATTAATAATTACCTAGCTGTGTGACTTTGGGCAAGTCCCTTAAGCCTATTGCCTTGCAAAAACCAAAATAAAAAGTAAAGGGGATCCTAACAGTACAGTTTCCATTTATTTCTGCAGAAACCAGGAGTCTATTTCTTTGCTTATGTTAATAATTATTCCTGCTGTTAAATAGAGAAGAACATAAAGAAAAAATTTAATAATAAAGGAAGAATTTTGCTGCAAGAAATTTCATGCTATTACAGATCTTTTCATTCCAAGGATTCAAAGCACAGTTGTAAAGGATATTGACATTTCTGTTGCACATGACTGGATCAAGAACCAGTAGCATGCCAAAGACTTGATGTTCAAAGGGCAATCTCAATATTTTCAGAGCTCAGAAAAATTTTCAAATGTTTGGTCAAGAAATGAACTTTGAAATTTTGCCAAATGTTACATTCCAACAATATGCTAGCAAGTTCTTTCCTCACTATGGCCTCTGACTTTTGTTCTTCACTTTTTGACATTCCTTTCATATCCTTCTGAATGTGAAATAAATTTGTCTTTGTTTCAATAATGATCATATGAATCAAGAAATTAACCTGTGAAAAGCTAAAGACCCAAGTGCATCTTCAGTTTTCAAAAGTTCATGAAAGGGGTAGAAATGAAGTGACAATGATAACTGATTATTCTAGTTTAAAAAACAGGTCAATTCAACACAATGCCACATGGCAAAAAATTGCAAATCAATTTGGGTATTTCTTCCTCCTTCCCAGTTTCTTTTCTGACAATAGCAAATAACACTTATAAAGCCTGTTAAGGTTTTCAAAGTGTCTTCCATATATTATCTCATTGGAATCTCATAGCAATCCCTGTGAGATAGGTATATAGAGAGCATTCCCTCAGTCTTACATATGAGAAAATTAAGGATCATAAAGACTGAGTGGTGTGCTTGTAGTCCACAGCTAGAATCAGTAGCAAGATGTGAGCCCACATCTTTCTAAGTACAGAACTCTATCTAGCATGTCACACTGCCTCTGAACTGTCTATTCAATCAGTTGAGAAACTTTATTAAGGACCTACTATGTGTCAGTTCCTTAATATATGTATGTGAGGTGTATATGTAGAGTATATATATATATATATATATATATATATATATGTATGTATATATATATACATATATATATATATATAGCAAGTATATTAAGTGTGGGTATGAAGAAAGGCAAAGGTCCAGTCGTTGCTCTCAAGGAGTACACATTATGAAGGAAAAAATAACATGCAAACATGCAAGTACAAACTAGATTCAAACAGAAGAAATTGGAGGTAATCAATATTCAAGCATATGATCCAAGATGCTTTGAAGAAGAAAAGAGCCAGAAGTGTTAGGAGGGATAAGAAAAGGAAACCTTCATATAGGGAACAGAGCCTGAACTGAGCCCTAAAGGAAGCAGAGTATTCTAAGAGACAGAAGAGTACATTTAAAGAAAGGTATATCCTGTGCAAAGAGAGGTAGGTGGGGGATGGGATGTTAAGTTGAGGAAACAACCCTCAGTGTGCAACAAAGACTGTGTCAATACTGTATATATCTCAACAATTCAATATCAGACATGGGAATAGAAATCAAAACAATAATAACCTGCTCTTTTCACTTGAATTCTGTTTTAATCATGGTGATTCTTGGTCAGATATATGGGGGAAAGGTAGAGATGCCTAGAAAACCCATTCCTGGAATAAGATGCTGCATAATTAATCATATCTTGAGCACTTATTAATGACAGCAAAGTACCTGTTTATATGAAGGGTGAGTGAAGTTGCATCTCTCCTTTTCTAAATCTTTTAAATTAATCAATTTTCTCTCTCAAAACAGAAGTTTCTTTCACTTTTTAAGGTGTTGTTTCTAGGAAAATGGAAAGAGCAGTGGTTCAGGGAGTCAAGACTGAAGCTGGGACAAGGCCTCAGGCAAAATTTTAAAATCCTATTTTCCTGGGAGTATATGACTGTACATCAATGTTTTAGAGCCTTCATAACTTCACTATGACACAAAGAACAAAGAATTTGCTGGAAGGAACTGGAGGGTCATCTTGTATTACAGATAAAGAATAAAAGTATTTTATTCTTTACAAATACAAATGAAAAGATACGAAAATAAAGTTTTCTTTCTCTGCTTTTCTCAAAATCTCTTTATTCCACAGAGGAGCATTTTTCTCCATACTATCATTCCCTCATGCAAGTAGTTGAAGCAAACAGATCCAGAAAATATGACCACTTAATCATGGTTCCTTAGACTAATGGTTTCTAAAATATCTAAATTGTTTCCTGTTTTCTTGTAACTAAGCATTAACATAGCCCCTTCTCCTTACCCAAGGTCACAGCGAGCAAGTGTCAAGTGTCTGTGGCTGGACTGGAACTCCAGTTCTCCTGACTTCAAGGTCAGTGCTCTCTTCCTAGCTGCCACTTGACACTAGCACTATTCACATTCAATGAATCTTGGGCAAGTCACTTAACCCTGATTGCCTCCCATCCAGGGCCATCTCCAGTCATCCTAATTTATATCTGGTCCCTGGACTGGGATGATTCTGGAGGAGAAAGTGAGCCTGGTGACTTATCACAATATCCCCTCTCTCAAATCCGATTCACATGCTTGTCTTGCATTCACCTTCCTGATGTCATGGACTTCTTCCAGAATGAAGGACAAACATCATCATGGTCCCTTCTCCTAGTCTAGGTGAGAATCAAATTTGCAATTGTAGAGGACTGGGAAGGATTCCAGAAATATCTATGCCTCCTCATGAGTCACAATTAGACAACCCATGTGGACATATCTAACTTATGAATATAAAGTATAAAAGAAAGTGAAAAGGCAAGCCAGTCACATAGCATAATTTATAAATAAGTTAAGGACTTTATTGCCATCTATTTTTTGTTCAATTATTTCAGTTGTGTCTGGCTCTTTATGATTCCATTTGGAGTTCTCTTGGCAAAGACACTGGAGTGGTTTGCCGATTCCTTCTCCAAATTATTTTACAGATGAGAAAACTGAAGTAAATAGGGTTAAGAGACTTGCCAAAGTTCATACAAGTAGTAAGTGTCTGAGGCTGAATTTGAACTCAGTTTTTCCCTTATTCCATCCTGACATTCTATCTACTATAACACCAGCTGCTCCTTTATTGTTATCTACATAGCATAAAAAGGGAAAAGTCTCTAACATATTGGGTGAGCATCTTGTGCAGTAGTTTGGGGAGAACAAGGACAAGAATCCTACAGGTTGTGATACTGATGACTTGCCATTTGTCCCAAGAGAGGAAGTTCACATTTGGATGAGATTATCAATAAAAAAGCCATATTTATGAATTGTCTATATTTAAATTTTTCTGTAAATTTCCATTCCCCCCTACCTTAAGATGACTTCTTTCCCAGGCCTTTCCTACTTGCCTCCCATTAAAAAAAAATACAAAATTGTTTTAAGACTTCCTCATTTCTGGAAATTTTGTATCTCTAGTTCTATTCATTTAGAGCTGCTGCCTGATCAATGGTCAATTAAATCTGCCTAATACTCTCCAATAAGCTTTACATTAACTGATTTGAAGAAAAACTGAGCAAGACAATGATAGAAATAGGCTTGATCCATTTATGATCCCCATAAAATCAGCAATACTCAAATGTTATTCTCTGTTCTAAGTTCTCTGATGCTACATGAACATGAACATTCAGTGAATCTCATAAACAGTAGTCTTAGGGATAGAAATGTAGGATGTCAACTATAACTGAAAGAAGTAACCATAGCCCTGCTTTCAAAGACCTGAACCTGGAAACATATTTGCCCTGGAGTCAATTTAAGTTCTGTTTAAACTGTAAATGAATGTAAGATGAAAGAATGTTTTTCTGAATTGTTAAAATATCAAATATATTAAGTTTATGGGGTGTCACTTAGAACTCTCTACTGTCCCTGATTTTCATCAGAAATTTTCTTTTCCATGTCCGCGGCTGGCACCACCCTTCCTCAAGGACAAAGATTTGTCGAGAAGAAATCAGACGAAATTCACAATCTTAGCCAACGTAGAAAAGCATGCAGTATCCTAGTTGTTTTCAATCTTTTCAACGGTTCCAAACCCTTATCTTGCTATCTAGTTGGTGCCCTATAGCCTAATTCTCCATTTCCTCTCTTTGACCATGAAATTTAACAAATGGTAAGTATCCCCCAGCTCTTAAAAGCAATTTCTCTGATAGGAGCTGTTCGTGTGGATTAGGAAATTTTATAACTAGCCATCATAATGGGTGTATTTGGTCAACAATGGTCAGAATAGCAAAAATTGAACAGGAACATATCTGCAGTTATCAAACAGAAACTTACTAATGTGAAGTTCATTGTTCTACCGAAGAAATATAGAGAAAGAACACAAAATGACTACTGCCTCAAGCATACCTCAATTAGCAACAAAAATTAGAAAAACCAAATGAATTGTTTTAAAATTACTCAATTCAAGAATCACATTCCTCAGAGGACTCTTTCCCAATACCATGCTCTGTCTTTTTATATTGTTTTTGAAGTTGTGGAACAGGATCAAAGAGAGAGATGAATTCAGGGTTGATAGAAGTATATGGGAACTTTTGGGAGGTATGTTTAAAAAAGAGATAAGATAGAAGCATATACCAACTATATAATGAGCTCAATGGTATAGATGCTTCTAAACTAAGAATATAGTAACCCATGGCTACTCATTCTTCTTTCTTTCCTTTCATTTTACCTTCTCTCTCTCTCTCTCTCTCTCTCTCTCTCTCTCTCTCTCTCTCTCTCTCTCTCTCTCTCTCTCTCTCTCTCTCTCACTGGCAGTTACCCCTACTAATACAGAATGACAATTCTGGTTCAATTTATAGGCTCAGAGAGCTGCCTAAGGCAGCTCCCATTAATCTCTTGTTGGGGTCTTCTCAAATTGAAGGAGTTCTGTCGCTAAATCTTCTAACTTATTGCTGGTACTGTTGCAACATGAGAATAGTTCATCCCTATGCCTCACTTTAACCCACCCTTTTTTTGGATCCCATATTTTCATGATTATACTTTTTTTTACACTAATTTTTCCATGCATATCATCTAATTATAGAATCAACTAGTTAGAATTAGAAGGTACCATAGAAGTCATTTTGTCTGGGTCTCAATTTTACAGTTAAGAAAACTGAGATTTATATAACAATCAAATCACACAGTCACATAGCTAGTAAGTACATGAGACAGAATTAGAACCCAGATGTTCCTATAAATTCTAGTAACATACTACAATTACATATGACCTTTTTGCATCTCTCTACTCTCCTTTAGTTCATTCCTTATACCTGGGCAAAAAATGAGAAAAGAAAGAAGAATTTGAGAAGTAAAGTTATTTGAACTAAATAAATATTTGAAAGGTTTAAGCTACTTTAATTTCTTCTGAAACCAATTACCAAGGTAAAGGAAGGAGGGAAAAGAGCATAGCAAAAAAGTATATGAGAAAAAAATATGATTATATTCCTGCTTCTGTTCTAGTTAAAAGCCCCACAACTTCTGATAAATTTGTTTTAAAATTTTGTTTTTGAGCTGAGGTTGATTTTAGACATTTCAGACATTTCTAAAGACAGCTGCCCAACAACAAATGAGAGATCAAATTGTAATAAAAATTGTAATAAAAATCAAGAATGTCTAACTTTAACTCTTGAATTAGTTGATGCATAGGAATTGAAAAAATCTAATAAAAAAGATTTTGCCTATTTCTCTATAGCATACACACACATGCACACACTCTGCAATTGATTATTTTTACTACCAGGGAAGAGAGTTAGAGGACATAAAAAATGTAATATCTTATCCTTCAAGTTTGTCAGATGAAAATCTAGAGTTCCTTGATATAGTATAAAACCATAAAGTTTAAAATGAGTCAGTAAGTAAAAAAAAAAGTCCATTGCATTACTCGGTAGTTGATATAGGGGATTAGAGAATTTTTTTAAAATTAAAATTATAAATGATATAAACAATGATTAATTGAGCTTTAGGTCATAGATCTTAAAACAAAACTAAAGAAAATAGAAGAGGAAGCAAAGGTCATACTCCTACTGTTTATGGAGACTATCTACTCCAATTGCTTTGTTTTATAAATAGAGCATTTGAAATTCACAGAAGTGAAAAGACTCCTCAGCCAGTGTCAGAGGCAGATACAAAACTAAGATTCTCTAGCACCAGGACCAGAGCTCTTTCCACTGTATCTCATGACGTTTTTCAAAGTAACTTTCCTTCATAAATAGAATCTTCTCTTCTTCCTCCTTTTCCCATAATACATAAAAATTGACAAAAGGACAAAATAATTGGGAATGAAAATAAAAAAAATGAAAGCATAGGAAGAAAGGCCATTGATTTTTTTAATAGCAAAATGCAGAAGTTGGGGTTGTCTCTTGTGAAGCAGTGACTCCCAGTAAAATGCGTATTTCCAAAAGTCTTCCTTTTTTTCAAAATAGCTTTGGGCTCCTTTTCTAGAGATATTCAGAAAGAGAACATTTTCATGGGCCCCTCCAAGGTTTAAATCACAATGGTGCTGAAGTTTAAGCATCATGCTCATTTTAAGATTTCACAATTCTTTAAGTTGTCTGGTGGCACAGTGGATAAAGCACCAGGTTTAGAGTCATGAGACCTCTCCCTGAATTCAAATCTGACTTCAGACACTTACTTCATGTGTGACCCTGGGCAAATCATTTAACACTGGTTGCCTCAGTTTCCTCATCTGGAAAAGGAAATGGTAAATCACTCCAGTATATCTGCCAAGAAAACCCCAAATGGGATCATAAAGAGACAGACACAACTGAGTATACATATACAAATATACATATTTGTAGGTATGGTGTATTTATTTGTTTTCATGTTGACTCCTCCACTTGATTGTAAACTCTTTGAGAACAGGGTATGTTTTGTACCTCTTTTTATATTCAGCACTTAACACAGTGCTTGTGATAGGTACTGAATAAATGTACCTATGCTAGGTACTTAATAGATGTTTGTAGATTGATTCATACACATACACATGCATATACATATACATATACATTTCCTATACATATACATGCATGATGTTTTTAAAAACTATAAATGCTTTGTAAATGTAAATTATTATTTCATTATATCTCTTTACTTGGTCTTGCATTAAGTATTTGAAGTCATTTTCCAGTTTAATTTCCTCTCTTGAGCTAAGCATTGAAAACATTTTGTAAATTGCAAATCATTAAGCAAATAAAAAATAAAAATAGAGAATATCTGTAAAGCACTTCAAGGTTTGACTTTACAAAAATTAACTCACTGCAGCAACCATGTTTATTATCATAATTTACTAATAAGGAAAATGAGGTTAAGAGAGATATAATACTTGTTTAAAACATATAGTAAGTATGAGATAGAATTTGAATTCAGGTCTAAATGGACCTAGAAAACCTTTTGTACAGGAGACTTTTAAGAGATGGGGTAGCTAGGTGGTGCAGTGGATAGAGCACCGGCCCTGGAGTCAGGAGTACCTGAGTTCAAATCCGGCCTCAGACACTTAATAATTACCTAGTTGTGTGGCCTTGGGCAAGCCACTTAACCCCATTGCCTTGCCAAAAAAAAAAAAAAAAACACCTAAAAAAAGTTATTTTTTATTTTGATAATAGTAACTTCCAGCATCATTTTTTGAGTCATAGACTATTGTAGATATCTATTTGACTAATATGTGTATTTAAAAGTTCTACCACATAGTGGTAGCTTTTCCATTGAATTATATTGTCCATGTATAAGTATCACATTCTGGATCACATCACATTAAACCAATACTGAATCACATTCTTGATCACATCAAGCAGTTTCACTCAATCAATACTGAATCACTAAATGCAAAAATGGCATTCAGTAAATAAGTATTTTTCAAACCATTGTGATATATTGTATTCAGAATCAAATACTGGAAATATAAAGATGAAAATAAAATTCTCTGAGTTCAAAGAGCTACATTCTGTCAAGAAAGGTAAAACATACATATATATCTATACAAAAGAAAACACAAAATAAATGATGATGATGATGATGATGATGATGACAATCATAATATAATTTTTATATGACCTGGTTCCAGACCCACTCTTTATTAACATAGCCTCATATTATGTTTGCTTTGGAAGCCTGTTACCATGTTAGTCTGAAATGAGTTTCTGTTAAAGAAAAGCCCCAGTCCATGTCACATAAAATGCTTTCATTCTAACTCTCTCTTGGGCAATTGATTTTTTAATCTAAATATAAGACTTTACAGTGACCCTCATTAAATTTTACTTTGTTGTCTCCCCATGTTTAATTCCCTCTGATGATATCATGTTGCATCTTCATTCTACCATCACACCCCACACTTGTGTAATAGCTAGAGTCCATATTAGCTTTATGTTAACTATAAATTGGAAAACATATTTTCCTTGCCTTCATCCAACCCACTTCTTAAAATAGAAGAAGAGAAGTCAGTTCTGCTATAGCTCAACATGTGGTTTTCTAAGATTCACTCCACTTTGGAAAACTAGTCAATAAATATCATAGGATGTATGTGGAAAATGGGATTGGGGCATAACATTCAATTTCTTCATTAGTGACTCAATTTTAAAAAGTAGCAACCTAATGAAAATGGTAACATAGTTTTTTTTGTTAGTTTTAGTTTTTGCAAGGCAATGAGGTTAAGTGGCTTGCCCAAGGCCACACAGCCAAGTGTCTGAGGCCAGATTTGAATTCAGGTGCTCCTGACTCCAGGGCCAGTGCTCTAGCCACTGTGCCACCTACCCACCCCCAGAAAATGTTGACATAGTTTGATATATTGTAAATGGTTAAGAAATATATAAATGCTATAATAAATTGTGGCAGTGTTCATGGCCTTGGGCTGCTGTTTAGTCTTCACACAGATTCTTATGGACCCCTAGAGTTTGGCAAAATCAAAAAACTATTGATGCAGCAGTGAAAAGGGCTACAGCAGCCTTGGTGGAAGATGTGGAGATGGCAGGGAGCCTGAGGGTGAGGATCAACCTCCTCTACCCACAGCTCCTAGTTCTTCAGAAGGGGGACAATAAATATGCCACTTTATCTGGATAAAGATCTGAAATTTACTCACAGAAGTGGGTATCAAAAAGCCTGTAATTTGTGAGTTATTGTGCAGTGTTTAAAGGAGAATATCTGTAATACCAGCTGTAGATGGGTGTGGCTCAGTGAGTGACCTTTTGCCTCTTGAGAAATTTAGCAGAAGCAAATTAAAATTCAAATTATGCTCAGAATGTTCTCTAATACAGTCATCATTTGGCAACAAATTTGTGTTTTCAAAACAAATTTTATAGAAGAATTGATTGTACTTCCTATCACCCCATGTTTCTTCATTTGTCCTTAAAGATAACATAAGATAATTGATTAAATCTTGACATTTGGTCCCAGGGCAGTATGGCAGTGGAGTAGCAACAATGCTGTGAGAAAAATTGGTCTAGAATAAAGAAAGGAAGAAAAAAGAAGGGAAAGAAAGGGAATGGGAAAAGAAAAGGAGAAGAAAAGGAAAAGGGAGAGGAAGGGAAGTGATAGGCAATTAACTTTGCATGACCATTTTTAAATACATGAAATATAGGAGACTTTAAAGTCTAAAACTTAGACTTTTGTGACACTGAGAAGGTCATTTTAGCATCATACCCAGGACTCACTTGCCTTACCTATAAAACAAGGAGGTTAGACTAAATCACCTTTTATATCCCTTCCAGATCTATGATTTTATGATCCTATAAGTTTGCAAAGTGACTTCCATACACTAACAGAGCCTTACAACAGTCCCATGAGATAGGTAAAAGAGATAATATCATGTCCATTTTATAGATGTGGCTCAAAGAGTTTTAGGGATTCATCCATGGTCATGCAGCTAATATGTCAGAAATGGAAATTCAATCTACATATGAAGTCTTAGGATCATAGAATTAGGGTTAGAAAGGACTTTAAAATAATTAATCAAACATCTTTATTTTACAAATGAGGAAACTGAAGCCCAGAGAAATGACCATTTTCCTTAATTTGCAAAAAAAAAAAATGAGTAGCAGTTAGAATTCAAGCAAGTCTACTGTGGCATGCTTCCTCTCAAACCCTTAGTAAAGTGAAAATCACTTACATGACTAAGTATACATATATCATACATATACATATATGTAAAATGTGAATTTTACAATACATTTAAAAAAGAAATCATTACAATCTATAGTCAAACCTTGGTGTGAATTCTGGCCTTGTTATTTGGCTTAATGGAAAGAGTGACCATTTTTGAGTCATAAGATATGTTCAAATTCTGGCTTTGCTACTAAGTACCTATGTGACATTGAGCAAGTCATTTCTTTGTGCCTCAGCTTCCTTACATATTCTATCTTGCTCAGCATAGGAAGAAAATCACTGATCCTTCCAGGTTTGCTTCCTAATGTCACAGCACATCTTTGGCATTTGTCCTTGGTTAATTTTTAAATTAATGCTAGCTGGGGATAAAGAATTATGTAAACTATTACAATAAAAAATAGAAAAGAAGATTAGAATATTTTTTAAAAGTCAGCAGATTTTTGGCACCTGCATTCAAAACACTGAAAAATAAAAGTAAGGACAAACCAAGGACTTCATCTTAATGACCAGTCTTTATGTAAAGAATTTTACAAGTAAGGAAAATAATAAATGATACAGAAGACAGCTTGGTTTCTTTTTTGTTATGTACATTTTCTATTTGTATTAATAACTATGCACTGTCTGAAGAGTAGAAGCATTATAAAATCTAAATAAATTATGACTATAATCAGAAAATTATTCACATTTTTAAAAGATTGCATAAACCATGAGAATCCTGATGAATCCATTGCTTATAATTCATTGTCATAAGGAAACTTGTCTAATTTTTCTTTAACCATATTCCTAATTCTCCAAAGGAGGAACCATTTTCTCTTGAAGGAGGAGATATAAACAGTAATCCCATTATGATGAAAGGCAGCATGGTACAGGGGAAAGAATACCAACTCAAGTCAGAAGATCTGGATCCAAATCTTAATTCTATCATTTACTATCTGTCAGCTTGGATATGGCTTCTATAAATTTTGGTTTCCTTATCCTTAAAGTGAAGCACTTGGGTTACTTGGTTTCTAAGGTTCCTCCCAGTTCTAATTCTATGACCCTGTGAAGCTTGTTAGAGGATAAGTGGTCAGAAGCCTAGCTGGGGGATAAGGAAGCACTGAATTTGAGAATTGCCTCTGACACAGGCTGCTTAATTTCTCAGTGCCCTTAGACAACTCTCAAAGACTCTGAGCTGAACTTCCTATCCATTTCCCATTCCCTAGAATGACAATACAAAAAAAAAATAAAGCACCTGTCCTCCAGAATCTTATATTCTAATGGATGAGACAAGTTATATATGTGTATATATATATATATATATAAATACACATCAGAACATATGAAGTAAATACAGTCAGTGGAAAATAATTTTATTGTGATAAAAGAATTCAAGACACATGGTTTCTAGGTGATTTCATCATTTTATTAACAATAGCAGCATTTTAATAAAAGGATGGTCATTTAATCATCTCTCAGATTAAAGACAATTATGGACAGACTCACAGCATATATATATGTATATATATACATATATATATATATATACACCCTCATAGAAGAGTGTTCCTTAGTGTGGAAATCAATTTTATTAGTTAACAATTAATGTGAGGTGAACTATACAAAGAGAAATGAGCTCACTCCAAAAAGGGTCAGAGAGTGATATCATGTCACTCTTGGATAGAGACCATCCCTAAACTCAGACCATTCCCACCCTTGGACAATCTAGACAAAATGAACTGGAGATGGAAAGGACAAACCATTTCAGTATCTTTGCCAAGAAAATCCCAAAAAGGGGTCATGAAGAATCAAACATTACTGAAAAAAGACTCAATAACTATTTTGTCAAGCTGCTGACTCAAGCCTTGGATACCACCTCTTTCTGCCTTCATTTAGACAAAAGGATCCATCTCCACCCAAGTTTGATTGAATGGAATTCACCCTAAACTAGTGATTCCTTATAAAAATGCGTGAGGTTGAATAAAGAAGAGACAGATCTTGAAATTAGGATAATAGAAAAAAGGTGGAAAACCTGTATCTCACCAAATCATTATTATTAATAATCATTTCTCTCACTTTAATAAGTATGACACTTCTCAAAAGGATAAAATAAACAGGAAAGGGATATGCTGATCTTTCTAACTGGTTTCATTCAAAGAGATTTTATGACCAGAAACTGAATGAGACATTTTCTCCTTCTTTATGGAAGTTTTCATAATTGTTCCTGGAAATTATTGACAATTGGAGATTTTAAATCTTCACTGTAATGCAGGAGATTTATCACAAAATAAAAAGTTCGGTATGGTAGAAAACAATGTTCTACCTAGCAATAAAAACATACTGAACTGAATTTAAATCAGAGCACCTGGGTTCAAAACCTGCTTCTATCTACTATTTGACCTTAGGCAAATCATTTAATCTTCCTTGGTCTCATAACCTCATTGTATGATTCATAAAGTACTTCTAGATCTAAATCGATGATCTTATATGCATTTAAATTAATGTAAAAGTTTTCCTCCAATCCACCTGCAGATTGACTTTTAGTGTTAGCCCACCATATCCACCGTTAGTTCTGGCTCTACTTTTTTCTTATATTTCTAAATACTAATTCCATGCTAGACTGTACATCTGTTTACTCAATTTGCATTTATGGTTTGATGCATGCTGCTAAAACAGCACCCTGAGGCTGCCAGAAAGTGTCTTCCCAGCGATCTCAAATCTGCAAAGTTTGGAAACTGCCCCTGAGCTAACCCTAGGTAATGTTAATCATTCCATGCACCAAGAATTGAGAGCATTTCTCTCACCTGCCCAAACTGGCACTGCCAGGGAACACAGATGCTCAGTTATCTGGGGCACATTGGTGCTGGAGCTTGAATCTTTGAAGTGTGGGGTATTTGAACAAAGGGCTAAGTTGCACGTTATCATTTGTGTTTGACAAGCTCGATGAAGTGATAGAGAGTGTCAGAAATGCTTGCTTACCAGGAAGTTTGCTTTCCACTGTTGTACACCTGGAGGCAACCATAGAGAATGAAGCTTTAACTCAGAAGCCCCATCTCCACCATATGTAAGGGGATGAAATTGGACAACCTCTTTAGCCTCCCTAGATCTCCATTTCCTCTTCTGAAAAATGGTCTAATAACAATATTCACACTGATCAAGTAAGATAACAGACAATAATCTTTCTGTATTTTTGTTAAGGACATCTAAGTAGCACAGCAGATAAAGTGCTGAGCCTGAAGTTAGAAAGAATCCTCTCCCTGAGTTCAAATATGGCCTCAGACACCAACTAATTATGTGACCCAGGGCAAGTCACTTAACCTTTTTTGTTTCAGGTTCTTCATCTGTGAAATGGCTTGAAAAAAGGAATGGCACTTCAGTTTCTCTACCAAGGAAACCCCAAATCACACACCCTGAAATTGGAGTCAAAGAACCCAAGTTTAATTCCTTCCTCTGCTATTTGCTACCCATGTGACTTTGACCAAGTCTGCTACCTTCTCTGTTTCTGTTTTTCTTCATCTTTAAGAGGAGAGAGTCAGACTAGATCAGTGACTTGTCTCAGGACCCCCTTCAAAATTATTGAGGACCCCAAAGGGCTTTGTTAGGAAAAGAATTTTGACCTCACAGACTCCCTGAAAGGGTCTCAGGGAACCTTCAGGGGTCCTAAAACAACTTTGAGAAGTACTAGATTAGATGTCTAAGATCCTTTCTAGCTCTAGATTTCTGATTTGACTTTAACATATCTTTTTTGACTTATTACTCTTTTTTATGTACTGCACTATTTCAGTCAAACTAGACTATCCTTTCTCCATTCTCAATATTCCATCTCCTACCTTCATGACTCTGTAAAAGTTTATCCTCAAGCTTGGAATTCACTCCACCCTCCTCTGCCCTTTTGGAATCTCTGACTTCCATCAACATTCAACCTATATATGCCTCCTGCTCCATGAAATCTCCCATCTTTCTTCTATCATATATATATGTATATATAGATATAGTTACCTATTTGAAATCCTTCCCCAAGTAGGATAAAAAAATTTTTGAGGTAAGGGCTGTTTTTTTCTTTTTTCTTTGTATAGCCAGGACTTTGCACCATTTTTTATACATAGTAGGTACTTAATGCTTATTGAGTTTGGATGAGAACATATGATATGGTAAACTATTATTATGCTAGTGAGTTACAAATTTCTTTTTAACACCTCACTGGTAAGTTCAGGGTTATATCTCATCTAACAACTTTTTCTTGTCTTGCCCTGGTTGTTAACCTGGAGGTAGACAAAGTTGTTCCAATTTTTTAAAAGTGGAAGATGGCAAATAATTTAAACTATACATCAGTGAGTTTGATATTATTCTCTGATAACATTACAGGAGAATTACTAAAGGGATAGCTTTTGGACATTGAGAAAGGAAAGAAGTGATCACTTTGAATCTATGTAGGTTCATTAATAGCAAGTCATGTTCAACTGTATGTCCTTTTTTGTCAAGGTTAGTAAATCATTATTTGAATAAAATATTTGACAAAATGTTTTACAATTCCATTGTGGATAAGTTAAAGAGATCTGAACTAAATCAAAGCTCAACTTTATACAGCACTTAAGATTTTCAAAATCCTTCATATACCTTATCTCGTTCAATCCTCATGACAACCCTATAAGGCAGGTACTTTTGTTACGCCCATTTTATAGCCAAGGCTCAGAAGTTGAGTATATTTCTTTAGTGTCACATGGTTGGTTAATATTAGTAAGGAGATTTAAACCAAAGTCCATCTTCCATCTCTATTCCTTTCACAGGCTGCTTCATGCCTAAAATATTTTCTCCTTGAAAAAGAAAATCAAGAGTCAAGAGAACACTGTATACATTAACAACAATATCATTTTAAGAACAACTTTGAGTGACTTACTTATTTTGACTATTATAAACATACAGATTATGAAGATGCTATCTGCATCCACAGAAAGATCTGATAAATAGAATTATATATAGAATGATTTTACATATATGTACACACACACACACACATATATATATATATACATATATATATATATTTGCATCTAATGGTACTCATCTGTAGGGTTGGGGGGAAAGGAAAAAGTCACATAACTTTATCATATATTTAAAAAGGACTAGCAAGTTGTATTCAATAGTTTTATGGATTCAAATATAATCATATTTTTTCTATTCTACTCTTATAGAAATACATGCTTTATTTCTTAAGTTCAAAGTAAAATAATTTTTAAAAAACAACTTAAGTGCCATCTGACTCTCTTCAAATCTTCAAGTTATGTACTCAGAATTTACCTTGAATTTAAGCCACTTTGCATATACATATTTGGATCTATTTATTTTCCCCTAATACAATGTAATATACTCCTTGAGGACCACATTTTTGTCTTTCTACTACATATTAGATGCTTAATAAATGCTCTCCAGTTGATTCAAGTAGAGGCTCGATCAGAACTTTTCCATGGCAGTATGGACAAGACGCTATTTAGGTCAAATTTGGATTAGATAACTTCAGATGTTCCCTTCTAATGCTACAATTTTGTAATTTTTCTGATTTTCATCTATTTTAGGAGAAATTTTACATCAGATCAAAGTGGCATGTAACTAATCAGAAACTATCTCAGATAGGACATCTCAGCAAGGAGAACTTATTCTGAGGATAAAGTAGCTATTTTCATTGTAGAATATAAACAATGGAAACTATCCTGAAAGTCACATCTAAATTTAAGTGTTATAAAAAATCAATGAGAAAACATAAAGACCCTTGATATACCCCAAAGGATCAGGTTTTGGGAATTCCAAACTGGGAATTTTTCCTATGGATCATAGCATAATAGTGGTTACCAGTTGGAAAAGGTACTAGAATTGGAGTGAAACCAGCCCAAGCCCAATGAATGCCTCAGACACTTGTTAGCTTCATGACCTTAGGCAAATCACTTAAACTTTTAGTTTTTTCATCTATAGGATGAGAATAATAATAACACTCACTTCACAAGACTGCTATGAGAATCAAATAACGTATATGAAGTGCTTCACAAATGTTAAAATGTTATGTAACTGCTACCATAGGATATTAAGAATTAGGCAAGATTGTGACCCTTATTTGTTCCTGAAATCTGGAAGCACTACCATGCTGTCCCAAAAAAGAAGGAAATGATTTCATTAAAACTAGAGTCTCTGTTCCACACACATTGGGAAGACCTATTCACCTCACTGAGAAACATAATGTGCACACATTTCTAGATTCAGTTCATAGAGCTGAGCTAAATTAAGGTCAGGACAGTTTTTCACTCAGCTATTAAAAGGCACCAATACGTTGAACAGTCATCGGTTTTCTGGAGCCTAGCCAAAGCAAGTGCCAAACAAAATTAATAAAAATTAATACAAAGTAAATGAAGAATGCCAGAAAAATCCAATGGTACTATTTAATGCTTTATTAGTCATGGTTTAGTCTAATGTGGTATGCAAAGGCATTTATTTGAATGGCACACTATTACTTATTAATGGCCATTTTAGTAGCTAATAACTTCTTCCTAGTGGCTATTCCCTATTGCAATTGGCTTCCTGCCAAGAGAGAAGCTGGCTGAAAATTCATGTGATACAGAAAGGCGACCAGTCATGCTTCCTCTCTCTTTAACATTAAATTGGGCAGCAACAGATAAGCTACTTGCTACAAGGTAACCCCTGAAATAGAAAAGGTCAATTAGAACAAGAAACTGGGCTGTTCCTGCTGTTCTTATGTAGACTGAATAACAGTTACAATCCATTTGGAAATATCCTATGCCCTGGTATGGTTCTTTTACATATGTATTCTGGGCTTCCCAATAATAGTTCACAAGTGTCTCAAAACATTTTCTTCACAGTAGTATATGAGATGATTAATGCAATGATTGCTCATATTGTTCATTATTGCAGTAATGCAAAAAATTTACAGATGTGGAAACAGAGGCACATGGAGATAAATTACTTCTTAAGGACCAAAAAAGTTAGGAACTGTTGGATATGGTATTTCATTCAGTTCTTGTAATTTTAAATTCATTGCTCTTTCCATTTCCTCACACTACCTAATGAAATTATATTTGAAATCAGTCTCTCATCTTTTTTTTCCTATCAATTTCTTAAAGATCAAATCAGTAGGGGCAGTTAGTTGGTGCAGTAGATAGAGCACTGGTCCTGGAGTCAGGAGGACCTGAGTTCAAATCCAGCCTCAGACACTTAATAATTACCTAGCTGTGTGACCTTGGGCAAATCACTTAACCCCATTGGTTTAAATAAATAATTTTTTAAAAAAAAGATCAAATCAGTACAAAATCAGAAGAGAGAAAAAAATACCAAGATATGACAACTTCAACATAACCTATTTAAACAAGCCATTGATGTAAAAAGTTTCATAATGTATAATAGAACAAGCATCAAAACAGACTATCACAATTCCTAGGGAAGTTCAATCAGCATAAATTAAACATCCATATGACTGAGAAAACTCAGAAACTTTCATCTAAGCAGAAGAGAGTAGTCAAAATAATAGTAGCTTAGAATATAAAATTATTTATAAAATTTTACAGATAACCATGGAGGAAGATTATGACATTGTCACATTGTCATTACATAAAAGAGTAAGAAACAATAGATGGAAAAACAGTTTTATAAAAAGCTTTGCTAAACCAATTAAGCTAATTAAAATCATACTGAGAGTATTAAAGGATGAGGCTGGAAAAAGACAAAATGAAAATGATCTCTAAAGATTTTTAAAACAACCCCTTTTCTCTTTCAAGGAGAATGGAAGCATTACATTTGTAGTCTAATATCACTCTCCCGATGAGGGAAACAGAAAATGACGTTAAAAGAAATCAAAATTAGAAAAAGAAACTAAGCCAGACCAGTATCCATGGAGGAAACTCATGTTGGGAATGACATTATTGGTAGACAACAAGGAATTGCTTCTGAAAATACCTTAAAAGAGAGAAAGATATCAGTGTTTCAGAAGTACCAATACATGGGTTTTCTCTCCCACCTCTCCAAAATATCATGAGACTAATTTACCTTCCATTGAGAGTAGGTATAGAAAGGAACAGGCAAGGTTTCATGTTATCTTTTGTCATGTTTTCAAATATCTCTCTTTTGTTTCTCCTCACTTTGACCATACTCCCAGAAGAAAGGGAAAAAAGATCTGAACTCCTTACTTTCTCTTATCTCCTATTCCCTTTTTTTCAATTTAATGGGTAGTAATATAAAACTTTTTCAAAACAGTTATGTTATGAAAGAAAACATAGAATCCCTAATTTAAAAAACTCAAGAAAAAAAGTTGTTTTTTTAAAGTATGTTTTAATCTATATTCAGACACCATCAGTTTTTTCTCTAGGAATGTATAGCATTTTTCATCAGAGTTGTCTTGGAAAATTGTACTGCTGAGAATACCTGTCATTCCCAGCTGATCATACTACAATATTGCTTTTACTTTGTGCTCAGTACATTTCACTTTGCATCAGTTCATGTAAATCTTTCCAGGTTTTTATGAGAGTTTCCTATTCATCATTTCTTAGAGAAGAATAGTACTCCATCATAATCACATCACAATTTGTTCAACCATTTCCCATTTACTTTTTTTCAAAGATTTTATTTATTTTGAGTTTTACAATTTTCCCCCTAATCTTGCTTCCCACCCCCGACTCCCCACAGAAGGCAATTTGTCAGTCTTTACATTGTTTCCATGGTATACATTGATTCAAATTGAATGTGATGAGAGAGAAAGTATATCCTTAAGGAAGAAAAATAAAATATAAGAGATAGCAAATCGCATGATAAGATAAAGGGTTTTTTTTCTAAATTGAAGGTAATAGGCTTTAGTCTTTGTTCAAACTCCACAATCCAATTTAATTTTAATGAAGTTAAATCTGGTTTCTGACCTTGCCATTTGATAAAAATTGTTCTTTCCAAGGTTATCAATTGTCTCTTAATTTATGACTAATCACCTAAATCTAATAACCATATTAATTATAAATCAAATAATAGTAAATATAAATATGTACATTTTCTATTTAAAATATGTATAATATAAAAGTAATCAATGGAAAATATATTTGTAAAATATAAATTGTAATAATTATAAATTTTCTTGATTTTCTTCTTTCTTAACCTCCTTGAAGCCTTTGGATTCAGTACATTGCAAGCATTTCATAGGATTTAAAATAGGAAGAGACTTTAAAGTCTTTTTATTTCAACTCCCTAATTTTATAGATGAGAAAAACTGAAGGACAAAGAAACTAATTTGCCAAATGTTACATAGATAGCCCTTTCCTATTTTCTCAAGTGTGTCCATGACAATAGCGGGACCTTAGCGGGTCTCATAGAATCCTGACAGTAACATGAAAATACCAGGCAATAGAAATCTTTCCTTCTTCTATAAGTCAATATGATCTTAGAAGTAATTGAGTGAACACATACAGGAAAAACAACTAGAGGGTTGGTAGTTTATGGTCAATAGAAATCCTACTGTGTAACAAAATACTGTGTTAATGCTAGTGGATTCCCTCTGTTTATTATCTCCATTTCATCCTGGATATATCTTGTTTCTACATAGCTGGTTCCAGAGTTTAAGGGTCAATCACTACCATAGACATGGATAGTCAAGTGAGAGTGTTTCAAATTTTTGCATAGCAGTCAACTCAGAAGTTGAATTGTTGTTGTGAAGTTGTTTCCATCACGTCTGACTCTTTTTGACTCCATTTTTAAGGTTTTATTGGCAAAGATACTGAAGTGATTTGCCATTTCCTTCTCCAGTCCAACAGATAAGAAAACTGAGGCAAACAAGATTAAATAAATTTGTCCAGGGTCACAGTTAATAAGCTTTTGAGGCCATTTTTGAACTCATGGAGATGAAGCTTCATGATTCCAAAACCAGCATTCTAATTGTACCTCCTAGCTGCTCAATAATAGTTGACTACAACAAACATATTTTAAGCACTTAGTATGTCATATACATTTTGCTAGACCCTGAGGTTTCAGAGACAAGAAATAAAATATTTATTGTTCTCAATGAATTTATATTTATACAAAGCAAATGCATAGTGTTTTTAATGGGGGATGGGGGAGACAATTGGAAGAATCATGAAAGGCCTCTTGAAGGAGGTGGCACTTGTGGAAAAGGGAACTTGGCATTACAAGAGGCAGAGGTAATGAGGAAAGGCATTCTAGACATCAGGGACAGCCTTTGCAAAGGTATGAAGATGGGAGAAGAATTTCCACATATAGAGAATATGAAATAGGTCACTTTGTCTAGAATATGGAATTTGGGAAGAAGAGCAATGTGAAACTACTCTGGAAAGATAGATTGGAATCCAACTGTGAAAGGCTTTAAATAATACTCAGAGGAGTATACCTATAAGCTAGTCCTTTTGATCTCTCCCCTTAAAGTATTGAGTTATTGTTACAGATTAACAATTGTAAACCCCCACCTTTCAGTTTATCAGATAAACAGTTAGCTTTCCTTCTTGGAAATTCCTGGACAAGGAGGCAGGCTGATTGGAAAGAGTGCTTTTCTCCTCCAGGATAAGCAGTTTAAAGCTACATGCACACTCATCACTTGAAGCAAAGAGTTTACATACCCACTAAGCTTTGGGAGAAAACAATTAAAGTTAGATTTGTCATCTGCCCATAACACTGAGAACCAGGCCAAATGGCATGGACTCAAATTCCTACCTAGCCAAGCCCAGGAAGCATAATTATCAATAGCCAAGCCAATTCAAGGATTATTTTGCTGTATAAATATGTAACTATTGGCACAATAAAGGCACAGCTGTTTGCAATTCTAAGAGCCCTAGGTCATTGTGCACAGAACAGGACCATGGACATTTCTCTCTTCCATAAGAGACAGAAAAATGACAGAGTGAATGAGAGACACTGTGAGAAACCCTTTAAAATGGGCTTAGAGGTCTTGATTGTAACAGTTACTGGAGCTCCCACCTCTTTTCTATCTAGCTGAAGGTGTAACCTTAAGGAAAAAAAAAAATTCAACCCCTCAGTTGTATTTATCTCACAAAATTAACAAAATACTGTGTTAATGCTAGTGGATTCCCTCTGTTTATTCTTTCCATTTCATCCTGGATATATCTTGTTTCTACATAGCTGGTTCCAGGGTTTAAGAGTCAAGTACTATCTTGGACACTGATAGTCAAGTGACATTGTGGCAAGTTAGGATATAGCAGTTACTCAAAAGTTGAATTGCTGTGGAGTTGTTTCAATCATGTCTGACTCTGTGACTCCATTTTTAGGGTTTTCTTGGCAAAGATACTGAAGTGGTAGATCATTTTATAGAGAATACATCATTTTTACTTTTTGAGATGAATTATTTCAAATTGGATAGATTGTGCTACATAATATTTTATATTCTCCAAAAATTTTGGATTTTTTTTGCAAGGCAAATGGTGTTAAGTGACTTGCTCAAGGCCACACAGCTAGGTAATTATTAAGTGTCTGAGACTGGATTTGAACCCAGGTACTCCTGACTCCAGGGCCAGTGCTTTATCCACTATGCCACCTAGCCGCCCCAAATTTTGGTTTTAATAGGAATTTTCAATAAGGATTCAAATATCATAATTTATTGTCACTAAATTAAAAAAATATTTAGATTATCAAAAGATTATAAAACCTTCATCCATATCTATAATACTTTCACACAAATCACTTCAGCAATCAGATAACTTGGTTTTTACCAAAAGATACCTGTCCAGACTCTGTCTAGTTGTGACAATGTACAAGTCATATATCATCTCTGAGCCTCAGTTTCTTCCCATATAAAGTGAGGACAATAAGAGCAACTAGACTATAATATTAGTAGCAGGGTTCTAATGAAGAGCAAATTAAATAATTTATATAAAGTCCTTTACTGAATTCAAATATATATTAATCAATCATCAATAAGCATTTAGTAGGTGCCTACTATGTGCCGGATACTATGATAGGTGTCAAAGATACATAGACAAAAATAAGATAGTCTCTGCCCTCAAGAAGCTTAAAAGGTAGATATAGAACATAGGGATAGAGACCAGACCTTGATTTCATTGATATGACAACAATCATTGATATATAAATCACTGATATAATCAATGAAATCAAAGGTCCAGTGATTTCCCAGTTGAGGAAATTCTCTGTATTAATGTCTCTCTTCAACAAATAGTTTTATAAGGTCAAGCATGCATGAACCAAATTAAGAATGCAAAGATCAAACCAGATTAAAATGTAATGGGGAAATATTTAGCAAAATAAATAAAAATATAATAAAACACATAACATATTTTAAAGCTTAGTCAATCAATACCTGGCTCACAGGGATTCATACTTACAATTTAGTGGTCCCCATTTCTATCTGAATTTGATGTGACTAACTTAGAGCACTGTGACTGCTGAGGGTCACACAGCAAGTATGTGTCAGAATGACTTGTGACTTGAACCCAAGCTAGCTATAACCCCACCTATGTAGAAACAAGATATATCCAGGATGAAATGGAAAGAATAAACAGAGGGAATCCACTAGCATTAACACAGTATTTTGTTAATTTTGTGAGATAAATACAACTGAGGGGTTGAATTTTTTTTTCCTTAAGGTTACACCTTCAGCTAGATAGAAAAGAGGTGGGAGTTCCAGTAACTGTTACAATCAAGACCTCTAAGCCCATTTTAAAGGGTTTCTCACAGTGTCTCTCATTCACTCTGTCATTTTTCTGTCTCTTATGGAAGAGAGAAATGTCCATGGTCCTGTTCTGTGCACAATGACCTAGGGCTCTTAGAATTGCAAACAGCTGTGCCTTTATTGTGCCAATAGGGGGGAAGAAGACTCCTGGAAGCTGAGGGAATATGGAAAGAGGCTTCTTGTAGAAAATAGAATTTGAAATAAGTGATGAAGAAAACTAGTACTTCTAAGAGGCAGTGGTGAGAAGAAAATACATAACACAACATTGGGAGAGTCAATGAGTACAAGAAAGACGGAATGTGGACTGTGAGGAAAAATATAAAGGCTAGTTTGACTATATCATAGCGTGTGGGAAAAGGAGGAAGAAGAAGAAGGTGTGGTGGGCCTAAAAGAATTTTAAAAGTAAAATAGCAGAATGTTTATTTGATCCTAATTCAATAAAGAGTTAATGCTATTTAATGAAGGCTATTTAAGGAGAATGACATGGTCAACTCTAAGCTTTAAGAAAAAGCAAATGCAAAGTATTGTTATTTTCATCCTTAGGTATATATCAGTAGCCTCAATAAAGAAAGGGAGATTTTGTGCCAGGAAACTTGATTATTTCTTCCTTTTATGTTAACACTTAAGATGGAATGAAATTATTATGTTAAGGCAATCAATATTCAAACCTAGATGGTGCTGCCCTCCCTCCCAGAAACAGTAATAGGCATTTATATACCTCTTAAGGTTTATAAAGAGTTCTATCTCATTTGATCCTCACAACAATCTAAGAAGTAGATGTTATCATTCCCCCTCTTTTACATATGAGGAAGCTGAGGCTGAGAAGTTCAGTAGCTTGCCTTGAGTCACACAGCTAGTATCTGAGTTAAGATTCAAACCCAGGTCTTCCTGACTCCAAATCCAACACTACCTACCTAAGAAAGTAGGTTGTCACCATTCCAATTCAGAAACCAAAGGAGTATGAAGAAATTCTCCTATAATTGTGTAAATATGTCAAAAATCTAAGACCCATGTCAGAGTCTAGCAAGCTTTTTTCCTCTTCTATAAGAAATTCTGAAATGGAGTGATCACTCTCCTGAAAGGCTCCTGACTCCTCTGTAGTAACTAGTCCTTTCTTGTTTAGAATAAGTTCTCATCAGTTATTCCTCCAGTTTTTTTCCTTTTTTAATTAATGTTTATTTTTCCAATTACATGTTATGAAAGTTTTTCAGCATTCATCCACACGCATATGCATATTTTTAAGTCATGCAATTTCCTTCCATCCTCCCTTCCAACTCCACCCCCTTCCCGTCAGCAGTGAAAAGTTAGGTGAAAATTGTACATATGCATTTGTATTTAACATGTTTGCAGATTAGTTATTTTTGATATGAGAAATTAGGATTAAGGGAAAAGAAAGAAAACCCTGAAATAGGAAAGAAATAGATAAGAGAAATTTTTAAAAAGTGAATGTAGAGTTCATTCGGATTCTGTAGGGTTTATTGGTTTTGTTTTATTTTGTTTTTCTTCCTCTGAATGTAGATAGTACTGTCTGTAGGTGGTCTCCTAGAGTTGTCCTAGCTCTGAACTGCTAAAAGCTGTATCCATCGAGGTTGATCAACTCACAACATTTTTGATAATGTGTAAAATGTTCTCTTGTTTCTGCTACCTTCACTCCACATCAGTTTCTGTAATTTGTTCCATGCTTCTATAAAGTCCAACCATTCATGGTTTATTATAGAACAATAGTATTCCATAACAATCATATACCATAACTTGTTCAGCCATTTCTCAATTGCTGGGCATCCCCTCAATTTCTAAATCTTTGCCACTACAAAAAAGAACTGCTATGAATATTTTGGTACATGTGGGACTTTTCCCATTTTTTATGATTTCTGCTGGATATAGGTCTAGCATTGGTATTGCTGGGTCAAAAAGTATGATCAATTTTATTTCTCTTTGGGCATAGTTCCATTTTGCTCTCCAGAATGGTTGGATTCATTCACAACTCCATCAGCAATACATCAATGTTCCAATTCTCCCATAACTTCTCCAACATTGAGCATTTTCCCTTTTTCTCATCTTAGCCAATCTGATAGGTGTGAAGTGGAACCTCATTCCAGTTTTAAGATGTTTTTTAAAAAAACTCCTTAGTTGTTCTGTTTTGGGCAACAGAGAACTCCCACAGATGAGCCTATGAAGTCCCTAATCATTGTGATATCACATTTTCAAGACAAGTCAATTTTATTTCCCAAACTTATCTATGTCCTCATTGTGTCCAGGTGTTGTAGCCTATTCTGATAACAGTATCACTTGTTTCTGTCTGGTGCCTTCATGCAAATAATTCCCTCAATTTTGTTTCCTAGATATCTTCACATGAATATGTCCTCAAAATACACATTTCTGCTCTTCAACACAGCCTCTACCCTACCCTACTGTTTAAAACCCATTATATTTCCTTTGAAACTGGTATAGCCAGAAGCTTATTTTAATCATAGCTTCTCATTCTACCAAGTCTCCATACATAGATTGGGGAAGAAATAGGTTTTATCTTGTCTTTTTGACACTTAACTATGACAATGACAAGTCAATTAGCCTCTTTGAGATTCAGGTTCTTCATCTGGAAAATGCTAATAATGATACCTATATTACTGATCTCACAGAATTGTGGTAAGGCCCATAAAGTACTTTGAAAACTTTAAAACACTATTAAAATGTCAGTTTTTGTTAACATACTTTTAAGGTTAAATATGCCTCCTTGCTTTAGATTATATAGTTCAACAATCTGGTTCATCAGCTCTTGACATAAAAACATCTAAATCTGTGAGTTTTAATGCCATATCTTTTCTTGGATTTTGTGCCCTGGAAACTTCTAGGAGTCTCTACCACAATTCTTCCTAGATTGTAACTACTTTTTGTCAGCATGGGGAGAGAGAGAGAGAGAGAGAGAGAGAGAGAGAGAGAGAGAGAGAGAGAGAGAGAGAAAGGGAGAGAGAGAAAGGGAGAGAGAGAAAGGGAGAGAGAAAGGGAGAGAGACAGAGAGACAGACAGACACAGACACAGAGACAGTCAGAGAGACAGAGACAGAGAGGCAGAGTGAGACAGAGAGACAGAGACAGAGACAGGGAGAAAAAGAGAAAAGTAAATATATATATATATAGTATATATATATATGTATGTATTGTATGTATATGTATATATGTAGTTCTCTCTCTCTTACCTTTCAAGTGAGTCATTTTGCTTAGATTTGAATGATTCAAGGCATATATATATATATATATATTTTTTTTTTACCAGTCCATTATAAGTATATTCCTTCCCTGACCAAAAGACTATAATTCTCATATTTTAAACTGTGATCTAAAACTTTGGTAAAACGATACTCATAAATTTGGCAATTCTGGATTTCTAGTAATATTTTTAACTCTCCAGCTAGTTAAGTCATTTTAGATGCTGTTTAAATTAATAGAATTGCTTTTTCATATTGTGTGTATTTTCCTAACAAAGTTTGTAGCCTTCTGGCTAGGTCTCCTGTGTGTCTTTTTCCATTAGAAGGCAAGCACCTGTAGGAACTTCTACCTATATTTATAGATTGTATCTCTATTTACAGTTTTTGGGTTAGATTTCTAGCTTTCTTTTTTCATTGATTCCAAGAAAGATTTTAGAATTCTGTATTTATTTGTTTCTATTTTTCCACATTTAGAACTCTATTTGTAGCTTACTACATGTATTTTAAATTTCTAGATATGTTAGTTTTTTCACCATATAGTACTTTCTCACTAGATTTTAATAGTTTAGATATTTTTATAATTTACTAAATTGACAATTTTCTAATGGCATTTACATATTTCCTAATTAATTTTCTAGGTTTATACCTGTATTTATAGCAACTCAGTCAGATTTATAGTTTTATTTAAGTTATGCTATTTTAGGAAACAATATATTTCATCACAATGACTTTGCTAAAAACTACCTTTACTGAAAACATTTTTGAAATACCTGTTCTCAAACTTTCTTCAGTACCATGTAGTCTTTCCAGTACCTTTCATACTGTTGAATTCTCATCTTTGTATACAGACTTGATTTTTGGAAACAGTTGATTTATAATAAATACTCAACAAATAAGGTAAGCAAGAAAGTTCCTGCCATTTTTATGTAAAGGCAAGAAGCAAACATAAAATATTGACACTAATTTTCAACTGTTGCTCCTAAAAATATACTGAAGGGAATTTTAAAACTATTTTGAACAATGGTAGCATCATTGAACTAAGTATATACTTCCAAGGAGGATATCTTAATGGAATTATTCATCTGGATGTATCAATTCTAGTCTATTTTTTAACATCAAAAATTGTTTTCATGTTTATAGTCACACCATGTATTTGCCAGAGTTCTCTTCAAATCTTGGCTCATTTAACAAGAGCCACTGTACTCATTAAAACTATTTGATACTGGTTAAAAAAAATAAAATTATATTAATGAAACTGACTAGTCAAGAAGAGTCAGAAATAATTTAGTTCAATAACTCAAGATATTAAGTAGCAAGAAAGAACTCACTATTGGACAAGAATTTTGGAGAACTAGAAACAAGTCTGGTAGAGATTAGGTTTAGACCACTATCTTGAACCTCCACCATAAAAGGCTCAAAAGGGATATATGTCCAGAATATTTAAAGTAATATCATAAAAAATTAAAAGAGATTCTGATCAGGTTCATGCAGCTTTGACTAAAGGGTAAATTCTTAACCAACCATTAAATAAAGATAATCACGGATAAAATAAATGATTTCACTTATATAAAAATTGAAAAGCATTTGTTCTCTGAGAAGGGACAGGGGGAAAATGAAAATTATTAGTAATATAGTCAGTCAACAAGAATTTTTTTAATGTATGTATTGAAAACTAATCTAAACCTGGGAAACAAAACAAAATAGAAAGATAATCCCAACTCTACAGGAGTTTGCCTTCTAAATGGGAAAAGACACAGGAAAGGAAGTTGAAGAGGTGGAGAAGTGGGAAAACAAAAAATTGTGGGAAGAAGAAACTTTGTTACTTGATGACTTAAGAAGGTCACAGAAGGAATAAGATGACTTAAATTTCCCATTGTTTTGTCAAAAATACCCTGGCCTCTACACCCCATTTTGAGTGCTTCTTGGTGATTCTGCTTTGATAATTTTCATCCATCAGAGAATATTCATGACTCCTAACATAATCACACCTATACTTTTTAAGACAATATATTAACACCTGAAATTGTTCCCATAAGGAATGGTATCTGGCCAGACCATGAAGTATAGGTCTGCATACTAAATAGTCTATGTTCATGTTGAGATTGGCTAATATATTCTGGAGGAGCTAAAGCTTGTAGGAGATCGTAAAAGGTCACTACCATATATAGCATAACAAAATGTCAGCCAAGAGGTTACTAGACCATTATCTACCACAGAGAGAAATAATAGTGATGGATTATAATTTCAAATAGCTTTTAATATATATGTACAAAGCTTAATGAATATTGGGCCTGTCTCCTTGCATATTCACTGACAAAGTTTTTAAGACAGATGTTGAGATCGAGAAAGATAAGTAGATAGTATTTTTTCAAAAATAAGTCACAAAAATTTCTGGAAACAAATCAGTTGTGAGTGAACAACTGAATTTCTTGAGTGCCTAAAGGAATTTATTAAAGAAAAAAGTTTTCTGTGAAATAAGAATTTGTTCCTGCTTTCTTTATGATAGTAAAAGAAAAATTCATCCGCAAATCTCTACTCTGATCTCTACTCATATTGTAGTATGGAAATGATCTGGAGTTTTCAAAAGGTAGTCCAGGGAAACATAACTTACTGTCTACAATGATGCAAAAGCAGAGACTTCATGCTCAGTCTTATCACAGACTCGTTCTACTTGTTCAATTACCACTCTAAGTACAAAGAAAATCATTGCCAGAAATTGTGACCAGATGAAGAAATTTTTGGATAATGGCTGTCCATGAAATGAGGAAAAATAAATGATCCTTAGTCAGGTATGATATGACATTTTGTTTTCTCAGTGGCAGTGCAGGATCAACAGATGATGGAGCAGAAGGTATTAAGGACATGTTTTTAAAGAACATCTAGACAGATAAGTATTATGAGGTCATGAGACCTTGGATAGGGAATTGTAGAAAAATAGTGGAATAAGGTCCCAAATTCCCTCAGAAATAATATAATAACCCAAAGGAAATTTTAAGATGGAAGAAATAATTAGAAGTTAAAGAAGACATTCAGTCTAAGATAACTTGGGAGATCAATCAGACCTTCCAGGGTAGTCATCTGGCCTGAATGAAATGATTGCCAAGTCAACACAGCAAGCAGGGGTAACTGCTTAGGTGATAGCCTTAGCTTCAGGAACTTCAGGAGTATTCAATTCAAGGACTGGGGTAGAGGGGGGTGTCCTGCTGCTGATCAGGGGAAGATTGCAAGAACCCTCCAGTGATCCCAGGTTGTGGCTGTGGGAAAGGAGGAGCAAGTACAGGTCAGGGAGTGTGGTCACAGAGGGCCCTAACTGTTCAGACTCAGAAGATAAAACAGCTATCTATAAAGCTTCAAAGAAAAATGTATAATGATCCCAAGTCCAAAAAGAGTTCTTTAAACTAACTGGAAAAAGTGGTCCAAAGTTAAAACCAAAATAATTTAAATAAAATAGATAAGCAGGGAAATTGCACTATGCTAAAAGATACCATAGATAATGAAATAATAAAGATAATCTACACCAAATGCTATAGCATTCAAATTTTGGGGGGGTGGGAGAAGGAGGTTGTAGGGGAAATGGGATTAAGGAATTTGCTCAGTGTCATACAGCTAATAAGTATCAAGTGTCTGAAGTCAAATTTGAAGTCAAGTCCTCCTGACTCCAAGGCTGATGTTTTATCCACTTCACAGCCCACTGTATTTCCCCCAAAATAAGACAGGGTCTAATATTAATTTTTGTTCCAAAAGACACATTAGGGCTTATTTTCAGGAAATGTCTTTTTTTTTAATGAACAAAGAAATCTATATTTGTTCATGTTATTCATATACAAATCTACTTTAAGTATTGTCATTTCTAATTATATATCAATATTTCATGATTCAATATATCCATCATGTATTGCAATGGATGTACTAAATGCAGCATCAGTCTGGCTAACATTCTTAACTGGGACTTAATTTTGGAGGTAGGGCTTACATTACAGGCATCCTGAAAAATCACAGTAGCTGTCACCTCAAATTCTTAAAAGGTGAATGAATTACAGGTGGAAATAGATACCAAAATTTATTTTTATTTATTAGGACTTTGATCCTGATTATCTTTTGTTGCAGGGTTTTGTTGATGATTTATGTGTTTATTTTATACTTGCTACTGTTAGAATTGTTTCAAATAGCTTTTTAATTGAATCTCTAGACTTTTCCAAGTATAGATCACATGTCTGCCTAGTGTTTTATTGCCCAATTGCTCATTGCCCAATGTGATTCCTCCAATTTTTTTTCTTATTACTTTTGCTAGCATTTCTCTAGTCATCAGATGACCTACACTTATCTGAAAGATAAGGATAACTTGAACACATTCAGAATTTGGGATAGAAATATCTCACATGCCATAGGAAAATGTGTGGATAGGGTAAAAGTCAAGTTAAGATAGAAGAAAATATAAGGGAAGGTAAGACAGTTACAAGTAAAATTTGCTTATTGATGCTGGGAGAATTAATAGAGTGCCATCAATTGAGAAATGATTCAATTGTGGCATGAAATATCAAATTATTTTATAAACTATAACAAGACAATTTCAGACAATTTAGGAAGCTTGAATTGATAAAAGTAAGCAAATACAAGGAAACACTGCAAAGAAAACTACAACCCAAACCCTATGAAAGACTTAAAAACTGATCAATGGAGTAATCTATCATGTCTCTAAAGGATCTATAATTGGTTTTACTTTGACAATACTTGTTAAAAACTTTTTTATTTGGGAAGAGGTGCTTTTTATTGAGGGGGTAGCAAATGATATTAAAGAGGGCTATTGAAATATAGATTTTTAAATGCACAGTTCAGAGGAAAACACAAATAGGATAGTTTTGAAAGTGAGTTAATTTGTTTTATATATACATACATACATATATATCTATATTAAATCAAGTAATATTAAGTATAAATTCATGGCTCCATATGCAATCTTCATTTTGTGTTCTGTGTATATAGAAATACTCACTTTTCTTTGGTTTTTGAAGTTCAAGATGTCTCAAAAAGCCTTTAAAAAGATGAAAAATAAATTCCTATTTTTATTATAAAACATGATTCTTAAGAGCAAAACACAGCTTTAAAGGCTATCCTCCATCAGTTTCTTATACATAAAGACCACATATGATGTCAGAGATAAATGTTCACTGCCCTCTCAATACTAACATCAAGATATAAAGTACATTGTCTCCCTCTAATCATTAAAGGTCAGAGTATGGGCTTCCCATAGTGAGGATCTCTACAAATACTTCTCTTCCCAAATGACATTGTGTTGATTACATCACGGAAATGACCACAGGACTTTCTTGGTAATGACTCAAGAGCTAAGTCTAACAGTCTATGCTAAAAAAAAAAAAAAAAAAAAAAAAAAATGGAACGCCTGTTCTTCAGACAATGAAAACTGGTTGAATGCTCGATTCATTTAATTAGTAAATACATCAGAACATATTTCTTTGTGAGGTATTGCAAATGAATGAGTTGGGCCCAGAATTAAAAAAAAGAGGCAAAAGACTGTGGGATGCTTGCACTGGGGAAATTTTAGTACCCCTTTGACCTTGCCAAAGCTTCTTTGTACAGGAATCTTAAATGTTCCTATCATGAGCATGCATGTGTGAATCTTGTAAAATCACTCAAGAATTGACATTTCATGTGACAAAGGAGAATTTTTAAAAAAACAGCGGCATAAGTGGCAGGGGGGAGGGGGGATGCAATGTACTTCCAATGATGTCCTTTATGAAAGAAATGACAAATGGCATCAAGGGGCTTTATGACTAGAAAGTGTGGGGGGGTACACGGGATAAAAGAGAAAGTTCAAGAGCTGTACCAGTTCCCAAGAACAAGGCAAGAACAAGAATCCAGAAATGATCATCATGATAGGTAACTTAGATCCTCACAACAATCACAGGAGGTAGTGTTCATTTTGCAAATGGGGTTTCCTAAGGTTGAGATGTTAAGTGATTTGCCTAAGGTCACAAAGCTGGGAATTGTTCCATGTAGGATTCAAACTCAGGTCTCCCCGACTCTGAGGTCTGTTCTCTAACCACCATGTCATCTAGTGGCCATACTGAGGGGGAAAAAGGCCCCTATAGGCAGTATTTTTTTACCCATGTGGATAAAATTCCAGTTCCATGAAATATTAAATACATTGTTCAAAAACAGAAAAATAGATATTAAGTTACTTTAATTTCAACAGTAATGACCTATGACATGCTTCATGTAAAAGGTATAGGCAGCTAGGTGGCACAGTGGCCTTGGAGTCAGAAGGACGGGAGTTCGAATCAGCCTCAGACACTTGACTACTAGCTGTGTGACCTTCGGGCAATTAACTTAACCCTAATTGCCTTGCATCCAGGGCCATCTCCAGTCATCCTGATTCAAATCTGGGTCCAGCTGACTCCAGAGGAGAAAGTGAGACTAGTGACTCCAGTCTCTCACTCCAATCCAATTCATGTGCTTGTCATGGCAACACTTTTGATGTCTTTTCTTCAAAAATGAAGGACAAATATTATTAAAAAGGCCAATTCAAAAATTAAGACAACATGAATATTTAATGATATTTCAGAATATATATTATATACCAGAAATCTGGAATCTATTGACACGAGAAGAATACATTAATGAATTTCTACAATAGCACAAACTGTAAAATAAGATGGAATTAGACACAATTAAGAAAAATGAAAATTTAATTTCCAACAAATACAATTATCTTCCTATACTACCAATCCCACATCTCCAGTTCTGTTGTGAATCCCCAAGATAATAATCAGGAACGACTTCATCCATGATGCTTCAATACTTGGGTGAATAAGAATAACAATTTCCTCTCAAGTCATTTTCCTTGTGCTACAAGTTTGATTTTTAGTTTTCTATAAAAGACCTATGCCCCCTTTTCCCTTAATAAGCATGGCTACCCTTTAGCACAAGATCTAACTATTACTATTGAAAACCACATACACACACACACACACTCTTCTGTCAGACACTATATCACTCATGTCTAAGAAATGTAATTCTTAGTCTTCAGACTCCTCATAGTGAGCATAGCCACTAGCATAGGTCCTTCCTAAATTCAAATTAGTGAATAGATCTGTGGTCTCTGTATCTGAATCTTTTCCTCCTTCATCCTCTTCCTCATCATCCTCTTCTGCTTCATAGTCATCCTCTTCTTCTTCCTGGCATCCCGTATCTCCATACTTTCCAAGATTCTTCCAATAAGCATCATACCCAGAAGCTCCATCTGCTTCTTCACCTCCTGTTTGCCGGCCAAACTTCAAGGAGCGTGCTACAACAACAAAGGCATAAATTCAGTATTTACAACTTAAAAAATCTTTTCTCTAAGATACACATGACCTGTATATGACAGACTCTTTGACAAGACACAGACATCTCAATAGCAATCTGGCAGCTCTCTCCCAAAAGAAATTAATAAGGGCTGGTCATTTTGCAGGTCTCGGCATTTCTTACTTTGAGACCCCAGGTTACACACTATTGCTAGTTTGTTCTCAAACTTTTTTTTTACAGTAATAGGAAAATAGAAAAGGTGTATAACTATGCTGGGTAGAGAGGGAGAACTATTTTGTTAAGACACAAGAACACTATCATAATACAAAGTAAGTATCAAATCTAATTTCTTGACCATAGTAGTAGCAAAAAGAAATATTTTAACTAGGATAGTGTTACAACAAAAGTTTGTTCTTTTGTTTGTTCTCTTATGTGATTTTACTCCTTAAAAAATTAGACACATAAATGAACAAAATATGTGGAAAACAGATTCAATTTGTCTTATTTTTCTACAACTGAAAATTTGAAAAATAAATCAGTAAATGGATTAGCCTAGAGGAAAAGCAATCTTTATTAAAATATAGACAAAATATAAAAATAAATATAAAAATAAACTTCTTGTTTTTCATTTGAACTCAGAAAAGTCAATTTTCTTGATTAAATATATATTTTTTACAGAAGTCATCTGTCAACCTAATAGAATTTTAGCCCTAGTAGCTTTTTTCATTTAATGAACGTGCAATTTCACTGGTGAAAGCAACTCCTGATAGAAAACTCTACCAATGCAGACTGGCAAATTCTCTTTGACAAATTGTCTTGGTTCCTGGGACACTGATAGGTTAAGTGATGAGTCTGGGGTCTTATAGTCAATATGTATCAGAGGCAGCTCTTCCCAATTTGTGGTCTGTTCTCTAGCCACTATCCCATGGGCATCTCTCATTCTATGATTATGATCAAACATTTTAAGACTAGCTTGGGAAATAGCCCTGTAATTTCACCCAACCTAAAATTACCATCAAATATTTCTTCCGAATTTAGTAGCTAACCATAAATAAGAAAATGAAGGGCAGAGGGCTGGGATGCAAAATAAAGCTCAGTTCTTTAAATTTCTGTCTCTTGTAAAGAATTCACTAAGACAAGCTTATGGCTGATCACAAAAACTATCTCCTCAAAATGATTTATTTCCAAGTTAAATTGAAAAATGATCCAATATTCTTCCCTGTACCCTCTATCACAGTAATATCAAGTCTAGTTTTCTTAACTAGATGAAAACAGCAAGCACAAACAGGTTCTCCTCCAATATAATGCCTAAGAATGTACTCTTACTTGACATGCTCAGATCTTTAGTCTCCTGAGTTTCATGCCCACATTTAGGACAGGGAGGTTCTTTTCCTTTTTCTTGCTTAAACACTTTACTCCTTGTATGATCATCACAGAAACAAGCCTAAGAAGAAAAGAAGGGAATAATTGAGTGATAACACTTTAATCAAGTTCAAGAAACAATCTTGACTGTGCACAGAGGAAAATCAAGTTTTCACAGGATCAGAGAAATCTCCCTTCTGGAAAGGAATACAATTAACTAGAGATTCTTAGAAGAGACAAAGTCTGTATCAGTCCATCCAGTGCCAGTAAATTATAATGCAAAATTACAACTTAGCACAGGGTGACATCTCCTTTTAATATGAACTACACCATAGCCAGAGGCATTCAATACAATAAAAAGATTTCTCCTATATAATAACAATAAATGTTCAAAATTGAAGTAGGCAAGAATCAAAAATTATAAATTGAAATTTCATTATCAATTAGCAAATCTGATCTAAAGGAAAAATTAATGCTGGATATGTTCTTGAAAGAAAAACAACTATGAAAGGGTTTACTGTGATCAAAATATAGTTAAGTGATCCATAATAATGTAGAAAAGTCTAAGGTACAGATCCTCTACTCTCTTTGTGTCATGCACCCCTGTGGGCCACCATGGACCCCTTCTCAGAATGTCTTCAAATGCAACAAAAATGTGTAGGATTGCAAAGGAAACCAAGTATATTTAAATAGTTATCAAAATACTAAATATTGATTGATGATTAATGTTTGCCCTTTGTTCTCAAAAAAGACCATGACATCAGGGAGGTGATGCCATGAGATGCATGTGAATTGGATGTGAGTGAGGGGGGGGTGCTGTGCTACGTTACCAGCTTCACTCCTTCCTCCAGAGCCATCTGAGTACAGTGGTCAGATATGAAACAGGACAATAGGAAATGGCCCTGGATAAGAGGCAATCAGGGTTAAGTGATTTGCCCAAGGTCACACAGCAAGCAAGTATCTGAGGCCAAATTTGAACTCGGGTCCTCCTGATCCCAGACACATCTTTCCTTTCTGGTAACAATATAATTTTTTTAATTAAGAGCAAAATGGTCCATTTATATGACATTTATTGAAACATAGATAATATGTTGATTTCTCCTACAGTGGGAACAGAAATGGTGGAAAGAGCACTTGATCGGGATTCAGATTAACTGGGTTTTAGTCCCATTTCTGCTCTGATACAACCACAAACAGGTTAAAGGGACTCAACCTTTCAAAGTTGATATTTCCTCATTTATAAACTATAAAGTGAGGAGATTGCTCAAGTACCTTCCAGCCATAGGATGTTTATGAACAATCCAAGAGCTGGTTGCTGAATTAGAATCATGAAGGAAATCCTGCACTCAAATATTCAGACTTTCATTCCTACCTTACAGCGGAGGCATGAGTGTTGTCCCAGTCTGTTACAAGAAACACCTGTGAGAGAAGATAAAGTTTTGTCATTTTCACACTAACACTGACATTGCTATTTTCCATCAATTTCTATCTAAGGTTGAACCCTCAGATCCAATATCTATATTGCAATTTTTTTCACACAGGTTATTAAGTCTGAGGTCATATTTGAACTCAGGTTCTCTTGATTCCAGGGCCAGTACTCTATCCACTGTGCCACCAAGCTGCCCCTACTTGTAATTCCTTTGTACCAAAATGCAAACTTCAAAATGAGCACATACAGTGATGATGGAAACCCAATAAAGCAAAGTAAAATCTACAAAATCTGTGGATATTTTCATTCCTGGAGCTTTACTTTTTCTACAGTTACTGCAGGTTTCTCCAATTTGCGAGCCACTGACAATTTGCTGCCACCATCATCTTTTACCTCTCTAATCCAAGCAAGGTACCCACACATGACTTGGATTTTTCAAAGGACTACCTCAAACATAATACAGATGAAGGAACTGAAAAATGAGAGAGCTTAAATGACTTGCTGCTTAGCTAGTGTCTTGGAGCAGAATCTGAACACAGGCATTCTATACATTATGTCCCTAACTTCCTATTAGTCAAAAAAAGATGAATATTTACAAATGGGATTTAAAATATTCCAATGACATGAAGTTTCGTTGCCTAATTTTAATTTTTAATTATCTTCCAGCAGCATATTTTTAACACATACAGTACAATTTTCCAATAAATTTTCATTAGAGATAAAGATGACTATGTATTTATAAGATATGTTATGATGCAATGATGTCAAACCCAAATAGAAATTAGAGCAACTAATCCATATATAAGAATCCCTGCAGGCTACATTTTGACTTACTGTAAAAATGTATGTTATCTATGTTTTATTATCTTTTTATTTATTTTGTTGAATACTTCCCAATTAATTTTAATTTGGTTTGGGCCACACTCCAGAATGTTGCTAAAACTCAAACTAAAAATTCCTGCAATTCAGTTATAATGTCAAGTGCATAAATTATTGGATGCAATCAGCTAAGAAATAAAAGTAGTCTATACTTGTTGGACTAATGTGGAACCATTGGCAAAACATTTCAAGAACCTTTCCATGTTCCAAGAGCAATTAGTGAGAAAATGAAGAACAAACCAGATGGCAGGGAAAAGGAAGCCTTTAAGAATTAATTATAGCAAACAAAAAGAACATTGTGAATTTACAATGAGACTCATTTTAATATTACATACCAATGACAGAGAGAACATTCTCTCTTGGATTGCTGATGATTATAAAGCTTTGGGCCTTTGCTTGTGTCTCTTACTGCATCACTAAAAGATGACAGCATTATAACCCTATCATTCACTGTTCCCTGCTTTTTATTCCATGTGCTATAAAACACATCTAGGAAAAATATCAGTGCTTTGCTACATATTTTGAAATGTATCTAAAGGCTCAAACTTGATTCATAATTGCAAACTCCTTTTAATCTTTGAAACTTTGTCTAATAGCCTAGAAACAGTGCAAACTGTACATCTTAGAAATCCCTTAGTAGATGAACCTACTTTAAAACCAGAGATAAGGAACTATCTAGAAAGTATTTCTTGTAACAAAGTCTACATAAGCCTTCGAATGTATTTCTAATACAGAAACTCCACTAACTGAATTATGTAAGTATCAAGTCTTGTGGAAAATAAGTTGGCTTTATTTTCAAAAATAAAAGTAATCTAGAGTCAGTATGTGTTTTTGAATTGTTTTATCCAACAATGGAAAATCAATTCTCACTTAAATTATCAGTCCATTGGAAGCATGCTATTTGTTCCACTAAATGTTAATCCTCTTAAAAGGATAGACAAAACAACTTAGAAGAAATTACTTACATTTAAACGTTTCTGCCTCCAAAACCTGGCAGCTGGCTTGATGTTCAAATTGATCATCTTCACACAGGAAATTATGGCAAAAAGAGCAGCTGAATATTCTTCCTCCTGTTGGCATTTCCAAGACAATACCCAGATGTGATCACATAGTAAAGTTAAGTGAACTTAAATGAGACTGCTTTAAGAAAGTGGTGTTCTAGCGAAGGTGAACATAAAAATAATCTGGAAGTTTCTGACAATTGTCAGACTATAGGGGAAGATAGTTTATGGTCCTCAGTTCTTCTTCCCCACTGCCCTTCTCTATCTGTCCCCAAACAACACTCACAATTCTTAAAGAAGACTATTGGATCCTTGTTACTACAAACACTGCCAGTGCCTGCCACTTTCCATATTGTCATGACAACTAATAACACTGCCAACAGCAGCTATAAAAGAGTAATAATCCAATTTATCCAATAAAGCAGAATAACTCTTTCGCTTACTTTGCTTTATTTCTAATAGCTTACCATGGTCCCATACACCTCTTTCACATTCAACACATTCTGCATCAGTAAGAGGGCAGGTACAAGCATGTGTACTCAAACATTTCCTCCCATGGCAAACCCAAGCTTCACAGAAGTCACAGATAGCACCCTGAAACCAAAGAGGGGAAAAATGTTAATCTTTGCCACTGACCATTTCCAAGTCCACCTTTGGGGCAATAAATGGTTTCATAGCAGGAAAGTTCACCAAGGACACAAATATCACAGCCTGAAGAGCTGACAACTATTCCCACATACAGACCCTAATTGAAAACCATAAGGACAGAGGGAAAAGGACTAGGACAACTTTAACAAAATAAAATCCATGAAATCAGCTACCTATTTATCTACGCCGCATTAGAGAGAGTATTATACATTATTAAATCAAAGTGAGATGCTAGACACAATGGCTTCTTCACTTGTATCTCTCCAAATAAATTCCATTTAGTTGTAGCCTTCATGAACTTCTTTGCCAAGGGCTTTTTTTAACTGAATGAACTTTGGGATCAACATTTTTTATTTTAAAAAAAAAAGAATATGCATATCTCTCCAAATAAATTCCATTTAGTTGTAGCCTTCATGAACTTCTTTGACAAGGGCTTTTTATAACTAAATGAACTTTAGGATCAACATTTTTTATTTTAAAGAGAATATGCACATAATTTCTTTTTTTTTTATGTTTTTGCAAGGCAAATGGGGTTAAGTGGCTTGCTCAAGGCCACATGGCTAAGTAATTATTAAGTGTCTGAGAGCAGATTTGAACCCAGGTACTCCTGACTCCAGGGCGGGTGCTCTATCCACTATGCCACCTAGCCGCCCCTACACATAATTTCTAAAGATCATGAAGTTATTCTAGAATTAATGAGATAAAATCCTAAAAGTGTGATTTAAAAAGACAGCTGATGATGTTCTTTTATGATCACTCAGAATGCTTCTTCGTCGACAAAGATAAAGTTGAATACAAATCAAGCCCCAGAGTAAGTTACTCTAGTTCTATTCCAGGCTAAAAGAGTACACATACTAAATGTTCTTCTAATAAAGACTCTTCGATCTTGTACAGTGGTAACAATACATGGAACAGTAAATCTGCAGAATGTTTTTGGCTCTTAAAGTGGAATGCTAATGCATATGCCACTAAAAGAGCCATAATTCTGAAATACAGCACTTTACTAGATACATGCCCTAATTATGTGTGATTATATTTAAATGGTTTTATTGGTTTGTCCATCTAATAAATGGAAGCAATTATATTCCTCATTCATACACCTTAGGGAATTTTTAAAAAGGAGAATGTTTTGCTTGACTATGCATATTCATTACAAGGTGAGGTTTTTTTTCCCCCTTTTCTTCCAGTGAGGGGAAAAAGATAGGAGAGGAAAAAAAAAAAAAGAAAGGAAATTTAAATTTTTCTTAAAAGCTAAAGCTATTAGACACAAATAAGCTACCAAGAAATAGTAGAATTTTAGCTTTAACTGTTTCTTTAACTAAAGACCTGATTGATTAGGACGCTTAGAATATTGAAGGATCCATAGCTTAAATTAAACCAAAAATAAAAACAAGTGGCAACTCATGGACAAAATTTGTCTTCCTATTATTAGTCCTACTATTAAAAAGATTTGCATTCCTTGATCATAATAACAAAGAAAAAAATGCACATGAATATTAAAGCAGAAGTTATTTGGGGATTTAAAATTTTCTACAAATTCACAAGCTGGTAATTCAGAATGACTATCACAGAGAGAGAAAAAGATAATACTTGATATCAAACTTAGAAAGATGTTTTCCATCAGAATGATTTACTATCCTTAATATGTTGTTTTACATTATAAGATGATGTATTTTAGATAGCTTACCACCATTGAAAGGCCAGTACTATATACACCAGCATGCTTTATGACACAATCTGAAGACTTCATCATACATTTTGTTTTTCCTATGTTTAAAAAAGAAAAAGATAATTTAAAAAGGTTTTAAATTCTCTTTGAAGATTAATACAAAAAAATTCACTAAGCCTTAATTTTTTTCCCTCAGTTTATTCTCCTTCAGAAAATAGCCCAGGAAGAAAACAAATTAAAATCAACATTCTTTACTACTTATCTGAGTGACTAGGAAAGTGGTTATAACTAAGACATTCAATTGTGGGTGGAAGTTCTTTCTAGATAAGTAATATTAGTAAATATAAATAAAAATTTTGTGCAATAGTTATTTATATTCAAAACCATACCAAATATAAATCTGTTAACAAACTTATAATCTAATAACACTATTAAGCATCTTGTGAAACAAAACCAGAAACTATATACCGCACACTTAAAAATGCACTCATTACTATTTGATAATCATTTATTTCTGTTATGTTTAAGACCCAATATAACATTCAACTTGGTACTGTAGGGGGATAAATAATAGCCTGTGAATCAGGAAACACACATGCACACAAACACACATACACACATGCTCTTTCCCAATGCCTACCTGGAGCTCTTGACCTAGCCTTTCCATTAACTCTTACCTATGTGACACAATCTCTCTGGGTCTCTCTTCTCATTGAACACAGCTAAATTCCATTCCACATTTAAGATACTATGAAAATGCTTAGGTTTTTTAAAAGTTCTATTAATTTCATATTATATAATTCAAATATAATAAAAGACTAGATTTAATATTGTTAATTTAATTTTGCAGAACTACCTCATGACACCAAGACAAAGAGTATTTACAGAGTTTAAATATCTGATTAGCCATGCTAACCATTTCTGAAAAATAGTCAATAAATAAATAAATAAATTTGTTGAGGCCAATGACTCCAGATAAGTCAATGAGAATCACTACTGACAAAATGAAAAACCCCAATCTTCATCCTAGTCAGACGACAAGGAAATCATGAGGGAAAATGCTTTTTAAGGCACTCAGGACTATATAAATCTCATATATCACCATTTCTAAGCACTCATCCAAAATTAAAATGGAAAAATGGTTAAGAGAAACAATTTTACAACATCTGCCTAACTATGAAACAAAATCTTTAGGCAAAAAAGTTGCTAGAGATGAGAGATGTTACAGAAAATGAGAAAGCAACTCTATCCAGCAACTATTCAACATTCCCCATGCTTCTAATATCAACTAAGAACATAGGCTGGTACAGTATATACAACGAAAATGCTTCCTTCCTTAGAATTTCTCCACTATTATCATCAAATAACAATTCTATATTTACTACCATTGTCCACTCCCAACAAAATCAGGAAATTGACCTCTCAATCTTCCTTCTAACATCAGTTCCCTTATGTAGCTCAGAATCACATCCCTTAGATACCATATTCCAATGAATTCATATGGTAAGCCAATGACCATTTAAGCTTACTTTTTCTGTTCCTAGTTCTAAAAGTGACATTAAAAGTTTGTATGAAAGAATGATAAATAAATGGCTTTCTACTATATTACTTTCATCTATCATTCATGAATGTAGCTAAATCCTTTATGAACCTGCTTATTTTAGGTTAAATGTCCTTTCATGATGAAAAATGACATTTTTATTATCTAAAATAAGTAGCATAACCTACTCTATTTTGAACTGAAAACAGGCAACACAGGCAATATGATTTCAAAAGATAAGAACCCGTCCAAGCTATTAATAGTTATGTGGAAAAAAATGCTTCGAATCACACCCACCAGATTAGCAGGCTCTAACAAACAAATTTCTAAACAAGTGGATCTTTATAAATCAGATGTAGAATATTAGCCATGTAAAAACTAAAATTTTTCTTTAAAAGAGCCTGAAACTTTCAACTTTTTCCCAACATTTTACTGACTCTTAGGCAAACAAGGACAATGATATTTTTTGTGCAAGTCAAAAAGCAATGTATTATAACATTGAGTTTATCTGTGGGACAGATTGCTTGTTATAAGCAACTATAAGATTGCATATGAAGAACATTCAGGTTCAGGTCAAAACTTATTAACATCACAAACAGAATTCTGTGTAAAGAAAGAGATGTGTCCTTTTCATATATACTTACCACATTGTGCACACAGAGGTAACTTCTGCACAGAATTACAAAAGTAACAAAAGGCTCTATTCTTCTGTCGTCTTGTTATGAGAAATAAAAATAAAAAGTGAAGTCAACTAATCATAAAAAATAAGGTGCAAATTTCATAATGAAATGTACGAAGAAAAAATGAATAAATTTTTACCTTTGACATTTATCACATTCCTGTAAGAAAAAAACACATTAAAATTTATGTTCTATTGGCATAATATGGTAATGAGTTTATAAAGATTATATCATAAACTTAATTCAGTCGGTACTTTTTTAGGTGACTAAATGCAAACTTAATTAGGAATGTTGACTTGAGTGGAATCACATAATGAATTATGTGTTTATGAAATGGAGATATGGAAACAAAAAGACAGGAACAGAAAACAAAGTTACATCCAGGGATGAAAAAAAAAGGCAAAACATAGGACATTAAAATACAGTAGAAGAAATGGGAGAATAAAACAAAGACTAAAAAAAAAAAAGATGAGTAACATTATGAGGACAAGAAAGATACAGAATTTAAAAAGGGGAAAGCCGAAGTAGCTCAGTGGCACATGGTAAATGGGGGAGATTTTTAAAAAGGCAGGAGGAGACAAGGATGCATCAAATGCTAATTTACACATCTTTGAATAATTCCAGTCCAGAATTGTTGGCCTACCCTGTTCAGAACCATATTTTTATAAAAACTACAAAGAAATTCCTCCTGGAAGGGCTTTCTACACAAGTGGTAGGGGCAGTGATATAATAGCAGTTCTTGGGGAAACATCAGACCAAACCAGGAATGTAGCACAAGTATAGAGAAAAATGAACAAATAAGGGAAGGAACATCGCTATAAATGAAATTCAGACAGTGTAACATTTATTACATAACTATTCTGTGAGAAGGCTTCTGCTGGACACCAAGGATACAAAGACAAAAGAAAGTTGGTTCTAGTCTTCAATAAGATTACCTTCTTCAGAGTATGAGAGGTACATAGATCAGCAGTCTAAGAAATAAGAACATGAGGAAAAGAACTCTTATGTTAGTATCAATGTATAATACCAAGAGTTCATAAAGAATACAGAGGCTGGGCTAAGTTTTGGAGGATTAGAATGAAGAAGAGAGGATGAACATGGAATCCTGTAAAGAGACTGGAACTGAGGAGCATCAGGATGGGAAGACCCCACAAAATTATCCATCTGACTACCATCTCAGTCGAACTCCAAACAGGACAGCTTCTACTAGAGAAAGAGATGAACAGAGCTACAGACAACATCCCTCATGTCTATTGTAGTGAGATCTGTAATGAACAAGGATCAATGAAATTACCCGGGTCCTTTTCAGAGATATAAGCAGCAAAATGACTAAATTAACCATTCAAGAGACTTATAATAGAGTAAAAGAGAAGCAAAAAGATATCCATGTATGTAAAGGGAGCTGAAGAGGTAGAAGATGAGAAGTGAAAAGTTAGGGAAATTTAAGTATTACCCACTGGTTTCCATTCCCTTGATAACTGTTGATCATAACAGTTTAATCACTTTGGACATTTCTTATTCTCTGACACTTTCAATAAAAAATGCTCTCTATGTCTTCCTGGTGGGTTTCACCCATTTCTTAAGAGAGTCAAGAGGACTGGGTCCTCAAGAGATGGAGCTATGTCACTGTACTTTGACAGTTGGGTTCTCCCGTGTCCCAAGAGAACCATCCAAGAAGGAACAGCAGACCCTAAAGTCTACTCTTTTACCTTCAGATCCTAGAGATTTTGAAACTTTGCTACCCAGTTTTTTACAGAATACAGTCCTTCCAAGTCTGTAAGCATCCCAAACTACAGAGATCAAGAATGTTGATAAGCTTCCAATGCTAACTAACCAGGGCAAGAGCTAGGGAATGTGGAAGGGATTTGCTGACTCTTTATCAGAAAACTTCTCATAGAACAGAACTAAAATCCAGAGTTCAATACCTAAATAGTTGATTAGCACATAAAGTTATAACAATATATCCTGTTATCATTATTAAAATATTATTTTGGAGACAACTCTTCTAAACCACTAACAATGAAATATTTCCTTATGGAGATATAGTCTCTGTTTAGCATACCTTATGCCAGGTGTTATTCAGAGGATAAAATGAAATATAATCAGTGCAGGAAACATAGGTATGTACATACATGGAAACAAGCATCATGTCACATCAATTTCCAGACTAAATTTAAACGTGATAACACAATGTAAATAATGGAACTCATGTTTTCACTGTAATCTATAAATAACATCATCTGGCTTCATCAATTTTTGCTCTAAATCATCACCTCTTCTCTTTCTACACTGTCAAGCTGGGTTATCTCAACAATTCCTATGGGTATCTCCTCATCTACAGATTCTCTAATCCATCTCTCCCTCAACATCACTACTTGATTCACATCCAGAAACAATAACTGTCTGTTTGGCCTCTCCATTACAATCACAAATCAATCTGTCAAAAACAAAATTTCCCCAAAACCCATCTCTCCTCCAAACATGCCTATCTCTTTTGAGGGCACCCTCAATCACCTCTCCAGATCATCCTCTCCACATCCAATTAGTTGCCAGGTCCTCTCGATTTTACCTTTCTAGCATCTCTTACATCCACTCCCTTTTCCCTCTAATCCCGGTGACAATCTCACAAAACCCACAGAAATAGCCTCCTTACTGATCTCCATGTTGCTACTCTCTTTTCCAATTTATCCTCCAAACAGGTGCCAAATTAATAATATTAAAACACAAATCTGACCACTGCAAAAAGAATTTTTAGTGGTTCCCTCATGCTCTAGAATAAAATACAAACACTGATTTGGCATTTAAAGCCCTCTACAATCTGGGTTTATTTTACATTACATCCCTTTAAATACTCCATGCTCCAGCCAAACTGACCTCCTTGCCTTTCCCCAAATTCAACATCGAATTCCAATGCAAATCTTCCAGTAAAAACTGTTCCTCCTGCCAAGAATGCACTCCCAGCTTTCCTCTACCTTTTAAACACTCTTTCATCAGTTCAGGTTATACCTTTTTCTCAAAGTTTGATTTTTTCCAGTCATACAATAATTATGTATAAGTGCATCTAGTAGCTCTTTAAAGAAGTGACTATTTAGATTTTTGAAGGTCAAAGGTCCAGAACAAAGTCATGTGTGGGGGTAATGTAGGGAGGAAGGGGTGTGTGTATGTGTGTGTGTGTCAGGAGTGCAGGATTTACTTAATGTGTAGTTAATTGAAATGGGGGGAAAATTACCATTGATGCATTACATGGATGTTTAGCTAAATCAATATTGCTTCTTGCTGCTCTTAGTTGTTTTTCACGTTCTCGACGGCTTTCAGCTTTCTTCCTTGCTCCAGTCTTTTTTTTAGGCATTTTGCGTACTTTCTGCAGATAAGAGGAAAAGATTTGAGATCTGGTGCATCTTCTACTTTATCCCAACTAAAATTATATAATAATGTTCTCTCAATCTGGTAATTTTGATGGATTAACCACATTATGCAAATTTTTTGAAATATGTAATACATGAGCTATGTTACCTGACAAAGAAATTAGTGTTATTCTCAAAAACAAAGTCCTGGGGTGTCTAGGTGGTGCAGTGGATAGAGCACTGGCCCTGGATTCAGGAGGACCTGAGTTCAAATTTGACCTCCTACACTTAATAATTACTTAGCTGTGTGACCTTAGCCAAGTCACTTAACCCCATTGTCTTGCAAAATAAAAACAAAAAACAGTCTTTTAAAAATAAAGCACTTATTTGCATTCACAAAATAATTCTAAAATACATAATTAAAATTTTATTTGTGCTGAATTCTTCAAAAGAAGCACTATAATTCCCACCTTGAAAAAAAGCATCCAAGCTTTTGTGTGTGTGTATACATACATATATATGATCCTTTACTGCTCCATCAAAATGATACAAAAACAGATTTATAATTTATTGTTCTGCTGACCTGAAAAACTAAATTTAAATATAATAAACTTGACATCATTATTCACAAATATCCATTCTGTAAGAGAGAATATCTTCATGTCATATCTTTTATGTGACTAATCATATAGTCTAAATTATAAGTAATTTTAATATAATAAAATATAATATATTCAAGTTGTTTTTAATAATTTTATTTTTTTCACATAAGTTAGTGATCTACCATTCCCTAATTTAATAGTTCTCTTATTTAGTCAGTTGGAAATTAGCCATTAAGCCATGCTCTGAAATTTCAGAAGGAAAATTTTCTATATTATCATAGGTTAAATAACCCTGATTTTACAGGAAAATAAAATCTATTTAGTATGAATCAGGAAGCTTTCACAAAAGAAGTCTTTTTTATTGCCTTTCTATAAACAAATCAAGCAAAACTAAAGAGGCCACATAGTTCTAAAGCTGAGGCTAGCCATGTGACATTCCAAAGAACTGATATATCCCATCCTAAATGTAAAGCAGTAACTTTTTCATTTGAAAAATGAAGTCTACTCTCTTAAGACTACAGACCACCTTTTCATGTGAGGTATGTACAAAAATCATCAGATCATAGAGTTAGAGATGGAAGGAATCATATGCATCTGCTACTCCAACCATATCATTTTACAGATAAGAAATGAGACTCAGTGAAGTTAAATGATTTGTCCCAATTCCCAAAGCTAGTGAGAGGCAGAGACAGATTTCAAATCCCAAATAGAAGAGAACTCATACACAACAGAATAGAAGGGTTCACCAGATTCATTTATAGATGACAGTAATTATATCAGGACTAAGTATGCTATAGGGTCTCCTCAAGAAATACATTGCCATTTAAGAGGTAGGACTAACCAAATAAAAGGGGGCGGAAATGAATAAAGAACACACTGGGCAACAATATGCATCACTTGGACAGGGATGTTATCTATCAGGACAATGACCTTAATGGCTACAATAATGCTGTAAGGAAAGAGTACTGGATTTGGAATTGAGCTGAATTCAAGTTTACAAACTATGTAAATTTGATCTCTCTGGGCCTCAAATTTATAATCAATAAAATCAAAGCATTCAATTTAATCCATGCTCTAACTTTCAGGGCAACCAATTCAAGGTGTCCATTCATCTATGCAACAACTCTGGAAGGAAGATATTAAGTCTGTAAATTGGTCGAATGGTTGATTGCTTGGTGTTTAGCTTCTTAAGGGACATACAATATTACAAAAGCTTACCATGGAAATACAATTACTGAACTGAGCCTAAAACCACAAATCCATGAGAATGATAAAATCAAGGTAGTTTAGCCCCAGGAAATTTAAACACAGCAGGCAACACAAACAGCTTATAAAACACTTGAACATGAATTCCATCTACAACATTTAAGACAAGTAATCATCTAACTTTCATTTAAAGGGTCTTCAGTGAAGGGGAACTCACTTTTTTGATTAGCACTAAAATCTTGCAAGATTACTCCTTTTACTGAAACTCATTCAGATTTTGAACTCCCATAGGAATCCTGCAGTTCTTGTAAGAAGTGATCAGAGTTTGAAATAGGATGGTGACTGTGATTAGAGAGGGGGACAGGCATGATGAAAGATGTTATGAAAATAAAATTTATAAGACTTGGCAAATAATTGGCTATAGGGAGGAGGGAAAAAGAATTGCTTCCCAGTTTGTGAATCTGGTTGATTTTGGGAACCTTCAACAATGTATATATTTTTTATTAATGAATAACTGAAGCAGAGTCAGAATCAGAGGACCTGGATATGAGTCCTGGTTGTCACTAGCTATCTACATAATCTACCTACATACCATACAAATCATGACTCTTCTTTGGGTTTCCACTCCCTATCAGTAACAGGAAACTGCATTGGATATTTTGATCTAGAATGCAGGATCCATTTGAAAGAACTCTGACACTCCTCACTCCATGACCTCTGACAAAACCTTTAACCTGCTCAGGTCTCACTGTCCTCATCTGAAGTAAAAGGGGTTTGGACTAGGCCCTGCGTGGTCAGGTGGCAGGTCTTGAGATGTCTTTTCAGTTCTAGGTCTATGATACTCAATGCAGGGCATTTCTATGGGTGAAAAGTCACAAGTATCTCCAGAGTCTAAGAAAATACCTCTGGAATATTTGTGGTGCTTCAGAAAAAGAAATGTTCATTAAGCCTTTTATGCTAAAAAAAAAAAAAAAGACAGATTCCCCAACTCCTAGACAGACTTTCTCAGGAACTAGGTCAGTGGAAAAGACTGTTGCCTGCAAAGTACAATCTCAGTTGGGGGATACCTTAATGGCCCACTTAGTTCAACCTGTACCTGGAAAAGATTCCCTTCTAGAAAACTCCAACAAATGGATGTTTAGCTTCTGTTTAAAGACTTCTAGTATCAGGTATGGGATTAGGAGGGATCCCATAATCTTCTGATGAAGCCCAAACTACTTCTGATAGTCCTAAAATTACATTTTTTTTTCCTTTATAGCAAACTTTTAATTTGCAGCTTATGGAGCTAAATGGCAGCTAGATCACATAGTGGATAAAGTATCTGGCCTGGAGACAGAAAGTTACCTCTCTCTCCTTGAGTTTAAATCCAGCCTCAAACTCTTATTAGCTGTGTGACCCTATTCAAATCACTTAACCCTCTTTGCCTCAATTTCCTCATCTGTAAAATAAGTTGGAGAAAGAAAAGGCAAATCATTTCAGAATATGTTCCAAAAAAAACTCCAAAAAAGGTCACAAAAGAGTCAGACACAACTGAAAAACACCTAGAAAAAAAAACTATGCAAGTAATATAACCAGATTTCTTTACTATTTCCTTTATGTTGAGGCATCTTTTATCTAAGCTCTGAATTTCAGGAGTACCAAATGCAGAGGTCTAACAAGCAACGTTTTTTTTTTTTAGGTTTTTGCAAGGCAATGGGGTTAAGTGGCTTGCCCAAGGTCACACAATTAGGTAATTATTAAATGTCTGAGGCCACATTTGAACTCAGGTCCTCCTGACTCCAGGGCAGGTGCTCTACCCACTGCACCCTACAAGCAACTTTTTAATAAATGCTTGCTGAATGAATGATAAGTTGCAAAAGTTTAGAGCTTGGTAAAGTTGAATAAAGATTTGTAAATAGGAATAATAAATATTAACTACATGCTCAATTTAGAGCTATTTCCATTTTGGTTTTGTATCCTCCAAAGAGAAGGCTCTTAATACATGTTTGATGAATTTAATGAAACTGAATTAAACTGAATTCCAAAAGATTCTTGCTATTTGTAGCACTCATCTCACAGGATTCTTCTAAGGATCAAGTAAGATTACATATATGAAGTGCTTTTCAAATTTTAAAGGTCAATGATTATTAATCTACTTAGCCCACTGTGAAAATGACAAAAATCTTTTTTTTAAGGTTTTTACAGAAGTCTAACAAGCAACTTTTTTTTTAAGGTTTTTGCAAGGCTGTGGGGTTAAGTGGCTTGCCCAAGGCCACACAGGGAGGTAATTGTTAAGTGTCTGAGGCAGCATTTGAACTCAGGTCCCCCTGACTCCAGGACCGGTGCTCTATCCACTGTCCCCACAAAAATCTTAAGGATAAAATGTGTGCAGTAGCACTAAAAGGCATAAGGACTTTTCCAGATACCTGTCTCAAATAGGAGCATGAAATTTCAAATGACTGTTCTTTAGATTTCCTTTTCTCTGTCTCTTCCCAACCCTAAATTTCTTATATTTAAGAAACTACAGTACCGAATGAAAAGTGGGAAAGTATTTCCTAATTGGACAAGAAACTGTTGAAAACTGGAAAGAGGGTGAGGCCCTTCCACAAGGGTTCTTTACAAAGTAAAAAAAGATCAATCACTTTTTTGGGGGGGAAATTACAGTTAGATGGGGAGAAGCCTCTGGCCTGCCACTTCATTCCTAGGAGACCTCTTTCCTCCTCTGTGAAATTAGGAGCATGACCCCTGTGGGGGGATAAGTGGGAGCGGCCACAGAGGTCAAGGGCGCTCACAGGAAAGGAGGCGGCCACGTGGGGGCGGGGCCCGGGCAGGGGGAGCCCCTCGGGGGCCGCAGAGTTGGGGTTTCTCACCTCCCGAAGCTTTACTTGGTGTCCCCCGGGCCCCGACTCGCCACCCTACCTGGACGAGGCCGGCCGGAGGAGGCCGCTCCGCCTGGGAGGCCTCGGGTGCGAGGGCCGCCCTCCAGGCCGTCAGCGCCCCTCGCGCGCCTCAGTTTCCTCAGCTGTAAAACAAGGGGGGCGCCGGTCAGAGCGTCGCCCCGACGCCACTCGGGGACCCCTCCCGGGGAGCGGGGGCGCTGCCTTCCCCAAGAACGCGGGGCTGAGCCCCGGCCGCGGCGAATGAGCCGCGAGCCAGGCCCCGCCGCCCGGCACAGCCTCCCCCGCCTCCGGGCCTCTCCCACAGGCCGCGCTGCCCCGCGTCCTCACGGACCAACGGCGGAGGCGCCCGCGGGGCCACGCTGACGGCGGCTGAGTGACAGCGGGCGGAGGCGCCAAGGGCCACTGTGGAGGGGAGGACGGGCCGGAGGGGCGGGCCAGGCGGCGTCCGCCGGACGTCACCACGCACGCATGCGCGCCCACACGTAGGCGGGGCGAGCCTTCCGAGCTGCCAAGCTGCTTTCCGAGGGGCGGGGCTGACATCCGGGGGCGGGGCTGACATCTGGGCGGGGCTGCCTTCCGAGGGGCGGGGCTGGCATCGGGGGGGCGGGGCTCCCTCATGGAGGAAACTAAAGTGCAGCAGAGTCCCTGGGAGATTAGGAAGGAGGGTTTCCACTAGATCAGGAGTTCTTAACCTTTTTTGTGTCACTAGGAAAATTCATAAAAGGAAAATTATTCAATTATTTTTTGAAAAACTAATTAATAGGAGCAGCTAGGTGGTGCAGTAGATAGAGCACAGGCCTTGGAGTCAGGAGGACCTGAGTTCAAATCCGACCTCAGACACTTAATAATTTCCTAGTTGTGTGGCCTTGGGCAAGCCACTTAACCAACCCCATTGCCTAGCAAAAACTAAAAAAAAAAAAGAAAAGAAAAAAGAAAGAAAAGAAAAACTCATTAATAAGTCATAAAAATTAACAATTTCATGAACCATAGTTAAAAAAGATTTTTAAACAAGTTCACGGACCAGAATGATTAAAACATTTTTTAAAAAGTTCATGGGCCATTGTTGTCAAAAGATAGTTTGATGGATACATAGATGACAGAAAAGTAATAGAGGCAGATAGATATAGATGATAGATAATAGATACATAGATATATAGAGAGGCATATGACAGATAAGTGATATAGATAAAATGATATAGATGATAGATTGATACATAGATAGGATATGATAGGTGAGATAGATATAGATAGATGATAGACAGACATAATAGGTGATAGAGATAGATATAGATGATACATTGACATAGGCAATTAATAGGTGTAGAGAGAAATAGATAAAAATGATAGGTAATAGAGATAGATTGACAGAAAGATATAAATAGATGATAGATGATAGACAAAAAGGTAAACATTTGATAGATGACTGATATAGATATAAGTAGATGATAAACAGATAGACATATGATAGATGAGATATAGAAATTATAAAGATATATGTAGATAGACATATTATCAAACAGGTGATATAGAGAGATAGACATCATAAATAGGTGATATAGATTGATAGAAATAGATATATAGACAGATTGTGCATTTTTTTCCCAAGTTCATAGGCCCCAGATTAACCTCCTGCCCAAAAGGATGAGGGTAGGAAGACAGGAAGGGAAAGTTAGACCCACTGGGGAAGAAGGAAAGCAGAAGAGAAGAAACAAAGAACTGAGTTTTCCCTTCCTAACTTTCCTATCTCTGTTTAAGGCTTCACCCACTGCCTTTGGACTCTGCCAAGGCTCATCATCTCAGTCATAAGATCCATAGCTATAGAGCTGGGAGGGACCTCAGAGGTCACCTGAGTCTTCCCTCACTTTATAGATGATGAAACTGAGACCCACAGAGGTTCAAATTATTTCAACAAATATTTATTTAATACCTATCATGTGTTGGCTACTGAATTAAATGCTGGAGATACAACAAAAGTAAAAGGGAGAGTCTGGCCTCAAGGAACTTCCAATCTAATATAGGAAAAACATATGAACATATAGGTTGTTGCCTTGGCCAAGTCACACAGGTAGCAAGCATTAGAGGTGAGAATTGAACCAAGTCCTCTCATGTAGGTCAGTGCTTTCCCCCCTCTATTTCCCAATAAATTGCCAAGCCTTGCTTCTTGCTTCTACCCCTTTTTTCTTTACTTACAAGATTGGATAGCTAGGTTGTACAGTGAATAGAGCACTGGCCTTGGAGTCAGGAGGATGGGTGTCTGGTCTCAGACATTTGATACTTACTAGCTGTGTGACCTTGGGCAAGTCATTTAATCCTGATTGCCTACATCCAGTACCATTTCCAATGGTCCTGATTCATATCTGGTCATTGGACCTATATGACTCTGAAGGAGAAAGTGAGACTGGTGACCTAGTACAGTCCCCCTCACTCAAATCCAATTCACATGCTTGTCATGGATCACCTCCCTGATGTGTCATGGTCTTCTTCAAGAATGGAGAACAAACATTATTATTCACAAGACCACCAATCTTAGTTCAGAATCTCATCACCTCTAACTTGTTCTGTTCTATGACTGGAAACCCTTAATTGGTCTCCCTGACTCTAGTTTCTCATTTCTTCCATCTACCTATCACAAAACAGCTATATTGATATTTGTAAAATACAGATTGTTTCCTCTTCAAGAAGCTTCTCTAGCTCCCTATTGCCTCCTGAAAAGTCTACAAATTCTTCAGTTAGAGTTTAAAAGACTGTCACAGTCCAATTACAGCCTACCTTACCAGGCTTTTTCCATAGTGCTGTCCTTCATACTTTCTATGGTCCAGTCAAACTAGCATCCATACTGTTTTCCTAATAAGACACTCCATCTCCCCTATGGCCATCTCTCATGATTGAAATGAGTTCTTTCCTCTCCTTTCCTCCTTTCCTCCACCTATTGGAATTCCTAGTTTTCTTCAAAGCTCAACTCAGATGCTATTTCTTCAAAGATATCTTTTTATGATCCCCAACACCATTTCTAGTGTTCTATCCCCACCCACTCCCCAAATCCCCCTCTATATATTTTAGGTTTCTTTAGATATACACATGTTGTCTCCTTACTAACAGAGTGGATACATCTTATGGACAGGGACTGTCTTACTTTTGTTTTTGTAATCTCAGAGCCTGACAGATGGTGGACATTTAAGAAATGTTTGTTGAATGAATCACACTCCCAAACTGCACATCCTTTCTTATTCTCTTTTGTTCTTGTCTGAGAAAGAAGGGAGCATTCTTTTTAAAGCCACCTCCCCCTCCTTTTATTCTTGATCCTATCCTTTCCTAACTCAAGTCTTCCTTGGCAAGACAGAAAACTTCTAACATTTGTTTTTGTTCACCCTTCTTTCTCAAAGAGGACCAAAGACATTAGGAGGGTCATGTCTTGATTTGCAAATGAATTAAGTGAGGCAGAACTGTGTGAAGTCACTGTCTCACTCTCCAAAGTCATCAAAGTCCAGTGGCAAGACCTAGGTCAGGACATGTATCATTGAACACAGCACCTAACAATCAGTGCTACCCAAAAGTGGGCTGGAATGTTTCAGAAGGTAGTTAGTTTCCCTTCACTAGATGCAGCTGCAACAAGGAGGATGTAACATCTCTACAAGTCAGAATCCTGTAGCTTATATATATATATATATATATACACACATATATGTATATAGTACATATGACATTTTTATGTTTTATATTATACATGTATTTATCATGTATATATTTATATAATGTTTTATATAAAAGTATATGTATATAAAATATAGGTCCTAAGACATAGAATTTCAGTGGTTCAGAGGAATCCAGGATAAGAAAACTCTTACAAATTTACCTTCTTGATCACTTTTATTATTTGAAAGTTACCAAGAGAAGAAACTAGATGGTTAAATGGATAAAGCACTGGGTCCAGAATCAGGAAGATCTGAGTTAAAATCCTCTCTCAGACATTAGCTTTAAGATTCTTGGCAAAGGATGTTGGCCTCACCTTCCTCAACCATTTAATGGGGATAGGAATAGTACCTGCATCACAGAATCAAATGGGATGTTTGTAAACTTCCTGCCACATAATAAATTTAATAAATTCTTCTACTCTTTCTGCCCCACCTCAATTTTGAAGCTAATGAAAATACATTTTTCCATTTGGTTTCTGACACTGACAGTTATGAGAGAATAGCAAAATTGCTGAAGCAGTCTCTGATTGCTTTAATTTTCTTGTTTGATGTTGGCAAAGCATCACAACTTCAAATTTGTGCTTCTTGATTATAATCTATTTAAGTATAGAAATTTAAATACATATACTTTATTTAACTTTATACTTTCTACCAAGAGGACTTGCCAGATCTCAAAACACATCCTGCCCAGATTAAAACTTTTATTCTTTAGATCAATATACATTTTTCCCTGGCAAAGTTCAATGAATCAAAACAGATTTGTGATAATCGCCTTGCCAGAAGTGCTTTGCATTACAAGTTGGAAGGCTGGCTTAAAAACTCATTAACACAGATTGATATATTTATAAATCTGATTTGAGAGTACCTTAGGGGTCACCTCCCTCCCAATGCTGTGTTTTGCAATGTCCCTGATAAGGATTCAGCCTCTTCTTAAATGTTTTAATTGATGGAGAGCTCAATACTTAACAAAGTTACTGATGACATTAAGGGATAGCTTTCCTTGCTGGAAAGCTCTTCCTTATCTACCTACAACTTCTACTCACTGCTCATAGTTCTTCCCATTGAATCAACACAGCACTAATATTACATTTGTTCCTTTTAAAAATTCTATTTGTTCATTTTAGAAAATTCCCTGGAGATCTTTTTATTTCAGAGCTCTGCTTATTTATAGAATAATGATAACACTCTCCTATATCCTGGGAAATTTCAATTCCCTGATACAAGGGGAGGAAAACTTTGTCCAATAACAACAGTTATCACTATAACTGACATTTCAGGTTTGCAAAGTGATTCATGCATTATCTTTCTTGATTCTCAGAATCTAGTATGATCAGTAACTGGTAGTATTAGAATTTCATTTTATAGTTAAGGGAAATATCTTACTCTAGGTCTCACAAATAGTAAATATAGGAAATTTATTTCAAACTCTTATCACTCATGGCTCCTCATCCAGTGTATTATCTATTATACAACTCTTCTTTCCTCCTGGGGTAATTCTGAATCCTCCTTTGGTTTCCTGAGCTTGCAACAAGAAGTTTCTGTGCTAGACATGCCTTTCTATTCAACATATCTTCCTTTTTCCAGAATCTCTATGCCTCAAACTTCCCAATAGCTACCATCTTGATATTCCATGATACAACCTTGGTGGCTCCTTATCTATGATATCAGAGCCAAGAAACAAACTGCAACATCCAGTCAAAGACCCCTAATCCTCTTCTCCATTCCAGAGCTAACAATGCATAGAGTGAGAAAAGATTAAGGAAACTCACCCATTGAACTAAAGGAATGGTAAGAACTTAGTGTAACACTCACCAAGTCCAAGAAAAAGCCTTCCTCAGATCAGTCATGAACCTCCTCCTTTTACTTTGATCTCAAGATCATCACACTTGAAGTCCTAGAAACATCCTTGCTTATGATGTGTGTGTATATACACATATAATATACATATGTATATGTATATGTATATGTATATGTATATATATATTGCTAACATATCCTTTTCCATTCATTTCTGGAGGTATTAGCGCATACCTTGGTTTGGAGTTTCAGAAGTAAGTGATGGAGGATGGGATGATGTTTCCAAATCATGTTTTTCCTTTTTTATTGTTTTTGTCTCTATCTGTGCTCCTAGTTTTGGATGTTTCAAGTTATATTTCAAGTCTTTTCTCAATTTCACCAAATGATATCCTTTTTACCAAAAAAAATCCTGGTCTAATTCTTGTATGAAGCCCCTAGTAAGACCTCAAACCAGAACATTACACTAACCCACCTCCCAAATTTTGCCCCTGATCATCCTGTATATCTTTCAAATTGTGTGATGTTTGAGATTTCAGAGACCATACATAATCCAGATAATGGAATTAACAAGTTTTTCTACAAAGTGGTGCATTTTGATAACATCTTAGATGATGCCAACTTTAAGTGAAAGGCACAAAAGTCTGTCTACTGAAGAGGGACCTTTACAGTTTTGTACAATTCTGTTGGCATGTGTATGTCTGCTCAAAAGTGGGTAAATAGGCTTCCTCAAAGAAAGAGATAATATATATATATAATATTTATATATAATCTATATATATATAAATAATGGTTGCTGCCATTTTTATTTACTTGGTGAAACCTTCTGCTGGAGAGTACAGTAATCTGGTAGTTGACTTGAAAACCTAGTACATATCTGGTTCCCACATACAAGGATGTGTATAGTCTGTACTATATTATTTTTATCATTTCTTTCAAACAATGTAAGAGGAAACAGAAATTTACAATGCTGGTTAGAAAAATCTCCAAGGACCATGGAAGATGCATGATATCAAGACTCTCCTGATTCTTTCCTTTTTCCTCCTTTCATCTCCCTAAACTCATCCTGGGAGAATTTCTTACTTTGAGTCATGAGAACTCTCTAGTATACAAGGACATATTGTGTAGCCTCAGTTCTCACACAAAACCTCAGAGCAGATGTTGAATTCTAGCACCCTAGTGTGAATCTTTACTATCATGATCAATGTGAAAGTATAAAAAACTAATTCGACTAAGCTCAATTTATGCTTCAAGAATCTGTGATCTCATCACCATTAGAAAATCCCTTCACTTGAACAAATCACAAATACTCAAAATTAAGAAATGCTAAGCAGATTCTCCCTCCTGTGCAGAGTAATTTTCCCCAAAGACTTACTTTAATTCACTTTATGAGAGTATGAAGTAGGATATATGGGGTGTTTAGATAAAACTAACATCTCTGGTATGAGGGCTGCTCATCTACCTTTGGTGTACACTTTTACCCAACTCTCACCTGTAACTCCAAGAAGTTCTAGCACATGTAACAGCCATCTTTGCAGATGGAAACCAATGACCTCAAAACTATCAGTGAGTTAGGGGGATTTCTTTCCCCAAGCATGTAAAAACTTTCCCTGGTGGAATGAAAGAATGAGAGCAATTTGTTCCAGTGGCCATGAAGGCAATTTAAGTAGGGACTGTGGAATACTTCATCCTAGGTCATAACTAGTTGCCTTGACTTTTGTCCAGTAACAGGAAGAGAGAATGAGGCTGAATATTTTGCACAACTCTGCCTCTTGTAAATCCATATGCAATTCATGTGCAAGTCAAAGCAACTCAGAATGTCAAACAACATAAAGTCGATCCTAGATTATTAAAGATCACATCAATAGACCTTATGTTAGCAAAAACAACCAAACTACAAATATGGACTCAGGGACTAAGCATCTATTCTCTAACGATCATCTGAACTATATTCATAAATTTTCACCCTCAGGTTTACCCATAGGATAATGAAACATTTTGTTACAGAAATTCTAGGTTGTAGGACCATGGGTAAGAATTTTGTTCATATTAAAATTTTACAAGACTGTTGAGGGGCTTCATGCCTGATCTTTTCCAATTCTTAGCTTTATTGTATTTTTCAAATAGAGTTATAAATTCACCAAATTGTGATGTTTTATGGTTTCTACCTCTAGGCAACTCTACCATTAAATTAGAAAAGAGATCTACCTTCATTCAGAACAGAGTACCAAACCTCCCTTTTTGTCTCTTCTTGAAAGGCAAGATGGTATAGAGCAGTAGTTCCTCAAATGTAGTCTAGGTACTCCTGAGGGTCCCTAAGGCCCCTTCACAAAGGACATGTGAAGTCAAAGCTATTTTCATAATAATAATAATTAATTTCTAATACTATTCATAAACAATAAATAAATTGCAAATTATAATAAAGAATAATATTTAACAGTAAATGTGAATAAACATAATCCACATAAATAAAGTATCTTTGGAGGGTCCTCATTAAGTTTTTTAAATTATTAATTTTTCCAACTTCATGCAAGAAGTGTTTCAATAATCATTTTTTTGGTAAAGTTTTGAGTTTCACATTTTTCTCCCTCCCTTCCTTCCCTCCCCTCTCCTCCTAATAGAAAGCAGTCTAAAAAAACTTATAGATGTATTACTATATTAAACATATTTCCATATTAATCATGTTGTGAAAAAAGAATCAGAACAAAAAGGGAAAAAACCATGAGAGGGAAAAAACCATAAAACATAAAACAAAATTGAAAAATTAAAAATAGTAAGCTTTGGTCTGCATTCAGACTCTAAAGTTCTTGCTCTGGATGTGAGTGGTAATTTCCATCACAAGTCCTTTAGAACTGCCTTTAATTATTTTGCTATTGAGATGAACAAGTCCATCATAGTTGAGCATCATACAATGTTGCTATTAATGTGTACAATGTTCTTCTGGTTCTGTTCGCTTCTCTCAGTATCAGTTAATACAAGTCTTTCCAGTCTTTTTCTGAAGTCCTACCCCTCATGATTTCTTACAGAACAATAGTATTCAATCATATGCATAAAACCACAATTTGTTCAGCCATTCTCCAATTGATGGGCATCCCCTTAATTTCCAATTCTTTGCCATTATGGAAGAAACTTCTATAAGTACCTTTGCACTTGTGGGGGTTTTGACCTTTTTTGTGATCACTTTGGGATACAAACCTAGTTTTGGTATTACTGGATCAAAGAGTATGCACAGTTTTATTGTCCTTTGAGTGTAGTTACAAATTGCTATCCATAAAGGTTGGATCATCACACAACTCCACCAGAAACCTGTTAGTGTCCCAGTTTTTCCACATTCCCATCAGCAATGACCATTTTCCTTTTTTCTCATATTGACCAACATGATAGGTGCACAGTAATAGCTCAAAATTGTTTTAATGTACATTTCTTAATCAATAATGATTTAGAGAAATTTTCATAAGATTAAAGTTTTAATTTCTTCATCTGAAAACTGCCTATTCATATCTTTTGACCATTGATCAATTGGAGAATAACTTATATTCTTATAAATTTGACTCAGTTCTCTATGTAGTTTTAAAAATGAATCCTTTATCAGACTCTAGCTATGAAAATTGCTTCCCAATTTATTGTATTCCTTTTAATCTTGGTTGTATTGGTTTTATTTGTGTAAAACCTTTTCAATTTAATGAAATCAAAATTTTCCACTTTGTATTTTATAATGTTCTCTATCTCTTCTTTGGTCATAAACTGCTTTCCTTTTAAGATCTGACAGATACAACTATTACTGGTTCTCCTAATTGGCTTATGGCATCTTCCTTTATGTCTAAATCCTTTAACCATTTCAACCTTATCTTGGTATAGGATGTGAGATGTTAGTTTATGCTTAGTTTCTGACATATCTTCCAGTTTACCCAACAGATTTTATCAAAAAGTGAGTTCTAAAGTCTTTGGGTGGAACAAACAATAATAGCCATTTACTACTATTTCTTTTATACCTAATCTATTCTCCTTATCTGGCATTCTATTTCTTAGTCAGTACCAAACAGTTAAGATGAATTTGTAATATAATTTTAGATGTGTTACAGCTAGGCTACTTTCCTTTGCACTTTTTAAAATTTAATTAATAATGATATTCTTGATATTCTTGACCTTTTGTTTCTCCATATGAATTTAGTTACTATTTTTTCTAATTGGAAAAAGTAATTGTTGGTAATTTAATTGGTATAGCACTGAATAAGTAATTATTTTAGGTAGAATTGTCATTTTTATTATATTAGCTTGACCTACAAATGAGCGATTAACATTTGCCCAATTATTTATAACTGATTTCATTTGTGTAAAAATTGTATTAGTGGTTCTCAAACTTTTGGTCTCAGAAACCTGTTAGGTTGTTAAAATTTATTGAAGAGATTTTATTTGTAAGGATTATGCTTATTGGTGTTTATTTTAAAAAAGAAAAAAGAAAACCAAATAACCAGAAAATTATAATTGTTTTCATGTTGTTTCTGAGTTTGTCTTGACAGGAAGATCCCCCAAATATTTTATGTTGTCTACAGTTACTTTAAATGGAATTTTTCTTTCTATCTCTTGCTGCTGGGCCTTGTTGGCAATATATAGAAATGCTAACTATTCATGTGGGTTTATTTTATATCCTGCAACTTTGCTAAAGTTGTTAATTCTTTCAAGTAGTTTTTTTAGTTGATTTTTTTTTCAGATCCTCTAAGTATTCCATTATATCATCTGCAAAGACTAAGAATTTTGTTTCTTCATTACCTATTCTAATTCTGTCAGTTTTTTCTTCTCTTACTGCTGAAGTTAACATTTCTAATATAATATTGAATAATAATGGTCCTAACAGCCATCCTAGTTTCACATGTGATCTTACTGGGAATGTTCTAGCTTATCCCCATTATATATAATACTTATTGATGGTTTTAGATAGATACTGCTTATCATTTTAAGGAAAACTGCATTTATTCCTATGTTCTTTAGTATTTTTAATGGGAATGGGTACTTATTTGCCAAAAGGTTTTTCAGCATCTATTGAGATAATTATATGATTCCTGTTTGTTTTGTTATTTATATGGTCATTTATACTGATAATTTTCCAAATATAGAACCAAATATTGAACCAGCAGTGCATTCCTGATATAAAACATATATGATCAAAGTATATTGTCCTATTGATAACTTGTTGCAATCTCTTTGCTAATATTTTATTCAAAATGTTTATATCAATATTCATTAGGGAAATTGGTCTACGATTTTCTGTTTTGACCCTTCCTGGTTTATGTATCAGCATCATATTGGTGTCATAGAAGGAATTTAGCAAAACTCCTTCTTCACCTATTTTTTCAAATACTTTAAACAGAATTAGAAATAATTGTTCTTTAAATATACGACAGAATCCATTTGTGAATTCATCTGACTCTGGAGAATTTTTCTTAGGCAGTTTATTGATGGTTTGTTCACTTTCTTTTTCTGAAATGGGGTTAAGTATTTAATTTCCTTTTCTGTTATTCTGGGCAATTTATATTTTGGTAAATATTCATCCATTTCACTTAGATTGTCAAATTTATTGGATACAGTTGGGCAAAATAGCTTCAAATTATCAATTTTCTCCTCATTAATGATGAATTCATTTTTTTCACTTTTGATACTCGTTATTTGGTTTTCTTCTTTCTTTTATTAAATAAACATCAATAAATATAATCTACATTAATAAAATCTGCTTGGAGGGTCCTCAATAAATTTTAAGAATCTAACAGGTTCTGAAGAGCAAAAAGCTTGAAAACCACTAATAAAAATGAAAATAGAACTGACTTCAAATCAAAAAGACCTTCATTCACTTTCTTAAACTCAGTTTTCTTTCCCTTACAATAGGTATAATACCTGAAGTGACTACAATAGATGCTGTGAGGTTCAAATAAGACAAAACAGGGAAAAACTTTACAGATGATAAAGTATTTTTCCTTTTTTCTTCTTGTTTTGAATTGGTATAATCCAATCTCTCCACAGTGCCTAATGAATGTCCCATGTCTATTAAAATGACTTAAGGAACATCTGAAACCAAATAAACTCAATCTTTACTCTAATCTCTGCTAACTTACATCACTAACTCAGCTCAGTCATCTCACCCCTCTGTGCCCTGAATATTCAGCAATTCTCTGACCAGAGAATGTACTAGAGTGGAAACTGATTTAGTTAGACCTGGTTTTTATTACTTATTACCCATACCACCTGGGTCAAGATCTTTAATTTCCATTGATCTCATGTTAATCATCTGTAAAATTAAAAAATTGTCCAAATTTTTTCTCTCTGAGGTCCCTCCCAATTTTAAATCCATGGATCTCAATCTTTCTTCCTTTGCATAGATCCCTTTTATTCCTTTCAGAACTAACTGTTCCCTTGGGTACATCATTTGCAAGGTATGATTATATTGAGTCTAAACAATTAAGTTAATATGATGAATTGGACACCATCCCTCCAAACACTATTACTCCATGGGTCATTATTAAAATGCACACATTTCCTAAAGGACTGGAAATAGGGGTCTCCCTGAGATGTTTCTAATTGTATGGAAAAGTATATCACATTAGTTGTCACCTTGAAAGTCACTGAGAACATTTCTTTAGGAGGCAAATTTCTATTATAGGCAGAAAAGTAAGAAGACAAATACCTCACATACAGTAATGAATTTCTCTCATCTTGACTGATGTACATGGGGCAATCAAAACACTTAAGTTGTGGAATGGCACTTATTCCTCTGGGAAAGGAGTTGTATATCTTATCTGCTAGATCTCCTTCAATGATAATTCTTTCCTCCTAGAAGATTTTGATAACAATCCAGATAGCCTGTGTAAAAAACTGTCACCCCTGCCCAAAGGATAAATATATTTTAGTCTTAAGCCTCTGAATGTCTGAGAGGATATGGGGATCCTATAAACCCTATAAATAAAAAAAATTCCTCAAAAGTATTTAAAATGATAACTTCTTTTTATAGTACCTCCACAAGATAGATTTCCTTCTTTATTCATGCAATGAAAATGCAGACCTGGTCAGGTTTCTTAAAGGTGAAAATAATATTAAATCATTAGCTTTCAGAGACTTAATGTACTAAGTAATTCAGAGCATTCTTTTCCTGGTCATGATTTCTTGGTACAGTGACTACTTACCAGTTACCCAACCTGGTATTATTTCTCTTGGATAAAATCAGTATCTGTATGTTTTGAAAATCAGTACTCTTTGTTCTTAGAATGAATTCAAGAACTATTTTTGAATATTGTTGTGCTTTGTATTCTAGCATTTCAAACAATTAAAAAAAAAGTTAGACCAGAGCTATAATTTGAATATAAAACCAATAAAGTGTGGAACCAGGTGCAGAGGTTATAGGTGCAGAGGTCAGTTTTGGATTAAGGATCCAGGCAGCTCCTTGAGAAGGTTGCTAGGTGATGACATCCTGGGACCTTGGGGGTGGTCTGGGACAAGGGAAGACATAGAAGTTCAGGAAACTTGGTTCCCACAAGAAGGAAGCTCATTTCTACATATAAACATCAGTGTGGAGTAAAGCCTCCTTCTGTCAATGCTGGTTATGTTCTGGAGAAGATCTAGCCTAGGAGTTAAATCTCTCTTCACTGTCCCTGTTGCTGTTTCTTGATCCCCTCCTCTCCTCTGTACCATAGGACTATTACACCTTATCAGGTTTGAGTCCAAAAAGTAATCAGATGCTCCACATTAAAATCCTTTTGTCTAAGAATGGTAGAAAGAGCTGCCATTGAGTTAAAGATAATAGTAACAGCCTTTATATAGCACCTACCATCAGGCACTAAGTTAAGCTCTTGACAAATATGATCTCATTTGATCTTCACAGAAATTCTGAGAGGTAGATGCAATTATCTCCATTTTACAGTTGAGGAGACTGAGGCATAGTGCCTTGCACAGGGCCATACAATTGGTAAGTGTCTGAGGGAGGATTTGAACTCATCCAGACCCAGGTGCTTTTAAAAAAATGACAATAATGATTAAGAAGAAAAGTGACAGCTAGCCTCTTTTCTAGTTTTATTCAACAACTCCATTCTTAGCTAATTCTGAAACTTGGATTCATCAGCCCTAATTATGGGCTGTCATGCTGAGCAGAAGACTCCTGACTCTTCTAACACAACAGCCCTTCAGCTAATTGAGAGGAATGAGGATGCTCCATCTTGAGGATTTCCTGGTACATCCAAGTTGTAAGTGACACAGTTCTGAGATCTATGCCATTCTGGTCACCAAACTCTCTATGCACCCCAGCTTTCAAATGGCCATCTTTAAATGGGTTCAGAATTGAACATAATCTTTTAGATGTGATCTGACCACATCAGAATATATTGGTATTAGTTTCTCCTTCATTCTGGATAGTTTAGATTCATTCAGAAATGTCAAACTGGACTAATTTTACTTAAGAAAAGCTAATATTATTTATGAAAGTCAAAGTCTATTGATTTATAGAAAAATACTATTATTATAAGCACTTCAGAGTCCAACTCAATCTCTACTGGGTAGGGGGGAGGGAACAATGAAAAAGAAAGGGAATGCCTGGCAGAGTAAAATACATCTGTGACCTTGTGCACCTTGGCTCACCACTGTCATTGTGAACATCTGACTGTAATATTGAAATTCTAGACAATTGGGGTTTGGCAATAAGTACTATTGATTGGATTAGGACACTGGCCGTTATGATGAAACTGGTCCTCCGTCTCTAAGAAATCAGGCATTTTAGGGTAGTAGACTAGCCCTGCACAAAACTATTAGAATGACTTGAAGGACAGTAGAGTGAATGGCACTCCTTATTGTGCTGGCACCACAAGAAGACGAAATACATCAGAATAATTCAGTCATGTCCATGCCTGGCCTATTGGAAATGCTTTGGTGTAGAAGGAACTGACTACTAAAAAAAATTAGCAATCTATACATGTACTTGAAATGGACTTAAAAACATAATGATTTTATTGATTACGAAAATAAAACTGGAAACAAAAATCATACACTATAGACAACGACTCCACGCTATCTTTATTATACTCCAAATCATAAAACAATGCATTGTTGACCAATGTGGAACAAGTCATAAAAAAAATTTCATCCTCAAGTCCAGGTAAACATAATGAGATGAAATCAAGAAGCTATTAAAATCCAAGGATGAAAAAGTTGAAGACCCCGAGGTCATTGAAATTCTTCCATTATTGCAATATCTACAAATTCATGAGATTGTTTTTTTAATTGGGAGGATTGGTTTTTGGAGTCAGTGGGGTTAAATGACTTGCCTAAGGTCACATTGAAGCATCTGATGCCACATTTGAACTCAGGTCCTCCTGACTCCAGGGTCACTGCTCTATCCACTGCTCCACCTAGCTGCCCTTTTCAAGTGGCAAAGACGTGGTGCTGGTTTTATTCCAGCTGAAATCTACAACATAGGGGTTCCAATGTTCATCCAAAAGCTGACTGAAATTTTCCATGTTATGTGGCATGAAGTGGTTATCCCCCAAGAATTCAAGGATGCCTCCATCATCCATCTCTCTAAAGGTAAAGGGAATAGATTGCCCTCTCACAATCACAGGGGTATTTCTCTTTTAGTCACTGCTAGTAAGACTCTTGCCAGAGTCCTTCTCAATAGACTAATCCTTCACCTAGAATAGGGTCACCTCCCTAAGAGCCAGTATGGCTTCAGAAAGAGGTGAGGAACAGGCATTATGGTGTTTGCTGCCCAACAACGCCCAGGGAAATGTCAGGAGCAGAACAAAGGTCTGTATGCAACATTTATAGATCTGGCCAAGGCTTTTGATACCATCAGTCATGAGGGTTTAAGGAAAATTATGTCAAAATTTGGTTGGTCAGATAAGTTCATTGGAAGTGTATGTTCAGGATATTGGATGATTCTCTCAAGATTTCCTTGCCACTGATGGAGTGAAATAAGTCTTCCCAAGCTTTTTAGCATGATGTTTTCAACTATTACCAGAAACTTTCCCTGAGGATGAACATGGCATCAAGATCAGCTATCACACTGATGGCAAATTTTCAATTTGAAAATGCTACAAGCCAAGACAAAGTGGAGGGAGTGTTGGTTCATAATCTTCTGTTTGCAGATGACTGTACACTCAATGTAGCCTCTGAAGCTGAGATGCAGTAAAGTATGGATTGATTCTCTTCTGCTCCTTCTAATTTTGATTAACACCAAGAAAACACAGGTGTTCCATCAGTCAGCACCATACCATCCATATGTGAAACCATCAATTATGGCAAATGGAGCATTAATGAATACTGTGACTATCCTCCTTACTTATCTTTTTTACATATTGACAATGAGAATGACACACACACACACATTTCCCAAGCTAGTTTAGTATTTAAGATGCTCCAAAAGAAAGTATGGGAGAGAAGAGGTATTAGACTGACTACCAGATGGAAGCTCTACAGAACCATTGTGCTGACCTCATTACTGTATGCCCATGAAATCTGAACAGTCTACCAGTACCATGTCAGGAAACTGAATCATTTCCATTTAAATTGTCTTAAGAAGATTATGAAGATTGGGGCAGCTAGGTGGCACAGTGGATAAAGCACTGGCCCTGGAGTCAGGAGTACCTGGGTTCAAATCCAGTCTCAGACACTTATACCTAGCTGTGTGGCCTTGGGCAAGCCAATTAACCCCATTTGCCTTGCAAAAACCTAAAAAAAAAGAAGATTATATGAAGATCACTTGCAAGAAAAGATACTAGACACTGAGGTCCTTTCTCAAACTAAACTGCCTAGCAGTCCCACATTACTACAGAGAGTGCAACTATGATGGGCTGTACACATTGTTAGAAAGCCAGAAGTATGCTTGCCAAAAAAGAGTATTCTGTGGAGAACTCCCCTAGGCAAAAGCTCACAAGGTAGGTCAGAAGAAGCAATACCCAGACTCACTGAAGGTCTCATTGAAGAACCTTCATCAGTGAGGGTACTGCACTCACTCTATGAGGAAAGCACAATTGAAGCAGTTCAAAGGAAACATGACATACATAAATTTAGAGTAAAGACCCCAAGTGTTCATATGGTCTATTTATGCCCTATCTGGAATAGAACATTCCAAGCTAGCATTGGTCTGATCAGTCATAGTAGGACATACTATAATTTGTATCAAACATAGTGATGTCATTTTGGTCTTCTTCAAAAATGAAGGACAAGAACCAATCATCTACGAATTATATCAAATAACCAAAAAGATGGAAAGATCTCAACTGTGTGTTTACTCTGCTGGGTAGTTCCTTATTTTGCCATTGTTCTCACCCTGCCACTCACTATCTGGTGGATATTGAATTGAGTTTTGAAATATTTATTGTTGCTGTTCATCCTTTGTTTTCAAAGAGGACCAATGACATCATGGGATGATTTCTTGATTTACCATGTGAATTGAATTTAGGTGAGACAGAGTTGATACAGACATTGGTATTGTTTGGTAATACATTTGCATCCAAAGACAGAGTCTTTGTGACTCTATGGACCTTGGCGTGCCAGACCCTGCTATCCTCCTGAAATCTGTCCAAGCTTATGTTCTTTGCTTCCAAGATACTATCTATTCATCTCATCCTCTGCCAACCGAGATATGTGGGTTTTTTCTATAATAAAACAAATATCACAATAAAGCAAATCATATTTATTTTGGTTTCAAAATGCATACATTGTAATCCATTAAGTATGCAATAATATTTGTCCAAATTGAAAACAATGTATATACTGTCTTTTAAAAATACTTTATTGCTAAAAATGCTAACCATAATCTGAATCTTCAGTGAGTCATAATCTTTCTGCTGGTGCAGAGATCTTGCCTTGATGTTGATGGCCACTATCTGATCAGGGTGGTGGTCATTAAAGACTGGAGTGACTGTGGCAATTTCTTAAAATAAGACAACAAGTTTGCCATATCAACTGTCTCTCTTTCTTTCACTTGAACACTTAGAGGCCATTGTAAGGTTATTAACTAACATAATTTCAAAGACATTGTACCTCAGGGAACTGGGAGGCCCAAGAGGACACTGGAGGGATGGGCTGGTCTGTGGAGTAGTCAGAAAATATGCAACATTTATCAATTAAGTTCACAGCTTTATGTAATTGCAGTTCACTTCTTCAGTAGTAACATTGAAATGATCATATGATAAATATAACAATAATTAAAAAGTTTGAAATACTGTGAAAATTATTTAAATGTGACAATGTTAGTACATGCTGTTGGGAAAAATGACACCAATAGACATGTTTGATGCGGGATTGTCACAGACTTGCAATATATAAAAAAACCATAATATCTGCAAAGCACAATACATGAAATACAATAAAGCAAGGTATGCCTGTTATTATTATACAAGCCTGTGACTGTGATGTATAAAATTGCAGTTTTTCATAAGTGAAGTTAGCCTGGCCTAACATTTCTGAATGAATCTAAACTATGCAGAATGAAGGAGGAACTAATACCTTTGCATTCTAACTTGGTCAGATGGCATCTAAAAGATTATATTCAGCTATGAACACATTTGACAAAGATCATTTGAAAGTTGGAACATGTAAAGAATCTAGTAATTAGAATAGCAATATGCCTGAAAACCATGTCACAAAGTGATACATCAAAAGATTTCAAAGAAGAAAATGGGCATACTTACACTGGAATTTCATAAAATTTCATTTAAAAAGCACTGGGTTCCCAAAAAACCCATTTGAAGTTTGACAGCATGAATCCAACCAACTGACCAATTATTTAAAACAGATAGATAGAAAGATAGAGAGAGAGAGAGAGAGAGAGAGAGAGAGAGAGAGACTAATTAAGAAATAAAAAAACTTTGCAATTAAAGAAAGATTATTTTTAAGGAGCCTAAACTTAGAGATCAATGCAGATTATACAAGGAAAAGGTAGAAACTGTGCAACACCTCACTGCAAAAGCTATAAAAATTGAGAACCTTCTGAATATCTAGGAAGACATGACCAGGTAGCTAGACTTTTATGTGGAAATTTTTCTTTCATAGACTAACAGACAAATCCTTTTACTGCAAAAATCTCAAAATATGCTAGAAAACAAAATCAATAAACTAATATTTTAGCTAACAGTCCATTATCATAAACTAAATTGTTTTTCATAAATGTTATAACATTGCTCTATAAAAGCATTTTAAATAGTATCTTCCCAATTATGTGTCAAGACAATTTTTAGCATTCATTTTTTGCAAGATTTTGAGTTCCAAATTTTGCTTTCTTCCTCCCTCCCTCTTCTCCACTCTTCCTTAAATGATAGGGGATTTGATATAGATTATACATGTGTTATCATATAAAACATATTTCCATATTAGTCATAGTTGTAAAATAAAGAAACAGATCAAAAGGGAAAAACACACAAAAAAAGAATAAAGTGGAAAAAAATATGCTTTTATATGTATTCAGAATCAATTAGTTCTTTATTTGGATGTGGATAGCATGTTCATTAGTTTCCTTAGACCCCTTTGTTCTTGTCTCAGAACATTGTGTTGCTGAGAAGAGTTGAGTCATACATAGTTGATCACACAATATTTTTGATGCAATGTCTTCCTGGTTCTACCCATATCATTTTGCAGCAGTTCATATAAGTCTTTCCAGGTTTTTGAGAAATCTGCCTGTTCATCATTTCTAATTAAAGCAATATACCATTTATCTTCATATATCATACTTGTTCAGTCATTCCCCAATTGCTAGGTATTCCCTCAATTTCCAATATTTTGCCACCATGAAAAGGATTGCTATAAATATTTTTGCACATGAATGTCTCTCCCCCTTTTTATGATCTCTTGGGGATACAGACCTAGTAGGATATTGTTAGACCAGAGGGTATATACAGTTTGATTGACCTTTGGCCATAAAGAAAAAGATATACATATGTGTGTGTGTGTGTGTATGTGTGTGTGTGTGTGTGTGTGTATACATATATATATATATATATTCATTCATTCATTTGTTTGTTTTGGGAGAGGCAATATGGCAGAGTCATATATCTAGTAAGTGCCAAGTGTCTGGGACTGAAGAACATTTTTAATAGTTTCTCCATATCCAGTATCCACATTCTCCAAGGAACATGGAACCAAAAGCTTTCCTGAAGCAGAGACCTAGCCTAGAGTATCTGAGATGGTAGAAAAGGGTAAGGTACCTACCAGTTTTATTACTCTTTGCTAGTAGAGTTTTCATCTACTATTATTTAGATTTTAGTTAAGCTGAGGATTCTGAAGAGTTGAGTAGTGTGGGGGCTGAGAAGTGGAGGTTGGGGTGGGTAAACATAAAATTGGCTGTTGAACTGTCTAGCTTCACTGGAATGAGAAGTGCATAGCTATGTAGAAACCAGAGTTTTACTTATAATCTGCATTCTGCAGAAAGTATATATAAGTAACAGAATAAATCCGAAGTCATTTAGCCAACCCCTCATTTTACAGATGAGAAAAAAGTCTAGAAAATAAAACATCTCTCAAAGATCACACTTGATAACAATATATGACTATTAAAAAAGATGAAATTTGAACCCAGAGGGGTGGCTAGGTGGTGCAGTGGATAGAGCATTGGCCCTGGAGTCAGGAGTATCTGAGTTCAAATCCAGCCTCAGACACTTAATAATTACCTGGCTGTGTGTCCTTGGGCAAGCCATTTAACCCCATTGTCCATTGTCTTGCAAAAATCCTAAAAAAAAATTTGAACCCAGATCTTGAGGCCAAATTTAGATTTTGGTCCACAGCATGTTCTTTGGCAACATTTAACTTCCTTTCCTCTCTCTTATTATTTCTTCCTACCAGTAGTCTTTGTTGTTAATTCAGTTGTATCCAACTTTTCATTTGGGGTATTCTTGGCAAAGATACTGCAGTGCTTTGCCATTTCCTTCTCCAGCTTATTTGACAGAAGAGGAAACAGAGGCAAATAGGATTAAGTTACTTGCCCAGTCACACAACTAGTGTCTAAGGCTAGATTTGAACTCAAATGAAGATGAGTCCACTGTATATCCTAACTGCCCCACCTAGCTGGTTTTTAAGGTAGGTAGCTTCTTCAGGAGGATATTCTTCAGGAAGAATGTGAATAACTGTTACATTTAACTTGTTGGGTGAGCAGAGATCTTCATTAAATGTTTGGTTTTTCTCTTCTTTCTATCTTGTTGCTTTCTTTGACATGTGGTTGTGAGGGCAGGTGTAGCAGACTTTGAGAATACAACCTGGCTGCTTGTGTTCTGGGAAGATTTAATTGGAAGGAAACAAAAGAACTGTCTTCTTCCCACTTTTGGAAGAGAGATCTGTGGACTCTCCTAGGAATCATGGTCAGAGACAGGGCAGGCATTTTGGAGCTGAACAACTGTTGTAGTAGAAGGAAATGGGGGTTGGGGGGTAGAGAGGAGAATTGCAGGTTGCTGGCATCTTCATCTGGGGAGAGTTGAGAGGACTGCTGTGACCAGAATATGTTGAACTTTTTGTTGGCTGAGAATCCAGGCAGCTGATGGGTAAAACCACTTCCTCCCTCCCTCTTCACTTTGTGTTCTAGAAAACTGAATGTCTTCTGCTCTCTGGAGTGGTTATTTGCTATTTTAAGTAGTACTTTAATAATCTGACCTATTTTAACTTCTTTGGATGAAGGTGTATTCTTATTTGTGAACAAGAATAAAAGAATATTGGTTTGAGTAGATAGAGATATAGAAAGGACTATGGTTAAGCCAGGTCTGGAAGTTTCTCCTGGCTATGGCTACAGCTAAATCAGGAGAGATTCATATAGTTTTTTTTATCTTGATTTTGGATAAGTTTATCAAAAATGGAAAACTAAAATGTGTTTTCCTTCTTCCCCTCAGGCTGTCAGAGCACTTTTTTAATTTTTATGCTCTCTGGGTTCTCTGATCATGTGACCTCATTCACTTCTCTTTAAAGCATGACCAGAGAAAAGTCTGTGCTTGGGGGGAGTTGAAGGTGGTCCTGAGGAAATCACTCTTTGTAGGTAGGAGAAAGAACCATTTTTCTAGGGTAAGAGGTGGAGAAGGAAGTGTTTTATTTCCTGCACCTTCAGCTTAACAGGATCAGGTGCAGATGATACCCAAGGAACAAAGGGAGGTAGAGGGGAGAATGAAGTTAAGGTCAGGAAAGGCTGCTCTGCTTGGACTTGCTCATGCTGTGATGGTATAAACAAAGAGACTGATTCTGATCTCACCACCCACCTCCTCCCATCCAAAAGTAATGGTATAATTTTGTTGGGTCCTCTTGACTACCTAACAGATGTCAGGTGTGGTGTTGTGGAGCAGATGCAACAGAGAGTCCAAACTAAAAGAGAGAAGATGATAAAAATGAAAGGGAAAGAAGATGAGAAGCTTCCAAGTGACCTGTTGGTGACTTGTATTGTGGTAATCCCAACAAGGTCTTAAACAGATTCCTGGATAAGATCTGTAAACACTCAACAGAACTGAATTGGCACAGGAAAAATCAAGTTGAAGAAGAATGCCTATTTATCAGATACTATAAAGTTGGTCAATCTTTAGAGCCTCTCTCTCTGTGTCTATTGCTCTCTATATCTGTCTATCTGTCTCTCCATCTGACTTTGGCTGTATATGTATCTATGTCTCTCTGTCTCTCTATCTCTATCTCTGTCTTCCTGCCTGTCTCTGTCTTAGTCTCTCTATGTCTGTGTCTGTGCTTAGGTCTCTGTCTCTGTGTCTGTTTCTTTCTCTTTCTTCCTCTCTTCATTTGATGATCTCAAATTATGGGAAACTACCACTTGGAGCAGGCAGCCCAAAAGACTGATTCTCAATTCAAGGTAAACTCAAAGAATCCCAGAATATTAAAGTTAAAAGACATCTCTGGGGCAGTTCATTAAACTCATTCCTAAGAAATAGTCATAAGATCATAGGTATAGGAGCTTTTAAGGTCATTGAGTCTAAAGCTATCTGCTTGAAGATGCTTGAAGATATGAAACAAAAAGCTTCAAGATTTGCCCTATTACACCTCTAGTTAGTGCTAATTGTTAGAAAATTCTTTCTTACATCAGATCTGTCTGTTTTTCTATTGCTCTCCATTATTCTTAGCTTTTCCCTCAGAGCCAAGTGTTTCTTTTTCTTCCATTAACATGAAATCCTTTCAAATATTTGAAGAGCTATCAAGTAACCTCTCTGACTTCCCTGGAATGTCTTTTTTTCTTCCTACTAACAATAACACATTAACATAGCACATTAAGTTTTGGGGGTTTGGGTTTTTTTTTTTAAAGACTCTGGAGTTGAATGACTTGTCCATAGTCATAAACTTACTAAGTATCTGAGACAGGATTTGAATCCAGGTCCTCTACACCCTATATCACCTACTGTATTTCCCCATGTTTAAGACAACTTAATTTTGAGGCCTGAAATTTGAAAAAAAGTGTATTACATAAAGTATTGCACTCAAGTTTTATTCATTATGAAATTAAAGGACCTTCTGTTCATAGCTTTCAGGCATCTTTTGGGCAAGTCTGGTGGGTGTACAGATGCTTAGTACATTTCATTTCATGAACCTGAAGCACCAATTGTATCCTCTTTGGAAATCAGTCACTTCTTTTTCCTCAGTAATTTTTCTTGCTTCATGCTGAACCATCTTTGTGGACACAGGAATTCCAATGGCCCTTTGCTCTTCAATTTATAGCTTCAATTCCCTCTCTAAATAATGCCATTTTTAGTGACTTGCCTCTCATGGTCTTCTGCTGTGGCATTTTCAGAAGGGTTTCTTCTTCTCACAGCCAGTCTTAGATTGTTTTTCTCAGTTGGAGGAGGACCAAACTGACATTCAGCAACATGATTTCCATTACTTTTGCAAATTGGATCACTTTGAACTTGAATTCAGCATTGTATGAAAATCTTTTCTGTGCCATTTCTGGGCAGAATGTGGCAAAATGTAACCATATACCAGCAACAAATGTGAAACAATAAGCACAAAGACTTCAAGCTTGAAAAAGCAGGAAATTAAAGTAAAAAAATCTATAACCGCTACATAAGATGCTCCCAGTTTTTAGACCCCAAATTTTTTGAAAAAGGGTGTGTCATGTATGGGGAAATTCAGTACTTGCCCCTATATTAAGTTTTGCAAATGGCTGTCTTCACCACAAACCTATGTGTTAGATAGAACAAATATTAGCATCTCCATTTTACAAAAAGCAACAATCATAATAACATTTATGTACTTGCCTTATAAAACCTTAACCTATATTATCTCATATGTTCTTCACAACAACTATGGGAGGTAGGTGCCATCACTATCCCCAAGATAAAATGTAGACTGATTTGTACAAGGTCAAAGAAGCTGAAAGTATCTGAAACAATATTTGAACTTAAATCTTTCTCATTTCCATCACCTAAGCAAGACTCAAAGAGGTTATGATCAGAGAACTAGGAAGTCATGGAGAGGATTCTAAACCAGATCTCTTTGTTATTAATGCAAAATTCTATCCATTCTGCTTCTCTACCTCTCTCATAGTCATTGAACAAAGATCTAAGGAAAGAATGCTCTCCTCAATGCCTAGAAAAATGTTCCTTTTATCCTGCTGCCTGGGGTCCAAGAAAAATGTGCCTGAATTCTATACTTTATTTCTGCTTTCATATTAGATTTATATTTCTCTGCTCTCCCACCCCTGTGGGAGAGCAGAGGGATTCACTTAAATTCTCAACTGTTCACTAGTGTTGATTCCTGTTGATTCTAATTTCACTATGTCTCTCCTATAGATTCCTTTCTCTCCTCTAACAATGCCACCACCCTGATGCAAAGCTTTATTATGTCATTTGTGGATTAGACTTTTTTAAAAAATTATTTTGCTCCAAATTACATGTGAAAACAATTTTTGACAAACACTTAAATATTTTTTTAAGTTCCAGATTCTCTCCTTCCTCCCCTCATTGAAAAGAGAAGTAAAATGATAAAGGTTATTTATGCACAGTCATGTAAAACATATTTCTGGATTATTCCAAAAGCCTTCTGATTGGTATCCCTGCCTCAAGTCTCTCCATCCACCTTTAATTCAACTACCAAAGTGATTTTCCTAAGGGGCAGTTTTGACCATTTTCATTAGCCTATTCAGTAAACTTCAGTGACTCCCTATTACCTCGAAGGTCAATTATAAAATCTCCTGCTTGTCTTTTAAGACCTTCCTCCATTACCTCTCCTTCCTACCTTTCCAGTCTGTTTATATTTTATTGTCCTCCACATATGCCACAATCCAGTGACACTGGCCTCCTTACTGTTTCATGAACAAGACACTCTATCCTGTGCTTTGTCACTGCCTGACTCCAAGCTTACAATGAGTGCTCTCCCTCCTCATTTACACCTCCTAGTTTCCCTGGCTTCTTTTAAGTTTCAATTAAAATCCCACCTTCTACAAGAAGCCTTCCTAGTCCACATTAATCCCAGTAGTTCCTTTACTCTGAAAATCCGTATTTGTTACATATACAAATTCCTTATAAGTTACATTTCATAGTTACTTTGCAGAATGACTTTCCCATTAAAATGTAAACTTCTTAAGCATAGAGATTATTTTGTTTTTCTTTGTATCCTCAGCACTTAACTTAGTGCCTGCCTTAAACACTTAATAAATGTTTGTTCACTAACTGACTCTTTAGTTTCTAAGACCTAATTTAGCAGGCAGGTGGCACAATGGATAGAACCTTGATTTTGGTGTCAGGAAGATTCTTCTTCCTCAGTTCAAATCTTACTTTAAACACTTTCTGGCTGTGTGATTGTAGGCAAATTACTTAGCCCTGTTTGCCTCAGTTTTCTCATCTGTAAAATGAGCTGAAAAAGAATGGAGAATTATCAACTGACTCAACCAGTCTCTAAACCAAACAGAGCATGTCAGAGAAAGGAGAATCAGGAATCAAGAAGTTTTATGTCAAAGTAAAGGAATTGGCTTGCAAGCAAGGAGACAGATTCATGTGCCAGAGCCCTACCCTTAGTGGGGGACCCAAAGTAGTGTAAAGGCAGCTCAATATTCATACCAATGGTTATGCAGTGAGCTGTAGACCTGGCAATGAGTAGTAACAGCAACAATAAGTCAAATTTGATTCATTGCAAGATTCCATGACTGGAATATGGGTATTTGTGTGATCCTTATCTGATCTCAGAGAACATCTGGTGCTAATCAAAGTAATACAATGATAATGTGCTTTTGACAAAAGGTGAGAACACTCAGAGAGCAATTGTTATGCCAATCTCAGGGCAGAACTTGCTTGTTGGGCGTTATCTCTGAAAACCAGTATTTTAATATCTTTTAATTTCTTGACAGAACCAATCTAGGATACATGCAAAGAAAAGTCCAAATGTAGTCATGAAGAGTCAGACATGACTGAATAGAAATTGTAATGATAACAAATTAATATTTTCCTATAAAAAAAGAAGAAAAAGAAGCACCAAAACATGTTAGACCTCAGTCAAGTATGCCACCTTTTGGGTCTAATTATTTAAATTTTAAAAATTCCTTTATTTTCTATTCTTTTCATTTATAATCCTTCCCTCTTCTAACCAATAAACCCCCTAATTATAGAGGAAAAAATTAGTTGATGAAACTAATGAATACACCAATTGATGTTATTATAAATGAAAACTTTAATCCATAGGTCCCACCAGAATAAAGACAAAGGCAAGGCACATTTTATCTTTCTTCTAGGGCCAATCTTTGATTGTTCACTCTTTTGAGTATCCTCAAATAACTTTTTTGCTCAGGGAAGTGGTTCTCAGAAGCTTTTCAATGTAGAAATTCAGAATTGAATGAGCATTTTATAATCACAAAGGGTGTGCCAATGTAAGCACTGAAGAAAAAAAAATAGATAAAAACAAATCCATTCCTGTCCTTGAGCAGTTTATATTCTTTTAGGGGAAACAAGTAGTCAGTCAGTCAATAAAAATTTATTAAGCACTTACTATGTACCAATGACTTCTAAGAACTGGGCATACAAATATAAAAAAAAAAGCTGGTCTCTACTTTCAAGGTATTTACACTGGAATGACCAAAAGGTGAAAAGATGAATGGGACTAGGAAGGCACCAGGGTAGGCAATGATAGAGAGACCAGAAGACTCTGGAGGACAAAAGAATGGCAAAAGAAGAGTGCAAAAAGAATGCATCCAGATCGGAAATGGCGAAATGGCTATGCTGGGTTCCCTCCTTACATGACAGTTTGGGAATTCATGACTCCACACTATAATCAGAGCAGGCAGAGGGAGATGTGTTAACTGAGGCCGAGTCCCAAGTTTAGGATAACCAAATGCTGAGATTCCTGGGACATGGAAATCCTAAAGTAGTGCAGCCAGGTGGTAAATAAGGACACAGGCAAGTATTGTGAAATATATACAAGGCCTTGTCAGTGAATCAGAGAGAATGCTAACAACTTTGGGGTGGGGGCTCAGGAACAAGACTTTGAGAGTAGTTGGCACTTCAACTAAATCTTAAGGGGAGCAATGTATAGATTCCAGGAAATAAAGGTGAGAAAAGAGATCATTTGAGGGAGGGGAGGCATCCTGTGTAAATGCATGCACGTAGAAAAGGGGCTAGCATGTAAGGGAGGGGCAAGACGTGAAATCAACCTATAAAAAGAAAAGATTAGAGTCAGATTTAATGTAAAAGGCTCTAAATGACAAACAGAAAATTTTGCATTTTATTCTACAGGTAAAAGGAAGTCATCAAAGTTTCTTGAGCAATGAAGAGAAGTGTTCAGATAGACCTGAGCTCCAAGAATATCAATTTGGCAACAGTAGAGGAATACTATTGGGGAAAGATTCAACTAAATGATAATATGGTAGAGGTGTACATCATAAAACTACATGAGAGCAAAGGCCCTCTGTTATTTCCACAAAGCACAGATAAACAAACATTTCTTTTTATACAGAAAGAAAAACAATGTAACCTCAAGCTAAGATTTATTACAGTTGTATTTACTTTTATCAGATACTTAAGCATTCACCCACAATTTCTTCCTAAAGAATTGCTTTCAGTTACAAAGTCTAAAGAAAAGAAATAGATGCATTGACTGGTAGTCCAATACATAAATAATTTTGAAATGATGGATCTACCACCATGTCTTTAATGTTTTCTCCTGTCATGGCTACAGCAAGATGCAATATGGTGACAACAAATTCGAATACTTGCAACGACGTAAAAAAAAGTAATTAAGGGGTGGCTAGGTGGTGCAGTGGATAAAGCACTGGCCCTGGAGTCAGGAGTATCTGAGTTCAAATCCAGCCTCAGACACTTAATAATTACCTAGCTGTGTGGCCTTGGGCAAGCCACTTAACCCCATTTGCCTTGCAAAAACCTAAAAAAAAAATAATAATAATTAAGAAGTCACAAGACTTATTTTGTGTGTGTATGTGTGTATGAATAAAAATTTCTTAAGCAGCTATTATGTGCTATACAAATATGAAAATAGTCTCTGCCCTAAGGTGCTTACAATCTTATGAGGGGAGACAAAATTATAAAAAAGAAGCTGTAAAGGGGGAGGAGAAGCTGAGGAAGGAAAGGAAAAGTCTAAACAAGTAGAAACAGGTGGGAGATGAAAAAGATGGTTGACCAGAGATCCCTCCTTAAATGGAAGTGTGACTTGGGAACTGTTGCAGAAGGTCAAAGATGTGGGAGCAATGACAGTATGAGTTGAACTAACCATAAAACCAACCTCTATTGGTCACCACTTTGACAGACATTCATTTGGATACAGAAATTCTGTTATTTTTGTTTTTAAATGCCAGTTCTGCCTACTTCTCAGAATCTCATCATCTCAGCACCATGGGATTTCCCAATTGGACAGTATCTCAGAACCCATCTAGTACAATTTTTACCTGAACAAGAATTCCCTCTATAACTTACCTAACTAGATCATCAAGCCTTTGCTTGACAAGCACCAAAGGGGAGAAATCTACTATTTCCCAGATTAAGCCCATTCCATTTTTAAAATAGCTCTAATTGTAAAGAAATTTCCAATGCATCAAGCCTTTACTTCTACCCATTGTTCCTAAATCTTTAATCTCATTCAACTAATATAGGGATTAACATCCTCTTCTGAAATAAATTTAGATCTTGGAGGCTACAGTGAATCACACACAAAACCAAAACTTTGGTTCACCTAACATTAGGGAATAGATTTGTAGTCCCAAAAAGATGACATTTCTATTTTCCATTAAAATTTGCTAAACTGTGGATCCTACCACAAATCCATAAGGTAAACAATGTGGGTATTATTAATCCCTATTTTACAGTTAAGAAAACCAAGATTCAGAAAGAGTGACTTAATTATTAGGTTTCATAAGTTTAATTTGAACTAGTCTTCCTAGCTTCAAATCTAGTGTACTGTCTACTATGCCACATTATCTAACAAATACTTAGCAAAGTAATTCTTGGTTCATATCTCAAAAAAGCTGCAAATTATTACAGTGAAGACTTGAGCAGAAAAATATTTTGATCCAATCCAGTTCAAATTGAACATAAATTGAGACACAATCTAAGTGACTATTTCCCAGTTTTTCTCCCAATGACCAGCAAAAATGTTACTGGATTATTAGGGGAAATTGTTAGTGAACTATCAATACAGAATGAGAAGTATGGTATGAAACATTACCAGTGTACTGATTTGTTTTTCTTAATTGCACTTATTTGTTACAACAGAGAGCTGTACTTGGGGTGGGAGAAAGAAAAGGAATAATTAGGAAGTGACAGCAATGTTTCAAAGATTGTCAATAAAATATTGAAAGGGGAAAATTATGGCACTGGAAATTATTTATTGAACTATTTAAATGAAATTTTTAGGCAGTCAAATTCCCTGAATCACAAAGGTCTGCCATTTTCTAACTCACATTTGACTTTAATGACATAACAAGATCTGTAATAAAGTGATGACTCTTATCAATGGCATTAACTACTCATAAGGCTACCCTCTTTGGAGTTTTTATAAATTGTCTGTGGAGGAATTTTTTGTTTAGAGGTAGGAACTGGTAACTTCTGGTTTCTCTATCAAGTGAGTAGAGTATTCTTTGGTTTTTGTTTGGTTTTTGTTTTTACTTTCTCCCTCTTCTGGGGGAAGAGCAGTCATCTGAGAAGCTATTAAAGATTGATCTTCTCTCTGAGCCATAAAACATAAAAAGCACCATTTTGCTCAGGATGGACTGAAATGTAAAAAAAAAACTGAAAACAGAAAATAAATAAGAAATATTGGATACCTCCATTTATGAGGTGATTAGGGTCTAGACTAGAATAATGATAATAGATAAGACAAAAAGGGGGAAAACTTGAAACAAATTTCAGAAGAATTATGAGAATTTATGAGTGGAAGGGAATGATCAAAATAGTTCCAAGATTCTGATTTTTGATGTCAGGATCAAAGAAAGCTCTCAACATGAAGGAACCATTAGGATTTCCTCAGAGAATATTTGTATTCTACCAAAAGAAAAGTTTGTAAAATCACTAGTTCAAAGGTTGACTTCCTTTACCTTGATTCCTGACATTGTCTACTTGGTGGTTTCTCCACAATTAGAACTATGTCTTTATAGGTAAGACATGAAATGGAGAGATTAGGAAGTCAAAATAATGTCCATTTTGAATTTTAGAGATATGTAATCAAAATCTTTTAAAAGGTCAAGTTTACAAATCTTTGTAAAAAGACAAGTAAAAGACAACAGCCAGCCAACAATGTATTTGACTATGGCTACTCAGAGCAACAAGACCTTAGATTGCTCTACCTTAGTTCAAGAATAATTTGTCCATGTGATCACCTGAGGTGGGTACTCTAAATATATGTATCTCGTGTTTTCTCTGAACTGCTTCAATTCTGCTTTGCTCATAGAACACAGCACCCTTTCTAATGAGGACACACCATTCTGGGCAGTTCTGGACCAATATCTCCCATGTTGAAAAATCAGTTCCACAGTTCTTAAAAGAGAGTCCTTCAAAGTAAACCTTTATTTCATCTTTAGACCCCTCTGTGAATGCTTGCCCTCTGGAAGTTCTCTATGAAATAGGGTTTTTTTTTTTTTTTGGCGAACATTCATCTGGCATTTAAATAATGTGTCCAATACAGCATAGTTGTATTCTCTATATTAGCATTTGAATGCTTGGCAGTTTAACTGGAGAAGGGACCTCTGTGTCTGGTATCTTCCCCTGCTAGGTGATCTTCAGAATCTTCCCAAGGCAATTTTGATGGAAGCAATTCAGTTTCCTGGAATGATGCTGGTAAACTTTCACACAACAATGAGGTCAGAACAATGGCTCTGTAGTTTGGCAGTCAATCTAATATCTCTTCTTTCTCATACTTTCTTTTGGAGCCTCCCAAATACTGAGCTAGCTCTGGTAAATATATATCAACATCATTAGCAATATTTACCTCCCTAGAAAGTATACTGCCAAGGTAAGTGTAATTATTCAAAACTTCTCTATTTGCTATAACTAATTATTCCACATATGGATGGTATGGTGCTGGCTGATAGAGCACCTATGTTTTCTTGGTGTTAATTATTAGGTCAAAATTAGTACAAGAAGCAGAGGATTGACCCATACTTTGTTTCATCTCAGTTTCAAAGACTGCCTTAAGTGTACAACCATCTGCAAACAGAAAACTGAGCATCAATACTCTCTCCACTTTGGTTTTGGCTTGTAGCCTTTTCAAGTTGAAGAATTTGCCATCACTAGATGCCATGTTTATTCTGATTGAAGGCATTCAACAACATGACAGAAAACATTATGCTAAAAAGTACAGAAGCAAGGAAACAGCCTTGTTTCTCTCCATTGGTGACCAGGAAATCTCTAGAGCAAGATCCATTATCCAAAACCTGGGCAAGCATGATATCATGAAATTGAAAAACAATCCTGATAGACTTCTCCAGGCAACCAGATTTTGAAGTGACTGGTTTTTTTTAGTTTCTGCAAGGCAATAGAGTTAAGTGGCTTGCCCAAGGCCACACAGCTAGGTAATTATTAAGTGTCTGTGGCCAGATTAGAACTCAGGTACTCCTGAGTCCAGGGCCAGTGCTCTATCTACTGCACCACCTAGCCACCCCCTAGGCAACCAGATTTTGACCTAATTTTCCATAATCCCTCTTGACTTGGTCAGATCTACAAACACTGTAAATAGACCTTTATTCTGTTCCTAGTATTTTTCATAGAGTAATGGGAAAGCAAATACCATATTGACTATTCCTTGACCCTTTCTGAAGCTACACTGGTTATCAGATAGTTGACCTTCTTACAGGTGAAGAATGAGTCTATTAAAGAAGACTCTGGCAAGAATCTTGCCAGTAATGACAAAGAGAGAAACATGTGATTGTTACAGGAAAATATGACATGGTGAGACATAGTGTCATCTTGAAAAATATGAAAAGGCAATACCTTTAAGAGGAATTTGGTTCAGTTGGTTCAGTGTGTAGAATTAGGAGCAATGGTGAAAGTTGCAAAGAAGGAGCAGTACTCTAGATAAGACAGAAATTTCTCATCCTTAGATGTAAGGGATGGGAAAAGGGGAGATCAATGAACTCTATCCTTATAAGCAACCAAGACTGATTTGCTATTTCAATTCACACATATGTACATTATACAAACATGATTTCTAGTCTGTTTATCTTGTGAAAAAAATGAGTCATCAAAATTCACTAACAAGTCAAGGTTGTGTTTTATTTCCTGAATGTAATCAAGTGATGGCCTGCTATAAACTTCTGAATAGGAAGAAGGTTTAATTATCCTTTTCTTTCCTTCCCTCCTCTCCCAGGTGGCCAAATAGACCAGCCTCTGCATCTATTCTTTCCTGCTCTTGTCTTTTGACCATCTGCACTTCAAAAGCTTGGGAGGGCAAGCCACCAGAGGTTTGCAAGCTAGAGTCCATGCTAGATTTAGCAGACAACCAAGTCCTGTGAGGAATGATATCATTCCTTCAAGCAATTTGCCTGAAACAACCTAGAAGTGGATCAAAGATAGCCTTGTCCATCAGCTACACTGCATTCAGAAGTGAATATAGTAGTCAGAAATGTTTTAGTTTAAAGCAACTGGATTTGTCCACTTTCTCCCAAAAGACCAAGGGGTAGTATAGGAAAACTAAAAGTTCCTATTTCTTTAGGATATGTTAGTACACTGCTTTATCTTTTCAGTAAATATCAATTTGTAAATGCTCATTGATAACTATTTAAATGAAATTGGCCGCTAATCCCTGAAGACTATTATCATTATAAGGGAGATATTAACTGTAATTGGTGATTGATATTGGGCAGAAGATACTGAATTGGGATTCAAAATAATAAGAGAAAGATACCTCCTAATCCAATAGGAGTACCCTCAAGAACATTAAGGGAAAGCTATAGTCAGTATCACTTCATGAGCCAGTCATATGAGTGTAAGGGGTAGTTGGAATAAGATAAGGAGCCCCCTGAGTTTATATGTGCCATGTAGATCTGTCAAAAAGGGGAACTGATTGGGTAGGATGGTCAATTCTTTGAAATATTGTGAATAAGACAACTGCTTAGAGATCTTACTTGGTCCTTTCAAGCTCTGATCTATGATTCTGTGAAATTCAGAGAAAGTTGGGACAATCAAAGGCAGGATTTCAAAGTAAGGTAATTCATAAATTTAAAAAGATAAAGCTAATTTTGTCAGGGGGAAAAAAATTTTAAATGTATTGATTGGGGGTGGACAAAATTAAAAAATGAATAATCACATCGACTAAACTACAGTATTTAGTCACATTTAAATAACTTAATTGGTGTTAGAATTACACTTTATATCAATTCAATCTGTCAAGGCTTTAGCCTTGTGTACAAAGACTGTTTTCACATAAACAGTATTGTAAATAAAAGAAAAAGTAAAACAGGAAAACATTTGAAATGATCTCCCCCTATGCCTATGTGACACAGTAAAGATAGTACCAAGTCTGCAGTAAAGAAGACCTGGATTCAAATCAGGTCACAGACACTTAGTATTTATGTGTCCCTGAGCAAGTCACTTAATCTTATTTGCCTCAATTTCTTCATCTCTAAAATGTATTGGAGAAGGAAATGGCAAACCACTGCAATAACTTTGTCAGGAAAACCCCAACTAGTGGTCATTAAGAGTCAGACACAACTGAAATAACTGAACAACCACCATCTCACCACTTTCTCCTAGTCTCTGATCAAAACAGTGACAAAACAATGGAATTATTATGTTTGCTCTGGTCTCTAGATAGACCACATTTTATTTAGAAATTTAGAAGACCACATTTTATCTTAGAAATAGATTAAGGGGCAGCTAGGCAGAGCAGTGGATAAAGCACCAGCCCTGGAATCAGGAGTACCTGGGTTCAAATCTGGTCTCAGACACTTAATAATTACCTAGCTGTGTGGCCTTGGGCAAGCCACTTAACTCCATTTGCCTTGCAAAAAAAACCTAAAAAAAAGAAATAGATTAAGATGGAAGACTGATCCCTTGGTACTTCAATAGATCCAGGATGGATTGTCCACTGGACAATTAAGTATTTGCAGGTAACCTAGCCTATATCTAAACCTCTTGTATTTATGCTTTCAGAGCAGCTATGGATTATGTTTGTCTGTTTTCCTTTGAAGTGATTGTGTTTTTCTCCTCTGAGTACATTTGATTTTTTAAAATATAATCTGGGAAAGGATATTTTAATGATCTGGCCTACTTAAATGCATAAATGAGTCCATTTATATGACTGGTTGTGCTTATCTGCCAGTTTAGGAATGGACATCAAATTACAGTTTAGTTTAGAAAAACAGAGCTTATTCATAGAAACTGTCAATCAAAGATAATAGATGAATCAGCAAGTATGTGCTGAGCAGCTACAGCAAATAAACACTCTGTTTGCTGTCACATAGCTATAAAAGAAATGAAAACATAGTCCTTGCCCACAAGGATCTTATATTTTAATTTGAATGACTAGATTACCTTAATAAATCCATTAGAAAAATAATTCAGTGCTACTTTAAATGCAATTGGAATTCAGAAAAGGGAAAAGTCAAGATGACCTAGAGGAATATTATCTAATCAGGCCCATTTTAAATATGGTTTATAGCAAGCTAGTACAAGGGATAAAGTGCTGGGGCTGGAGTCAGAAAGATGAGTCTTTATGGGTACAAATCTGGCTTCAGACACAAACTAATTGTGAGACCTTGAGTAAGTCACTTAGACTAGTTTGCCTTAGTTTCCTCATCTGTAAAATGAGAAGGAAATGACAAACCACTTCAGTATTGTTGCCAAGAAAACTAGATCAGGAAGAATCATAAAAAAATTGAAAATCAAAATCAACAACAACATTAGATTCACACAAGATGGTGGAGAGAAGATAGGCACTGTGATAAGTGCTCCTCTTTCCCTTCAAAAATAACATGAGATAAACCTCTTAACAGAAATTTGATCAGCAAAACCCAGAAAGAGAAGCTAGGAGAAGAATACCTACCAAGGAGATCTGTCTCAGGGGACCATTGGTGAACCAGGAGACCAGAGCAGTGAATCAGGACAGCATCTGGGGACTTCAGTGAGTGGCAAGTGTGAGAACAAACTTTAGCTGTGAAGTCTTTGACCAGCGTGAAGAGGAGCTACAGGAGGGTCAGTTCCAGCACAGAGTCTCAGAGCACACCTGGAGAACAACCAGCTGGGCAGGGGACCTGAGCTCCATACTTTCAGCAGAACCCTTTGCCTAGAACAAACAATAAACAACCCCAACGCCACCACCACCATCCCCTCAGGGCAACATAGTTCACTCAATCCAAAGAGATTAACTCCCTCCCCCCAGAGCCCAGCCCAGTGTTCAAGGTTAACTCAGACCCTGCTGAGGACCTCAAACACTCCAGAGAAAGCAATCAGTGCCCCCTACTGGTTTATCCTTGGAATTACTAAGACAAGTGAAGCCTCTAGGATCTTCAAAAGCAAACCACTGAAAGCCAGTCTCCCCCTACTGCCACCAAGACAAGATCCTAGAAAAAATGAAAAAAGTCCAGAGGAAAAGGGGGAGTCCATGGAGAAATGCTTAGAAGAAATAGATGCTAACCTAGAGAGATCTAGCACTGTTGAGGAGAATATGAATTGGTCTCCAGCCCAGAAAGACTTCCTTGAAGAAAACAAGGAGTTTAAAAATCAATTGGAAAAACTGGGAAAAGAAACTTGAAAGAAAATTAAGATCTTGCAACAAGAAAACAAATCCTTGGAAAATACAATTGGACAAATACAAAATGAGAATAACTCTCTCAGATCTTCAATTGGGCAAATGTAAAAAGAAAATGATTCTCTCAAAACTATACTTGGGCAAATAGAAAAGTCCTTCAAATATAGAATTGACCAACTGAAAAAGGAGTTGCAAAAGATAAATGAAGAAAAATCTTCTCTAAAAAAAGAATTGAATCAGTGGAAACTAATGACTTCATGAGACAACAATATTGTGTTAAACAAAACCAAAAGATCGAAAAAATAGAAAAAAAATGTAAAATACCTCATCAGCAGAAACACTGACCTCGAGAATAGATCAAGACAGGAGAATCTGAGAATTATCGGCCTTCCTGAAAACATTGAAGAGAAAAAAAGCCTGGACTTAATATTACAGGATTTAGTGATGGAAAATTGCCCTGATATCATGGAACCAGAGGGCAAAATAGTTACTTTAAGAATACATCAATCCCCTCCAGAAAGAGACCCTAAAATGAAAACACCAAGGAATGTTGTGACCAAATTCCAGAACTATCAGATAAAAGAGAAAATCCTGCAAGTAACCAGAAAGAAACAATTTAAATACCAAGGAGCCACAGTAAGGATTATACAAGATTTGGCTACATCAACATTAAGGGATTGAAGGCACTGGAATGAGATATTCTGAAGAGTAAGGGAGCTTGGAATGCAGCCAAGAATCCACTACCTGGCAAAGCTTAGTCTTCTCTTCCAAGGAAAAAGATGGACATTTAATGAAATGGGAGACTTCCAAGATTTCATGATGAAAAGACCAGAGCTAAATAGAAAATTTGGACATCAGACAGGTGCCTCAAGAGACGCAAGAAAAGGTTTTAAAAAAACTGCTATCCAATAGGATGAAACTGGCTATATACCCACTCAGGAGAAAGTCTCATTACTCTTGAGAATTGTAACTCTGTTAGAGGAAACATACATAGCCAGAAGTGATAGACACTCATAACCCTTCTGTGACTCAGAATGATTTTAAAACAATACCTCCCTAAAAGGGGGGGGGGAGCAGTAAGGAGAAGGGAGGTTGGAGGGAGACTGAATGGGGTAAATCTCATTACATCAAGAAGTATAAAAGACTTATTGTAATTGAGGGGAAGAAGGGAGGAGGTGAGAACCACCTGAATCTTCATCCCATCAGACTTGGCTTAAAGTTAACTTAGACATACTTAGTTAAGTTAAGAAACTTATGTTACCTTTCAAGCATTAAAAGGGGAAAAGAGGGGACAGGAAGGGGGAGAAAAAGGAAAACTAATGGAAGAGAAGAAGGGGAAAGGGAAAGGGGAAAAAGGGGAGGGGGCTGATATAAGAAGGCAAACACAGTGAAGGTGACAGTATTCAGAAACAAAACACTGGGGAATATGGATAAAGGGAAAAAAAGGGAAAAATACAAACAGAAGGAAGATAGCATGGAGGGTAATAAAGAGTTAGTAATTATAACTTTGAATGTGAATGGGATGAACTCTCCCTTAAAATGTAAGTGAATAGCAAGGTGGATTAAAAACCAGAATCCTACAATATGCTGCTTCATTTGAAGAAGAGAGATACATATAGAATAAATGTAAAAGTTTGGAGCAAAATATATTTTGCTTCAGCTGAAGTAAAAAAAAGCAGGGGTAGCAATCCTTATCTCAGACAAAGCAGCTGCAAAAATAGATATCATTGGGGCAGCTAGGTGACACAGTGGATAGAGCACCAGCCATGGAGTCAGGAGTACCTAAATTCAAATCTGTCCTCAGCCACTTAATAATTACCTAGCTGTGTGGCCTTGGGCAAGCCACTTAACTCCATTGCCTTGCAAAAACCTAAAAAAATAATAGATAGCATTAAAAGAGATAAGGAAGGAAACTATATCCTCTTAAAAGGTACCATAGACAATAAAGTAATCTCAATACTAAATATGTATGCACCCAATAAGACAGCATCCAAATTCTTAGAGGAGAAATTGAAAGAGCCACAGGAAGATATAGACAGTAAATCTCTACTAGTGGGACACCTCAACCTCCCACTCTCAGATTTAGATAAATCTATTCATAAAATAAGCAAGAAAGAAGTTAAGGAGGTAAATAGATGGTTGGAAAACCTAGATATGATAGACTTATGAAGGAAACTGCATGGGGATAGAAAGGATTATGCTTTTTTTTCTGCAGTACATGGCACTCACACAAAAATTGACCATGTACTAGGACATAAAAACCTAATGATCAATTGCAGAAAGACAGAAATAGTGAATACATCTTTCTCAGATCATAATGCAATAAAAATCATATGCCAACTGGGCCAGGGAGATATAGACCCAGAACTAATTGGAAAATAAATAACCTCATTTTAATGAGTGGATACTGGGTCTCTACCCTGAAGAGATGATGAAAAAAGGGTAAAAACATCACTTGAACAAAAATACTTATAGTAACCCTTTTAGTGGTGGCAAAGAATTGGAAATCAAGTAAGTGTCCTTCAATTGGGTAATGGCTTAGCAAACTGTGGTATATGTATGTCATGGAACACTATTGTTCTATTAGAAAACAGGAGGGATAGGAATTCAGGAAAGCCTGGATGGATTTATATGAACTGATGCTGAGTGAGATGAGCAAAACCAGAAAAACATTGTTCACCCTAACAGCAACATGGGAGCACTGATCAATCTTGATGGATTTGTTCATTCCATCAGTTCAACAATCAGGGACAATTTGGAGCTGTCTGCAATGGAGAATACCATCTGTATCCAGAGAAAGAACTGTGGAGTTTGGACTATTAGCTTTAATTTAGGGTGGGGGGGAATACTGATAGCTTATTGTCTGATCTTGCTATCTCTTATATTTTATGTTCCTTCCTTAAGGAGGTTATTTCTCACTTATCACATTCAATTTGGTTAAATGTATACCATGGAAACAATGTAAGACTGGCAAAATGCCTTCTGTGGGGGGTGGGGGGAGGGAAGCAAGATTAGGGAAAAAATTGTAAAACTCAAAATAAATAAAATCTTTATAATTCAAAAAAATAAAGAATGAGTGAATCAAGCAACAAATTATAGAAAGAACTAATTATTTCATCCTAGATAATAACAATAATAAAACAACATACCAAAACCTATGGGATACACTCAAGGCATTTGTCAGGGGATATATCATATCTTTAAATGCTTACATGAGTAAATTAGAGAAAGAAGAAATCAAAGAACTAAATATGCAACTAAAAAGTTAGAGAAAGAACCAATTAACCCCCCCAATTAATTACCAAATTAGAAATTCTAAAAATTAAAAGAGAAATTAATAAAATTAAAAGCAAGAAAACTATTTAAGTAATAAATAAAACCAAGAGCTGGTTTTATGAAAAAACCCAATAAAATTGTTAAACCTCTGGTCAATTTGATTACAAAAAGAAAGAATAAATCCAAATTAATAGTATCATAAATGTATCATAAATGAAAAAGGTGAACTCACCACCAATGAGGAGAAAATTAAAGTAATAATTAGAAATTATTTTGCCCAACTCTATGCCAATAAATTTGACAATCTAAGTGAAACAGATGAATATTTACAAAAGTATAAGTTGCCCAGATTAAATAAAGAGGAAATTAAAAACCTAAATAGCCTTATCTCCAGAAAAGAAATTCAACAAGCCCTTATTGAACTCCCAAAGAAAAAAATCTCCAGGGCCAGATGGATTCACAAGTGAATTCTATCAAACATTTAAGGAACAATTGCTTCCAATTCTATATAAACTCTTTGGAAAAACAGGTGAAGACAGAACTCTTCCCAACTCTTTCTGTGACACTGATATGTGCTGATCCCTAAACCGGGAAAAGTTAAAACAGAGAAAGAAAATTATAAACCTATCTCCCTGATGAATATAGATGCTAAAATATTAAATAAAATCTTGGCAAAACAATTACAACAAGTTATCACTAGCATAATACATTATGATCAAGTAGGATTTATCCCAGGAATACAGGGTTGGTTCAACATTAGGAAAACTGTTAGTATAATTAATTATATAAACAACATGCCTATCAGAAATCATATGATCATATCAATAGATGCTGAAAAAAGCTTTTGTCAAAAAGTTAATAAAAACACTAGAGAGTGTAGGAATGAATAAATGGTTTGTTCCTTAGAATAATAAGTAGTATCTATCTGAAACTATCAACAAGCATTATATGCAATGGGGATAGGCTTGAGTCATTCCCAATATGATCAAGGGTGAAACAAGGATGTCCATTATCACCACTACTAATCAATATAATATTAGAAATGCTAGTCTTAGCAATAAGAGAAGAAAAAGAAATTGAAGGAATAGAATAGGGAAGGAGGAGACAAAACTCTCACTCTTTGTAGATGACATGATAGTATACCCAGAGAATTCCAAAAAGTAATCTAAAAAACTACTAGAAATAATTAACAACTTTAGCAAAGTAGCAGAATATAAAACAAACCCCCATAAATCATCAACATTTCTATATATGACTAGCAAGATATAGACAGAGCTAGAAAGAGAAATCCTATTCAAAGTTACCTCAGGGGGGTGGCTAGGTGGTGAAGTGGATAGAGCACTAGCCCTGGAATCAGGAGTACCTGAGTTCAAATCTGGCCTCAGACACTGAATAATTGCCTAGCTATCATTGGCCTTGGGCAAGCCATTAACCCCATTGCCTTGCAAAAAACAACCTTAAAAAAAGAGTACAAGAACAAAGTAACCTCAGACAAAATAAAATACCTGGGAGTCTACCTGCCAAGGCAGACTCAAAACTTTTTGAAAACAATTAAAAACTTATCAGATTTAAATACCTGGGCAAATGTCAACTGTTCATGGATAGGTCGAGCTAATATAATAAAAATGACAATTCTACCAAAAGTAAACTACTGTTTTAGTGTCCTACCAATCAAAATTCCAAGACATTTCTTTAATGAGTTAAAAAGAAATTGTATGTAAATTTATACAGAGAAATAAAAAGTCAAGAATTTCCAGGGATTCAATGAAAAAAAGTACAAAAGAAGGTGGCTTAGCTTTAACAGATCTAAAATTATATTATATTTTAAAGCATCTTATATAGGCTAATGTCTGGTATTGGCTAAGAAATAGAGTGGTGGATCAGTGGAATAGACTAGGTTCAATAATAGTAAATGATTATAGTAACCTGCTGTTTGATAAACTGAAAGAGTCCAGCTATTGGGATAAAAACTCTCTCTTCAATAAAATCTATTGGGAAAATTGGAAGTTAGTATGGAAGAAACTTAGATTAGATCAACACCTCATACCCTATAAAGATAAGATCCAAATGGATACAGGATTTAGACATAAAAAACAATATTATAAGCAAACTAGAATATCAAGGAATAATTTACCTGTCAGATCTATGGAAAGCAGTTTATGACCAAGGAAGAGATAGAGAACATCATTAAAAAGCAAACGAGATAATTTTGATTACATTAAATTAAAAAGCTTTTGCACAGATAAAATCACTGTAACCAAGATCAAAAGAAATGTAGTAAATTGGGAAACAATTTTTGCAAGTAGTATTTCTGACAAAGGGCTCATTTCTAAAATATACAGAGAACTGAGTCAAATTTTCAAAAAAACAAGCCATTCCCCAATTGACAAATGGTCAAAGGATATGCAAAGGCAATTTACAGATGAGTAAATTAAATCAATCTATAATCATAAGAAAAATTACTCTAAATCACTAATTATTAGAGAATTGCAAATTAAAGCATCTGAGATACCACCTCATACTTCGCAGACTGGCCAATATCAGAAAGAAAAATGATCAATGTTGGAAGGGATGTGGGAAATGTGGGACACTAATACATTGTTGGTGGAGCTGTGAACTCATCCAACCTTTCTGGAGCAATTTGGGACTATGCCCAAAAGGGCAACAAAAATGTGCATACCCTGTGATCCAGCAATACCACTACTGGGTCTATACCCTGAAGAGATTATGAAAAAGGGTAAAAACATCACTTATACAAAAATATTTATAGCAGCCCTGTTTGTGGTGGCAAAAAATTGGAAATTAAGTGAATGTCCTTCAATTGGGGAATGGTTTAATAAACTGTGGTATAAGTATGTCATGGAACACTATTGTTCTATTAGAAACCAGGAGGTATGGGAATTCAGGGAAGCCTGGAGGGATTTGCATGAACTGATGCTGAGTGAGATGAGCAGAACCTGAAACACATTGTACATCCTAACAGCAACATGGAGGTAATGATCAACCTGCCTAGATTTGCTCATTCCATCAGTGTAACAAGCAGGGACAGTTTCAGGCTATCTGAAATGGAGAATACCATCTGTATCCAGAGAAAGAATTATGGACTTTGAACAAAGCCCAAAGACTATTACCTTCAAATTAGGAAAAAAACTATTATCTTATAATGTAATTTTATTATCTCATACCTTATTTTTTTTCCTTAAGGATATGATTTCTCTTTCATCACATTCAACTGAGATCAATATATAACATGGAACCAATGCAAAGACTAACAGAATGCCTTCTGTGGGGGGTGGGGGGAGGGAAGCAAGAATGGGGGGGATTGTAAAACTCAAAATAAATAAAATCTTTCTAAAAAAATTAAAAAGAAAAAAGAAACAGTCTTCACATCTCTTCCAGGGTGGGAAGAAAAGACAACACTATTTCCTTGAAATCACATCTCCTGGAAACCCATGAAGCCTAGCTATGGAACTCTTCTTCCTTCCTGCAATGTCCTGTTATCTCAAAGCCTACTACACTGACAATTATTAAGTATTTACCATGTTTAAAGCACTATATTTATCATGGTTATACAAAGATGAAAAATAAAACTATAGCAAAAACTAATAATGAAGACACAAGAACAAAAAAGAATAAAGAAAATTTGTGAATAAAATACTTTATAACATTGGGGAAAAAATTAGATTCACTCAAGCTATGAGGTTCAATGTGGGGCAAATTGGTTTATAAGTGTGCCCCCATCCATTATTCCTTGAGAACCTATGAAAATATCCACATTCCATTTATACCAGACTAGGAGAGCAGATAAGGAAAAATCCCTTGTAAAAATGAAACTTTAAATTGGATATAAAACCATCAGCTGAGAAATGAGGGGGGCAGTTAAGTGGAACAGAGGTTAGAGCACCGTCCCTGGAGTTAGGAGGATCTGAGTTTAAATCTGGCCTCAGATCCTTAATGATTGTCTAACTGTGAGACTTTGGGCAAGTCACTTAACCCCACTGCCTTGCAAAAAAAAATAAGAAAAATAATCCTGCATTGATTGATGATGATGATATTGTTGATATTTGTTCTTCATTCTCAAAGAAGACCAGGACATCAGGGAGGTGATGTCATGACAAGCACATGAATTGGATGTGAGTGACTGGGGATACTGTGCTAAGTCACCAACCTTACTTTCTCCTCCAGAGCCATCTGACTCCAACAGCCAGACATAAATCAGGACAACTGGAGATGGTCCTGGATGTGAGACAATCAGTGTTAAGTGACCTGCCCAAGGTCTCACAGCTAGTAAGTATCTGATGCTGGATTTGAACTAAAGTTCTCCTGACTTCAAGGCCAGTATTCTTCCCACTGTGACATCTAACTGCCCTGTGGTGGCAGTGCTCTGGCCACTGTTGGAAATGGGAAGACCAAGATATAGGATACCATGGGAATCTCTGCATACATATTGTGGAGATGAGACTTCTCATGCCCAAGTAAATAATATTGGAAATAATCTATTCTAAGACTCAAATTCCCCAGAGATTGTGTGTTTATGTTATATCTGCCTATCAGTCTGCCTTTCTGTCTTCTGTGTCAATCTTTTTGTCAATCTATCTCTCCCCTTTCTCTCTCTCTCTCTCTCTCTCTCTCTCTCTCTCTCTCTCTCTCTCTCTCTCTCTCTCTTCGTCTCCTTGACTTTCTCTGTCTCTGTATGATTTCTCTGTCTCTTAGTTCCAGTGCCCTCTGATCATTATGTCCTTTTTTATCCTGTATATAGCTTGCTTTGCCTATGTTTGTTTGAATATTGTCTCCTCCCCCTTACATTGTTAGCTCCTTGAGAGCAGGAACTGTCTTTTACCTCCTTTTATATCCCCAGTACTTCTAGCACATAGTAAGTTTTTAATAAATGTTTATTGAATGCTTGATTATAAACAGGAGTTCCAAGTTTTAGAAGGCCTGTTAAACTGAAAGGCCTATATTTTCATGTTAATATAGTTCTACTAAAGTTTTCATGCCAACCATAATAATGGCAACTTCTTCCCCATCCATATCATTACTGTAAATAAATAGATTTTAAGATTTAAAACTGGAATACAGTTTCTTGATGATTTGTTTAAGTTGTTATAAGGTTAAGCAATTTCAACCATTTCTAAAAGAATAAATGATTCAGATAAGGAGCCATAGACCTGTTTTGAAATTACTGCTTCCTGAAACTAGCAAGATAGTGGCCACAATAATTTATACAGAACCTGTTTAAAATAGATTACTGTATGGATTGCCCTGACTTTTTAAAGAATGATAAAATTGAAGTGTATTAGTCAATATTTTTCCAGTAATTCTATCTGCCTGCAAATCATAGAATACCACAATTACTGAGGAATCAATATTGTAGGTCACCCAAAGGGCAGTGAAGAAGTGCAAGGTGGGCATAAGTAATACATAGCATATTACCAACAACAAAATGCAAAATGCAATAAGTGATCATTGAAGAAAGGTATGACTGAAAAAGAAAGTGGGTCAAGGAACTAATGAGACTGAAGTTTAATGTGTGGAGGAGAACTGAGATACTCCAAAGGTATCCAAATAATAACAATAGAACTGGAGAAAGACTTCTGGATCGAGTAGATTCCTAATGGAAGATTTACATCAGAGCATGGACAGAAATGGATAGATTGTAATTTTCCCCACTGGACCAAGTATCCAAATTATTGAGAATAGAGACTCATTAAAATATTAAAGTATATGTCATACAGACCTCTTAGCCCAATATGTTGAAGGCATCAGAGCCATTGAGAATGACTATTTTACAATTTCCCTGGATTTACAAATTATTATTTACTGAGAAAGAATTCAATTTTGATTAAGATGGTCAGAATTCTTACATGATCTCATTGGTTGATTTTAATCTAAAGAAGAAATTTGCATAACAGGCAAAATGTGGAACAGTTTATGGAAATTATAAGTACCTACACTGCTAAGTTACATTATACAAAGTTTCTAATTCTTTTGTCCATTGAATCTAATAAGCTAGTAAAGTCTAATTGACCTTAGAACATTGGTGGTTATCTTTTGAGTTCATAGAATATAGAAAAAATAATATTCCCAATTTTATTCACTCTATCTTAAAGTCAACAAGGAACAGAAGCTTCAGTCAGATCTCACCAACTACTACAGGTAAATATATCATTTACTTGTCAAAATTGCACTTAAATTGCTATAGTCATTTACCAGACTGAGAATTGTGCATTGTAGAGTGAGCATTACAAACATTCCAAAACTCATGTCCAATCAATAGCTTATGGGAGTTCGCATGAAAAAACTTGAATATTTTTTAAGGATTTATCATTAAATACAACCCTAACCATGCACCCTTAGGAGATATTCTCACATAAATAAGAATATGATTATTCTTTAGTTCACATAAGTAGGACACCTGTCTATCGAACCATTCACCAGACAATTCACTTGGGCTTCTGAAAAATGTCTTGACTCCAACCTCAATGTATTTATTTTATAAATGTCTTATATTATATGTGAACCTATTGTATTCTCTCAGGAGAATGTAAGCTTCTAGAGAGTAAGAACTCTTTAACTATTGTATTCACCTCTCCAGAACCTGAAAGTCAGAGGGCACTTAAATGATTGGTAATTCATCATTTAGTGATCAGATATTTAGAAAGAAACTGAGCACTTATCTATTTGAAATCTGTCATTTTACAAATGAAGAAATAGATGCCCAGAGGAATTACAAGACTTGCCTTCAATCCTCTCTATGAGCAGAATCATCCTTGGTCAGATTATACTACTGGCACAACTATCAAGGTGACTTCCCACCTCCCCTCCTCACACCATCATATACAGAAACCTTAGGAAAGATGTTTTGCATGTTATCTACTGTGAATATCACAAACTCCTCATGATATAGATACTGCAACTTCTTTTATCCCATTCTCCAGATGAGAAAACTTTGGTCAAGCAAAGTCTCAGAGATGAGATTCTAAAGTAGATCGCTCTTGAATGTAAATCTAAAGTTATTGTTGTTGCTCTGTCATGTCCAATTTTCCATGTACCAATGATACTGGAGTCATTTTCTGTTTTCTTCAGATTATTTTATAGATGGGGAAACTAAGAGTTAAGTGACTTGCCCAGAATCACATAGCTAGAAAGTGTCTTGAGATCAGATTTGAACTTAGGTCTTCCTGACTTTAGACTTAGCATTCTATACATTTTATCACCTCCCTGCTCTTAGAACCAGTCTCATAGGCAATGGAAGAATAAAATCTGGGTATTATTGTGAGAAGGACCAACTTGAGACAAAATTGGAGAGTGAAGGAAGTTTGTCTCTGGCTCCCCCAGTCTTCTCATTCCTTTCCTTTCCCCAAATCATTGACAAGCCATATATTCTCCACTCCCTCAGGTATCTTCTTCCCAGGAAAGAGAGATATTTTATTGAGTCATATTAAAACATAAATTATTCATTATAACAGTTTAAATCATTATCCCTCCCAGAGGTATTCATATTTTAAGAGATCTACAATATTTCAAGTTAAAGGAACAAACTTTGGGAATTTCAAATGTCAGCAGACAAGAGGAAAAGGAGGTTATAGGGTAGGCATTGAAGCTTTTTCCCAGAGTCCCGGGATTCACATTTATAAGTAAGTGATTATTTTATCTCTGTGCAATACCAGCTATCTTGAGATTTCAAAAATGAATGAACAAAATTCAGGAGGGATAAAGAGCACTTTTGGTAATATTTGGAAATGGATATGATGGAGAGAATGGAAATAAAAGAACCTGAAGTACCTATATCATGAAGAGTTTGTGATATTCATGCCAGATAACATGCAAAACATATTTTCTGAAGTTCTCTGTTATAATATGTATATGGTGGTTTGAGGAGGGGAGGTGGGAAGTCACCTTGATAGTTTTGCCAGTAGTATACACTCCCTGTCAAGTAGAATACCTTTTAATTAAAAAAGGCAGACCAAAAATAACCAATCCAAGATAAATAGTAAGATAGTAAGTGGGGGAGGGGAGGGGAGCCAAGATGATGGCATGAAGGCAGCAGTTCCCAGAACCTCCCTGCCACAACCCCAAAAGCCAACAAATTATGACTCTAGCCAAAATTTAGAGGGGCAGAACCCACAGAAAGACTGAGTGATACATTTTCTCAGTTCAAGATAACTCAGATATTCCATGAGAAAGGTGTATTTTACCAGGACCAAGGGTTAGAAAAAAGCCACAGCCAAAGTACAACCCACCCCAGCCCAGTCCATTCCAGAGATCACTGGCAACATCTTGAAGGGACTGTGAGAGAACTCTGCTACACCAGAATGAGTGTGGAGTGAGGAGCACCAACCACAGAACCAGCAGCAAGAATCAGGGAAAAGCAGCCTGTACCTGCAGAGCACAGCCCACAGATGGTAAGGGGGTCAAGGGAGACTGTAGAAATCTCTCTGCTCTTCCTGGGACAGGACTCTGCTGTTTGCCCTCACTCAGATCTCAGTTGCAGTTTGGCCTTCTATACTACGATAGCAGGGCTCCTCCTCACAAATCTAGGGCAGAGGGGAGTACTTGTGGTCATCTACATATCAAAGCAGAGGCAAGAGAACATATGCCCTTGGAAGACTAAAGGTCCCAGTGGAGTGTACCAAATAAAAACTCCAAAGCAGGTGTCCCAATAATACTCAAAAGCTCAGGAAGCACCCCAAAACCAGGCAAAGGCTAGAGAAATGAGTATACAGAGAAAAAAGAGGAACATCATTGAGAAATACATTGTCTATGGTCCCAAGAATCCTCCTCAATCTGAAGATGAGGAAGTATAAGCTCCTGCATCTAAAGACTCTATGAAAAATGGGAAGTTGGGCTTAGGCTATATAACAGAGTTCAAAAAAGATTTTGGAAATCAAGTAAGGGAGATAAAAGAAAAATTGGGAAAAGAAATGAGAGCGATGCATGAAAAACATGAAAAAGAAGTCAATAGCTTAGTCAAGGAGATCCAAAAAAATGCTGAACAAAATAACATGTTAAAAACCAGCATAGGTCAAATGGATAAAACAGTTTAAAAAGTTATTGAGGAGAAGAATGCTTTAAAAAGCAGAACTGGCCAGATGGAAAAGGAGATAAGAAAGCTCTCTGAGGAAAACACATCCTTCAGATGCAGAATGGACCTAAAGGAAGCTGATGACTTTAAGAGAAAACAAGACACAATACTTCAACACTAAAAGAATGAAAAATTAGAAGAAAACATGAAACATCTCATTGAAAAAAACAACTGATCTGGAAAACAGATTCAGGAAAAATAACTTAAAAATCATTGGGATACCTGAAAGTCATGATCAGGAAAAGATTCTTGGTCTCATTTTTAAAGAAATCCTACAGGTAAATTGCCCTGATATCCTAGAAGCAGAGGACAAAATAAAAATTGAAAGAATCTACAAATTTCCCCCAGAAAGAGATCCAAAAAACCAACCCCCAGGAATATTATAGCCAAGTTCCAGAACTCCCAAGTAAAAGAGAAAATATTACAACCAGCCATAAGGACAATTCAAACATCATGGGGCTGCAGTCAGGATCACACAGGACTTAGCAGCAACTACATTAAAGACTCATAGGACTTAGAATATAATGTTCCAGAAAGCAAAAGAGCTTGGAATGCAACCAAGAATCAACTACCCAGCAAAACTGAACATCCTCTTCCAGGGGAAAAGATAGACTTTCAATGAACCAGGGGAATTTCTTGTTGAAATGACCAGAGCTGAACAGAAAGTTTGACCTTCAAATGCAAGACTCAAGTGAAGCATAGAGAGTGGAGGAGAAAGGTAAAATATGAGGGACTTAATGATGATGAACTGCATGTATTCCTGCATAGAAAAATGATACTGATAATACTCATATGAAACTTCTCTTTTAATAGAGCAGGTAGAAGGAACTTTTATAGATGAAGCAGAGGAGAGAGCTGAATCTGAAGATATAATATATTGTAAAAATGGAGTTAATGGCTAAAAGGGAAATGCACTGAGAGTAAGAGAAAGGAGAGGTGGAATAGCCTAAGATATTTTGTATAAAAGATATTTTTTTTCTTTTTACAATGAGCTTTTGCAATGATGCGGGAAGGGGGAAGGTGAGGGGGAATGAGGGAACCTTCACTCTTATCAGAAATGACTCAGAGAGGAAACAGCACACACACTCAATAGGGTATAGACATCTAAAGTAAAAAGCAGAAAAGAGGGAAAGGGAGAAAGAGGGGGATGTGGATGATAAAGGAGAGGGTAGATCATAGGAGAGAACAGTCAAATATAACACATTTCTTTTTTACTTCTCACAAGAGACTGGGATTGGGTAGCCTGTCTGGAACTACAGGGCCAGGTGGTTGTTGGGCCTCAGGGGTGGTATGTGGGCTCAGGTCCTCTTGGCCCCAGGGCCAGTAATAAGTCCACTACACTACTCAACCATCCTATAGAACATTTTAGAAGAGGGACAGAGTGAAACGAGAGAGAAAATATAATATATGATAGTGGGGAGAAATGGGTGGAGGGATTTATAATCAGCAACAGCAACAGTGCAAAAATATGGAAGTAACTTTTATAATGGTCTTATCATAAAGAATGTGATCCATCCAAGACAGAGCTGATGGTATCAGAACATAGACTGAAACATTTTTTTCCTCTTTCCTTTACTTTATTTCTCATGAGGTCTATATTTTTTTGGGGGGGGAGATATTATGTTTACTCTTAAACTAGAGTATTTTAGTAATTACAAAAAATCACTTGTACAAAAACATTCATAGCAGCTCTGTTTGTGGTGGCCAAGAACTGGAAATTAACATGAATATCCTTCAATTGGGGAATGGCTTAACAAAATGTGGTTTATGTTATGTGATGGAACACTATTGTTCTATTAGAAGCCAGAAGGGATGGGAATGCAGGAAAGACTGGAAAGATTTGCATGGACTGGTGTTGAGCAAGATGAGCAGAACCAGAGGAACACTGCGCACCCTAACAGCAACATGGGGGTGATGACCAACCTTGATGGACTTGCTCGTTCCATTGATGCAACAATCAGACACAATACTTTATTTCTCTTCCTTAGGGATATGATTTCTCTCTCATCACATTCAACTTGGATCAATGTATACCATGGAAACAATGTAAAGACTAACAGACTGCCTTCTGTGGGGGCAGGGGGAAGGAAGCAAGATTAGGGGAAAAATTGTAAAAAATTCAAAATAAAATAAAAGGTAGTAAGTGGGCACCTAGCTGATCCCCTTTGGGAGTATATCTCACTTCCCCATCCTTCTGTTCACTTGGCAAAAGTGATCCCTAACAAATGAATTATATTTCAAATTATTGAAAGAAGTAGCAGGTGTGATTTTTAGGCTACTATCAATGATATTCAAAAAAATCTAGAAGAGCAAAAGAGATGCCAAAAGTTTTTTTTTCTTTTTTTTGTAAAGGAGTTAGTATCTCCAATTTTATTGTAGTGAGGAAACTTCTTTATCAATACAGATCAACAATTGTTCTGCAAATATTGGCTTTAAGTTTATGGACTGGTTTATTGACACTTGCCCATATAAGACTGAGGACTTAATCACAGATGTACCTGATGTAAAGACCAGCTTCTTAAGTTGTTATATTATGATAACTCTTAACCCCAGCACCAGGAAAAAAGTAAATGTCATTGTAATTTTCAAAAGAGTAAAGAAGTACTATGTTTAGACCAGCACCTTATACTACATACCAAGGAAAGTTCCACATGGATACACAGCTTGCACATAAAAAGTCATTTCATAAATAGAGGAGCAATAAAGAAATTACCTTTGAATCTATGGATGGAGAAGAGTACCTGATTAAAAAAGAATCATAGAAAACAAAATGGGCAATTTTAATTCTATAAAGTCAAAAAGATCTTGCAAAAACAAATTCAATTCTACTAAGACTAGAAGGGAAATAGTTATTTGGAGAGGGAATCTTTCTAGTCAATTTCTCTGATAAAGGCCTCATTCCAAGGTATATAAAGAACTGTCTTAAATTTTATGAATTAAAGCCATTCATCAATACATAAATGCTGAAAGGATATGAACTGATAGATCTCAAGGGAAGAAATCCAAGCTTTCTAAAGGCTCCAAATTTCTAATAAGTAGAGAAATGAAACATAAAACAATATAGAATTAGTTAAATTCATAAAAAATAGAAATTTATAGATGTTAGAGGAGCTTCAGGAAAATAAGCACATTGATGTACTTATTGGTGGAGTTATGAATTGTTCTGACCAGACTGGAGAACAATTTAGAATTGTACTCAAAAAATTACTCAACTTAACCAGAAGCATCACTATGAGATTCATCCCAAGGAGAACAAAAAAAAATACAAAAATATCTATGGCAACTCTTTTGTGGTAATAAAAAACTGGAAATTTAAGGGACAGTGTCCAACAATTGGGGGGATGACTAATCGTCTTATAGTATATGAAATGGAATAAGGAGCAGCTGAGTGTTACAGTAGATAGAACACTAGTCCTGAGTTCAAATTTAGTCTCAGATCATTACTGGCTCAGTATGCCTGCGACACAACCCTGATTCTCTCTCTCTTTCAAAAAAAGAAAAAGACTTTCACATGTAATGACCATGAGGAAACAATGTAAAGATGTAAAGACTAACAATGCCTTGGGAGGGGGGGAGCAAAAATAGGGTAAAAATTGCAAAACTCGAAATAAATCAAAATAAATCAAATAAATAAATAAATAAAATCTTTCTAAATTAAAAAAAAATGACCATGAGGACTGAGCTGGAACATGGGAAGAGGTGGGAAGAGGTGCTACCACTTAAAACTAGAATTGGTCTTAATTACATCATAGTATCATGGTTTCAGAGCTGGAAGGGATCTCAGAGGTATCTATTTCAATTCCATTATTTTTCAGATCTGTTAAATGATACCTAAGATCACACAGGATTTAACCCAAATCCTTTGACAGCAAATGTAGCATTTTTTCCACTGTATCATAAAACCTTCTTTGAGGAGCGACATTATTTTGAAAAAGCAGGGTGGAAGAAGGATGCTTCCTTTAATTTCTTCCAGGCATAATAGAGTTAAAAAAAGGTATAGACATAAAAATCTACATAGTATATTGGAGAGAAGGTCAGAGAATTAGTAGAGTCCTTTGACCAGAGCAAAATGTTTATCTAGAGGACTGGTGACATGAGTTCAGTTACCAGAAGGAAAGAGCCTAGAATGTCAGAGTAATTCTTTTTTACTTAATCCTTTCATAGGAGCAGCTAGATGTTGCAGTAGAGAGAGCACTGGCCTTTAGAGGTCGGGCGTTCTAGTTCAGCCTCAGACACTTTACTCTTACTAACCTTATAACTTTGGGCAAGTCACTTAACCCTAATATTATCTCAAATCCAGAGCCATCTCCAGTTGTCCTGATTCATATCTAACCACTTGACCCAGATGGCTCTGGAGGAGAAAGTGAGTCTGATGACTTAGCACAGCACTCCCTCACCCAGATCTAAGTTATGTGCTTGTCATGGCATCATCTCCCTGATGTTGGAGTCTTCTTCGAAAATGAAAGACAAAAAAAAATGCTTCCTTAAAATAGTCAGAGATAGAAGAGTTTTGAGGACATCATGACATTTTGGTTATATCTCATTATTAGAAAGTCTTTTTCATATTGAACCAAAATCAAACTGTGATATCTATCTATTGCTTCTATTCCTGACATCTATGGTGGAATAAAATGAAGTTAATCCCTTTTCCATATGAATGTTCTTCACATACTTGAAGACAATTATCGAGTTCATGCTTCACTATACTCTATTAATAGAGCTGTTGCTTACCATATTTCCTGAATTCTTCATAAGTATTGATATTGAGAAGTATAGAATTTGTATCACTATAATACGGGTACCTGGAAAATGCCTAAATTTTTCATTTTTCATTTTAACAGGCCTCATCTTTTTGTGAGATTCTAATGTCCTGAAAATTTGCCTCAGTGCCTGGAAATCACTTTGTTCTTTATGCATTCCTTGGGATCCTTGCCCTTTTTCTCAGTTTATTTGACCTTAATTGCTATTTTCTCTAACTCAGCTTACTTGTTCTATTATTAGATGAGTTTGAAATTCCAAATGGTATTTCCCTGGCAGTGATGGAGATTCACTCAGGGAAATTTCAGGGACTCTTTGAAATAAGAACCCATAGGAAATTTGCCTCAATGTTTATGGTAATTTTCTATGTTACAGAATCCTCCAGGGAAATTTTGATGTGTTTGCTGTAGAAAGGGAAATTTAGGAAGTTTTGTACAGGCCCCATTTGGATGGTCTTAGGTGCTGAGTGAATGAATCATGGTAAAGTTTTCACACAGAAGAACTGATTTCTCACCAGAGGGCAAGGAGATGATTTTTGGTTGACCCCATGCTTCTAATCCCTGTGTGAAGTTTCACATGTTCTAATACTTCCGTAGAAACTCAATTTTCCTGAAATCAGAATTTGCAGGAATCAAACCAAGTTTGGTTTCTCAACTGAGAGTAATGGGATAACTTCAAGTCAATTCCCTTTAGGAGGAGTTTTGTGTGGTTTAGGAAGCTCTGAGAAACCAGATTTCCTTCCGAGATTGGAAGCTGATTGTTGTATGATGTGGAAGTTCATCTGGAATACTAATTTGTTAAGTCTTAAGCGAACAGTAATTTTTTTTTTGTGAAAAGTGCCCTATTTATGACTGCATAGTTTTGCATCTGAAGATAATGGTGATTTTATACTGTTCATGTGGAATTTTAAATGATTGTACTACATGGACTATTCTAAGACTCCTTCATGTATATCTTTTGGAAAACAAATGAGAGGACAATATTTGAGGTATCACTAGGAATCAGAGGACTATTCTAGACTGTTGGATTTGAACAATATATTACCTTTGATATGATTCCAGAGTAGGATGCTGCCCCAGGGTCATATCTATCCAAGTTCTTAATATGTAAGGGGAAACTGTCACCTAGAGATCCAAAGAACTCAGCTGTGAGTGCCCTTTATTCAGTCTTGAATTTTGAGTACCTGATTCTAGGGTTCAACAAGAGCCTTAGGTAATTGATGATACACAAAACAGGGTGTGGATTATCTTTGCTAAAACAACTAACCCAATACAAATGCATCCTGTTCATAATTTTGCAATAAAAACTAGAATCAGTTTATAGTCCAGGCAAGTAGAACATCTCACTGTTGTTCATACATAGCACTGAATTCTTATCTAAATTTCTTTGAACTAATTGTTCTCCCATGCCTGACTCATCCTTCCTCTTCAACACTTCCAACTTCAACTCTTCAACTCCCTTAGAATACTTTTTCCCCCCCTTCAAGAGAAAGTACATGAGGGGCAGCTAGGTTTTACAGTGGATAGAGCACTGACCCTGGAGTCAGGGGGACATGAGTTCAAATCCAGTCTCAGATACTTGAAATTTACTAGCCATGTGATCATGGGCAAGTCACTTAACTCCAATTGCCTCACCTAAATAAATAAAAACTTTTTAAAAAAAGAACATGTACATGAGACCTTGCCTCATTCTCTGAGTTATCAGGACCTTTCTGCTTTGTTCATCAACTATCTATTTATTTCATTTACATTTTATTTATGTGCGTGTGTGTTTACTCCCTCAATAAAATGTAAGCTCCTTGAGAATAAGGAAAATTTATCTTCTGTCTTTCTATCACTAGCCCACAGAGTCTGGGACATAGTAGGAACTTACTGAATGCTTATTGATTGTTTTCTACTACAATAATAATAGAAATAATAGCTAATTATTCAATAATCAGGATTACAAACTGGTTTATCTATAACATCGCATTCGATTTCTCAGTTCCATCATCTGTAAAAATTTTTGATGTTTGGTTTAGTGCTTTCAAGGTCAGTCAGTACCTTTCTGCTCTAAATCCATCATCCTCCACAACAATTTTATAAGTAGGTGCTATTATCTCCACTTTACAGATGAGGAAACTGAGGTTACAAAGTTAGTGAAAAACATGAGGCAGGATTTGTTAGTTCTTCTGAAATCTCAGAACCCTTGTCTAGGTGATTCTTGCCCATCTGTCTAATGTAAGCTTTCCTGTCCCTGTTTTGTATATCACCAATTACATGAGTTTCTTATTAAGCCCTAAAATCACATCCCCTAGATAAAAGACTGAATGAAGTGTTTTCACAGTCTGAGAGCTAGAAGAACTTGTTTGACAGTTTCACCTGTATATTGGAAACTTGGACAGGTATTACATGGGGTTATCAGTCAACCCTGATATCATTCCAAAAAAGGGAAAACTCAACAACAGTCTGGCACTCCTGTAATGAGGAAACTGTCATACCCTCTATCCCTCATCTCCCCCAATTCCAATCCTCCACCTTTCTCCCCTCCTCCCAGCCCCTCCACTAGCAGTCCACCCCAGAAATGCTTGCTTTGTCTAGGTAAAAATAATACTTGTTCTTTTCACTTATATGAATGATTTAGTATGTAAGCCTAATTACTAGGCAGCAGAAGAATTGTGACTCTCATTAAATATATGTCAGGTTCACTTTGCTCTAAGTTTTAATTAATCTCCACACTAAGTCCTTAGTGAGTTTGCTCAGTCTTCAGAGTTCGTTGCTTATGTAACATAGTTGTCTACTCACAACTAAAAAAAATTAGAGACAAAATTTGTATGCAAAAGGGAAAGTGTCTTTGAGCAAGCCAGAAAAGATTTCTTTCTCCATATGATCCACCGTTCATATTTAAGTAAAGAAATGGAAAGTAGAACTTCTGGGTATTCCCTCCCAGAAAAGTCAGATCAAAGCCATCCAACAAATGAATTAATAAAAAAAAATCACTCAAGTTATAGAATTTATATTTACACATAGTAATATATTGATATATAATCACATTTATTATTATAGTTAATAAGCATTCAGAGAATGAAACAGATTTAATATTTCATATCCTCTGGAACCTTTTGTACATCTGCTTTTTTTAATTTCTAGATTCCTTTGAGGCTCATGTCATGCACCATCTTATATGGGAATTTTTTTTCTGATTTAGTTGTTTATGTTCTCTCCCTTCTCTTAATTACTAATGATACTAATAGCTAGCATTGATAATAGCATCTATTCCATGCCAGACACTGTACTGACACTTTACAAATATTATCATTTGATTCTCACAACTCTGTGAAGAGGTGCTATTATTACTTCTATTTCACAGGAAAGGAAACTGAGGTTATGGTTTGCCCAAGGTCACACAGCTAGTAAGTGTTGGAAGCTAGATTTGAACTCATGTTTTCTGAACTTCAGGTACAGTGAACTAACCATTGTACCACCTAGTGGCTCTTTGAAATTATCCCACACCTATTTCTCTTCCATGTAGTAGTTCCTCAGCAGTTCCATTTAGTTTTAATTTGCTTAGCAATTAGTGTAGTCCCTTGCTTATCAGTGCTTAATGAATGTCTGTTGGTTTGTTGAATTCAAATCACATGAAAATCAAGAGGAGTGATAGCAATAATGCTTGCTCTATGTTGTTTGTCCTTCATTTTCTAAGGGAACCAATGATACTATGAGGTGCTGTGTTGCACATGAATTGGATCTGAGTGAGGCAGAATTGCATATAGTCCTCCACCTCATTGTGTTTTCCAGTCATTGAAGTTAACAGTCAAAAGCATCAAAAAAAAAAAGTCAAGATGACTAGTGATGGCCAGGAATGCAGTGGATGACCTTGGCATCTTTGAAGTCTGACCAAGCTCTAAGTGTTACCCCAGCACCTGCTTCAGCTGTCTTCATCATTAGTGAAACAAATTGTTCTCTTTTCCCCTTTCCTCTGTGGGAAGTCTTTTCATTCTTGATGTAAACATCCTCCTAACTCACTAACAGATTTGAGGTCTGTTAGTTACCCTCAACTTGGTTTAGCCCACCTGTCAAGATGGTTTAACTGAGGTATAACCACTGTGTGTGCTAGGTTTCTTGGAGCCACAGTTGAAAGTTGGGTGAAGGTGAATACCAAAGGTAGATAAGCAACCCTGAGAAAGTTTCAGCAAATCCTCACCATAGAGGTGTACTGCCTAAATATCCCATATACTCTAAGCACCCACAGTCCATACACCTCTCTTTAAAATAGTATATGAAAGGTGAATCTGATGACTGAGTCACCAGAATAACACCAATCCTTCCAAATGAAGCATTCTTATTTTTCTCCTTTCATTCTCTGGTGGCAAAAAAATTTGCATCCACTTGACCTGTGATAGATCCACAATTGATTGAATATACCATCTGTAACAAATTATATGGGGATACTTGAAGAAGGGACTGAGCAGAGATATGACTGAGAGGTGATTTAGCAAGCATGTGTTCCCATCTCAAGCCCAGGCAGATTTTGATTAAGCTGTGTACTTCAGGTCTAGAGAGCTTAGAGATGATATTACCTTTCCAAATAAGCATAAATCTAAAGAAACTCAGCAAACATATCCTTCTATCATTCCAAATCATAAAAAGATGAAAATTCATGACATTCATATAAAGGACAAATTTTAGGCAGACTGGTATGGACTCTGCTCTTCCAAATTTATTTATTCTAGAACTGTAATATCTGAGAGAAAGGCCCACCAAGTTCTATTTCATTCAACCCTAGTAAAAATGCCTCCTTCCAACACTTACTTAGATGCATCACCCTGGGCAAGTCATTTAACTTTTCTGATTTTCAGATTCTGCATCTGTCAAGTGGGGGGATATTAATAATTATATTGCCTTCCTTGTAGGAAGAGACTCCTATAACATATAAAAGGTACTACCAAGTGCTTTTTGGACATTGATTGGTTACATCTGCATATGAAAAGCTCAGAATGTGATTTGATTAGCAGCAGAGATAGCTCCCTGGCCTTAACTTGGTTTTGAGTCTGGTTTTTTCCACTCACTTATCCACCTAGAGAAAATGGAAGAGCAAAGTCATAATAGTGCATAGCTTCATAGACCTTATCCCCACCTCTCCATATGGAAACATATGTTCAGTAGGACAGAGTATAAAGACTTCCCTCATGTGAATAGGACTTTTATCCCCCTAGAAGTCCAGAAAGACACTTTAACACAGATAGAGGCTTACCAGGAAGCTCCAACATGAATGACACAGTTTGAATCTTGGCTGCACTTCCCTTGAAAATCAACTCTAGATTTTGTTGCCTTTTAGGGAAATCTAACCTAATCCACTATGTGTGAAGGAGGCTGGGGAACATATGTTGGTTCTACTATACTTTGGAATCCTTTTTGATTTTATATATTTGTAAACATTCTTCTGAGAAGGGATGCATAGGCTTCATCAGATTGCCAAAGGGATCTTATGAATAAGTGAACCTCAGAATTAGAAGATGTTGCAAAAAGGCAATTATTCTTGAATTAAAGAATGACTTCCTGGTAATTAGAATTGTCAAAAAGTAGAATGGACAGAGACAGAGCCAAGATGGCTACAGGAAAAGAGCCTTCTCTTAGGTGCTCTCTCCACAATATTTCAAAAACCTTAAAATTATGAGTCTAACTAAATTTTCAAGAGACAGAACCCACAGAAAGATCCAGTGAGGCAATTCTCCAGCCCAAGGTAACCTGGAAAATATTGGAAAAACTCTGTTCCATGGGGGTGGCTGCTCCAGAGCAAAGGAAGTTCTGCCTCCCGGGAAAAATATCAGGGCACCTGGGAGCAGCAGCTCCTGGCAGCAAAAGCAGTTTCCTGACCTGCACCCCAGGGAGCACCAAGCACAACTTGGAAGATCAGCATGGAGACCTCTTCTAGAGTGAGTGCAAAGCCCAAGCCCTCAACATGGTCCTGGCCCTCAGCAGGGTCACAGCAGCCCAGATCCAAGAAACAGAAGTAGGCCAGTGGAGTTCCTCAGCAGGAGCTTCCAGACAGCTGCTCCCTGAGTGCTCAGCCCTCGGAAAGTAAGGGAGTAGAGGAAGACTGCTGAGGTCTGTCCTCTGTCCCTGGAACAGGACTCTGGGGCTCTGACCATATTTAGACCCTGGTTGCAGTATAGGACCCCCATAGAACAGGGACCCTCCCCCCACAGCTCTGTGGCAGAGGGATGAGCTCGTGGTCATTCATAGACCAGGAGAGCAGTCAGAGCCTCACACACTGAGGTCCTTGTGGGGGTGTCCCAATAATACTCAAAAACTCAGGAAGCACCCCAAAACCAGGCACAGGCTGGAGAAATGAGCAAACAGAAAAAAAAGAACCTGACTATAAACAATTACTTTGGTCCCATGGAGGACCAAAATACTCAATCTGAAGATGAGAAAGTCCAAGCTTCTGCATCTAAAGAATCCAAGAAATGTAGAAGTTAAGCTCAGGCTATGACAGAACTCAAAAAAAAGATTTTGAAAATCAAATAAGGGAGATAGAAGAAAAATTGGGAAAAGAAATGAGAGAGATGCATGAAAAATAGGAAAATGAAGTCAGAAGCTTAGTCAAGGAGATCCAAAAAAATGCTGAAGAAAATAACATGTTAAAAACCATCTTGGGTCAAATCGATAAAACAGTTCAAAAAGTTATAGAGGAGAAGAATGCTTTAAAAAGCAAAATTGGTCAGATGGAAAAGGAGATAAGAAAGCTCTCTGAGGAAAACAAATCCATCAGATGTAGAATGGAGCTAAAGGAATCTGATGACTTTACAAGAAGTCATGAAACAATACTTCAACACCAAAAGAATGAAAAATTAGAAGAAAATGTGAAACATCTCATTGAAAAAACAACTGATCTGGAAAACAGATTCAGGAAAGATAATTTAAAAATTATTGGGATATCTCAGTCATGATCAGGAAAAGAGCCTTGACTTCATTTTTAAAGAAATGCTACAGGAAAATTTCCCTGATATCCTAGGAGCAGAGAGCAAAATAGAAATTGAGAGAATCCACTGATCTCCCCCAGAAAGAGATCCAAAATAAACAACCCCCAGAAATATTATAGTCAAGTTCCAGAACTCCTAAGTCAAAGAGAAAATATTACAAGAAGCCAGAAGGACACAATTCAAATATAATGGAGCTGCAGGCAGGATCACACAGGACTTAGCAGCAACTACATTAAGGGCTCATAGGGCTTGGAACATAACATTCCGGAAGGCAAAAGAGCTTGGAATGCAACTGAGAAACAACTACCAAGCAAAACTGAACATCCTCTTTCAGGGGAAAAGATAGACTTTCAATGAAAGGGGAATTTGAAATGTTCCCTGTTGAAATGACACAGCTAAACAGAAAGTTTGACCTTTAAATACAGGACTCAGGTGAAGCATAGATAGTGGAGGAGGAGGGTAACTTAATGATGAGCTGCATGTATTCCTGCATGGAAAGATGATACTTCTAATATTCAAATGAAATTTCTCATTTAATAGAGCAGGTAGAAGGAACTTTTATAGATGAAGCACAGGAGAGAGTTGAATTTGAAGATATATTATAAAAATGGAGTTAATGGATGAAAGGGAAATGCACTGGGAGTAAGAGAATGGAGAGGTGGAATAGGCTAAGATATATAAAAGATATTTCATGTAGCTTTTGCAATTATATGGAAGGGGAAGGCAAGGGGGAATGAGGAAACCTTCACTCTCATCAGAAATGGCTCAGAGAGGAAATGGCATACACACTCAATAGGGTATAGACATCTAAAGGAAAAATGAGAGAAGGGGGACAGGGGGACAGGGAATGTGGGTGATAGAGAGGAGGGTAGATCATAGGAGAGGATAGTCAGATATAACACATTTTCTTTTTTACTTTTTTGCATGGTGCTGGGATTGGGTGTCCTGTCTGGGATCATTGGGCCAGGTGGTTGCTGGGTCTCTGGGGTGGGATATGGGCTTGAGGCCTCCTGGCCCCAGGGCTGGTGCTCTGTCTGCTTCACCACTCAGCTGCCCCACAGTACATTTTTGAAGAGGGACAGAGTGAAAGGAGAGAGAAAATATAATAGATGGTACTGGGGAGAAATGGATGTAGGAAGTTACAATCAACAATAGTAACTGTGGAAAAATATGGAAGTAACTTCTATGATGAACTTATGATAAAGAACGTGATCCACCCAAGACAAAGCTGATGGTATCAGAACACAGACTGAAACACATCATTTTCTCTTCCTTTTACTTTATTTCACATGAGGTTTTATATTTTTATGGAGGAGGGAGTATTATGTTTACTTTTAAACAAGAATATTTTAGTAATGTATAAATAAAAAGTAAATAAAATCTTAAAAAAGAAAAATAAAAAAGTAGAATGGTCAGTCTCAAGAATTAGTGGCTTCCCCATCACTGGAAATAATCTAGAAAAAACTGGATGAGCTCTTCTTGGATAAGTTGTGGAGGAAATTCTTATTCTGGTAAGAGTTGGATTAGACAACTTCTAGAGTTTCTTCCAATTCTGAGATTCTGTAAAGGGCATAGAAGATGCAGGAAACTGGAGGCTATCAAATTGGCCTTCATGGTCGGTTGTGAGGGCTTGAACTAGAGTAAAGTTTGAGTTCAATACAAACAAAAACACAGTGGCAAAAATATTCCCTTGGAATGCTCTAGTTCACAGAGCTGTGATTTGATGGTTGTTTGATGATTTTTTTTTTCTAAAGGGAAAGTCTAATGATGTGGATCATAATATACAGCAGCAAAGGAAAATAGCACCAGCAGAGATGGATGAATAGAAGATTTGGGTGCTGCTTTCAAATTCAAGGTGCTTCATAGATTCATGCATGCATATCTGAATGAATAAATGTATGTATACACACATAAAACTGTTTCCTCTAAAATATTCTGCTTCCTTGAGTGTTTTTTTGACATCCCAAAAGTGAAAAATCATATAAGAGCAAGCTGTTGTCACAGCTCATAGGATGCAACAAAAGTCTAATATGGCTCATTAGCACCAGACCAAGAGCATTTAAGGTAATCTAGAAGTATTTGTAAGTCGTTTTTTAAGTAAATAATTGGTGACTTGCCCTCATGTAGAGATTTTCACAAAGATAATATTTACCTAAAGAGAAACATTTTACATGGCTTCTAACAATGAAAATTCTTTAAGGAAATAGCTGATGACTTAAACCTTATCTTTAGATTGTTTGAACCTATACAGAGGGAAATGAAGTTGAAACTAATTCAATTTAGAATTATTTATTAAATAATGTAAAGTAATATTAAAATCATTTTAATTCATCTGAAAAATAAGAAATAAATATCCCTCTAATCTAAAGTATTTCCCAAACCTTTCTCTTTAGGAAAGTGTATAAAAAAAGTTTTTTTAAAAAACACATAATACTGCCCTTCCTCCATGAATGAAGGGTAGCAATCACCCTTAGAACAAGAAATATCTCTTAGCTAGTTAAAATAGTTGTCTTCTTTGTCTTCTGAAGGGATTGTAGTTCAGATGCTAGGGCTCTGTTTACATTCTGAAGAATGGTCAAAAAAAGGAATTGAGGAATTTTTAGAAGATTAAGTAACCATTGTCTTATTAGAGATAGAATACTAATCTCAAACTGTTATTTTTATCACATTGTATATTTTTCCATGTTTAAAATTCCTGTAAATATCTCATATTGTCTTTTTTGAATTTTTTAAACTTAAATGCAAAATAAGAAAAAAATCATGTGGGCAGAAAAACTTGAAGAATTATAATATAAAGCATTATATATAATATATAAAATAAGCATATATAATAAATATTATGTTGTTATTTAATATATTATATCTTATATAATATGATATATAAAATATAAATTTACATTTCAACAAAGTCTATATAATATGTACTACACATTGTGTACAAAATTGTCCATCCTTTCTTAGCTTCCTTGGAGCTTTCTACTCTCCTCAGTATACATTGTTTACTTTATGGACATTGTCTTGAATTAAAGATGTTCAAGATTATGAGATAATTATGTCAACTGAACATCTCTCTCTACCTAGAAATTCTCAAATTTACAATGATAAATTAACTTTAAAATGTTAAAGAAGATTTATAGTTAAAACTCAGAATAAAAAATTAATATTTTTGATGGTCCTAATTTTGTTTGGAGCTGGTAATAAAGATTTTTATATTGGTTCTACCTTCAAGAAACCTAAATTCTTTTGGGAAGGGGGAGGTAACAGCATGTAAAGAGATAAGTTAATAATAGTAACTTCAGAGTGAGAGTGCACTAATCATTGAGATAGTCAGGTAGAACTTTGCCTGAACCTGGAATAGGACTAGGGATTCTAAGAAATAAAGGTGAAGAAAGGGAGCAAGACTAAAGTCAAGAATTTCAAATGAGAATAAGTCTTGCATACAGATTCTAAGTTCTCTCATTCATTCATTCATTCATTCATTCACTTTTTCTAATGTTTATCCAGGATTCATTAATCCCACTGTCCTGGGTTTGGTGCTGAAGGGAACAAAATATATGAAAGAAGATTCCTACCTTTAAAACCTTACAATCTAACTGGGAGACAAAACAGGAAATTCATGTCTAATGTCCCTTCTAGCTCTTAAATTCTATTCATCTAAAAAGCCTCAACAGAAGAAATGATTGTGTAACAGTTCAAGATCATATAATTAAGATCTCAAATGAGTGATATGGATCTATAGTACAAGAGGTCAAAAGAGGTGATAAATAGGGACCAACTGGGTTAGGAAAGGTCTGGCAAAGGTGATAGAACTTAGGCTAGGATATGAATAAGAATTAGGAATTTAATAATAATTATGATCATGGTCATGTTCATGATGCATAGAATACTTTAAAGTAAACAAAGAATTTTATATACTTTATCTCTCATGAAGGAAGCACTGCAGAGATTATTTTTCTCATGTATATAATTAGGCACCATATCAATAATACCATCTTCATAGAATTGTTGTGCAGTCATTTTCATTTGTGTCTAATTCTCATTTGGAATTTTCTTAGGAGTAGTTTGCTGTTTCCTTCTCCAGCTCAGTTTACAGATGAGGAAACTGAGGTAAATAGAGTTAAGTAATTTGTCTCATAGTTAGCAATTATCTGGGGATAGATTTGAACTCAAGAGGAATCTTCCTGAATTCAAGCCTTGGTTGTCTATTTTTCTGCAGCTTGCTGCCTAAAGATATTCAAAAGAAGAATCTAAATCTAAAAAAAACTTAAGAGAAGTCTAAAGAGGAAAGAAGTCTAAAACAGGAGTTCTTAACTGGGGTCCTTAAACAGTTTAAAAACTATTTTGATAACTTTGTTTCAATATAATTGGTTTCCTTTGTAAGTATGTATTTTATTTTAGGCATTTAAAAAATATATCTGAGAAAATGTCCATGGGATATAAGATTGATCATCAAAGGGATTTACTATGACACAAAAGGGAGTAAGTACCCTTGATCTAGAAGGATTATTTTAATAGTCATTTAAAAGGGGGGGGGGCGGGAAACATTGCCTTTGGCAGATTAAAAAATTCCTGGTGACTCAGAAGTAATTTCAGAAGAAGCATGAGTAAAGAAGTCAGTTTGCTGGGGGGGATTCTGGGTCATTTTGAAGCCAATTCAGATTAGATCTGGTGTGAGTACTTATTTATCCCTCCAAACTCATCAAAAACTATAAATCAGGGCATGATTTATTGTTGTGTTGATTGTCTAGACTTAAGAAAGTTATAAGAGAAAATGTTAATGATGTAGTAATGCAGATTAAATTTAAAAGTGTACAAAATGTGTTATGTGCATCTACACATAACACATACTTGCATGCATACATTTATGCATGTATATATATATATATATATATATTTATACATTCATGTGTATATATTATTTTTTCCCCAAAGAAGCAGTTATTGGATAGAGGCAGGGATGCTGAGGAAATGGAAATGCCAGGGATACTGAAAATCATTCATTTGAGCTATTTTGTCAGTGAAACAAAAGAAGAAAAAGTACATTTTTATATAGAGGGAACAGCCAAGTTAAATGAGGTGTTTGCTTTCCAAGATTCCAAAGTCTCATACATGCCTATAAGCAGCAAAACCATATATAGCAATCTGAGAAGTTAGCTAAGTTATGTGGTAAGAAGTCTATAGTCATAAGTGTTACTTAGGGTTAATGAATGAATCCAGAATACTCTGCTAGTTTGATTTTTCTCCCTGAGTTTTGCCTGTTCATTTGGACTGATCACCAATTAGATATATTAGACTTAGCAGTTTGGAAGCATTCAGAAGTTGGTTATAGGTGGCAGGTTACAGCCTGAAAACCATAATCTTTCAAAGAGACATAAAAGGGGAAGGAGTAAAAGATGAGGCAGGAATGTAAAAGTGAATCTTATAAAGAAATAAAAGACTATCCTGCCAAGAGGAGTTAGAACATCTGTGTCTGGTTTGTCAATAGCAATGAAAACCCCATAAATAAGGAGGGTTCTATCTGTCGAGAAAAGATTTTCCCATCAAAATAGATAATTAGAGAGCTAAAACTCTCTTGACTTCATGATTAGTTGTATTATGAACATATTTTTCACTTTACAAAAATGTTCATGGTAGCATTCCTTCCAGTGTTGAACTCCCTTAGTACATCATCTGTTTGGCAGAAAAGATCTCAGGAAAAGCAAGAATTTGGGAGTGGAGGTTAGAAGAAAAATAAAATTGGAAAGCAGATAAAATATCTCTGAAATAGGTTCACAGTAAAATAGAATCTGCCATGTGATAATTCAAATAACACACAGCTCTTCAGGAATATACACTTTGGATTCAAAGGAAGGGAAGGAAATGATAATGTCATTTATTTTTAAAGAAGACCATGACATTGGGGAGGTTATGCCATGACAAGCAAGAGAATTGGATTTGAGTGAGAAGGTGCTGTGCTAAGTTACCAACCTCACCTTCTCCTCCTCCAGATTCATTTGGGTCCAGTGGCCAGATTTGAATAAGGATGACTGGAGATGGCCCCGTATACAAGGTAGTTCGGTTTAAGTAATTTTCCCAAGGTCACAGAATAGAAAATATCTGAGATTGAATTTGAACTCAGGTCCTCCTGAATTCAGGGTTGATACTTTACCCACTGCAGCAGATGCCAAAGCACTGTGCTATGCACTTTTTTTTTTACAAATATTATCTCAAATGATAAAATTGAATAGCACACTAAGGACATAGGGATAGAAATTAGAACTGAATCTGCAATTTTATTAGTGTAGGGATTTCTAAAGGGAGGATATTACCTCTATCAGTGTAAATTGACACCTTCTTTACAATTTATGATCTTAAAGAGTTATCTGAAGCACTGAGAGGTTGTGATTTAATTTCCCAGGGTGACACAGATGGTATGAGTCAGAAGTACATTTTGAACTCAGGTCATCTTGATTTTGAATCCAGCTCTCTATCTACTAATCTATACTTGCTCTACAACTAGAGCATAAAATTTTTAAATGAAAATGTACCAAAGTTAACATAAGGGAAGTAGAGTGCCCACCAAAGCAGTACCACCCTGATGCAGACCTCCTCTGAATCATTTGGTGTTCATTGCTGATGCCTAAAAGTAGTGCTCTAGTCATCTGTAGTCAACCCAACTCTGCTCCTGTGGCTTATGTGACAAAACATTTTCTGGTTTTCTTTTACCTCTCTGTCATTCCCATATTGTCTGTTTTCTTGATTCACTCTGTGACAAGACCATTCCTTCTCTGATGTAGATTCTTTCTTCCTATTCACAACATGGGGAAATTTTACCTAAAGAAGCTAAAGCTGTCCCTAGGACCTGATTGACCCTGGTTTCCCTGACAGACTCCCTCTTCTCACCTTTCTATTGACCTGACTGGTACCAATTTACTTAATAGGGTTTCCTGATATAGTTTCATCTAGTAGCATCAAAAGTGGACTTGATGGATACCTAAGATCATTGGAATTTTCATCCTCTCATGGTTTGCTGATCTGATGAGTTTCCAGGTAAGGGAGGTCATATATACCCAAAACTAAAGCAGAAGTATCCCTAGATCCTTATTGCATATCCTGACTTTGATATTTTGATACTTTGATATTGATCTGATATTCAGACAGAGTTGATATTAAAACCACGTCTCCCACATCTCCTGACATCTGACCATTCACCATGTCTTCCTTTATTCTTAACTGCTTATTTTCCAAATGTTCTTTCTTTTGTTGAACTGATCTTGGCTAAAGAAGTCAACTGTCATCTCTATGCTGATAAACTTCAGATCTCTATCTCTAGTCCCTTCTTTGAAAACCTAAAATGTCTCCCTGAAGCAAAGGTCTATATTTTTCATATAAATAAATATTCTACCAGTGCTATTTCATGGTTCTAACTCATGAAATCTTCACTCTTCAAAGAATATAAAAAATTAGTATGCCTTTGGAAGCAACTGAAAGACACATAATGGATAGAACCTAGGTGCAACACATTACAGAAGAAGGATCACAAAGAAGAACTAAAGTAGAACAATTCATTAATAAAACAATTGAAAAGGAAATTGATCTTGTCACATGATAAGAGACGAAAATAAACATTGAGCAGCTAATATGCATCACTAGTAGCTTCTCAATGTCAAAAGTTAATTAGGAAGAGATCCAACATTTTAGGTGGGAAGTCTGGACAATAATCACACAGAATAGTTAAACATGGGTTGGTTTTGATCTTCATGATTGGAAGAAACATTAGGTTCAATGAACTCACAGATCTCCTTGATAATTTGAGCTCTTTTAGCCCCAAAGTCTCTTTTCAGCTTCAGATGCAGATTGTCTATGTAATATTTATATTTGAATATTTTACCATCACTTCAAGACTGATATGGCAAAAATGAAACCTGTCTGCCCCTTAATTGGTTTCTTTTCCCAAATTCCTTATTTCTCTGAATGGGATCACCACCCTAACACTGAGGCTTAATTCAAATCAATATGGCTTCTTCCCATTTCTTTGTCTCTCCATAAACTGCATTCTCCTAGTCTGTGTATGAAGTGATGATAGAATTGCTTCTCTTATAAAATTCTTCCACAGATCCCTCACTGCATCAGCTCTCAATCAAAACTAAAGAAGGGAACAGAGAAGGGAAGAAAAGTAATATTTATTAAGTAGTTACTACATGCCAGTCACTGCACTGAGTACACATTTTAATAATTTTAATAAAGTTTGAGAATTATTATCTAAATGAATTTAAGATCAAAGATTTAAATCTGAAAAGAGTCTTTGAAATCTAGTCCAATTCCTTTATTTTGTAATGGAGGAAATAATGCTAGCAAAATGAAATGACTTGACTACACTCTCACAGGTAGTAAAGAGAAGAGGTTGGATTTGGATATACATTTTCCAACTCTTTCTACTATATGATTCTGCCTGTTTCACTTTGATTGTGAATGACACAGTGACATTTCTAGAACTTCTAAAAATGAGTTGTTTAAATCACCATATTTTGAAATATCTGCTCAAAAGACCTCTTGTGCAACTTCAGACATTAATTCTCCATATAAGCACACAAGATAAAAGAAGTACTTTTAATATTTTAATATTTGTTCATTAAAACAAAATTTGTTGGTTAGTCATTTTTCAATAATATCCAAATTTTCTTGACCCCTTTTGGGGTTTTTGTGGCAAAGATACTAGAGTACTTTGCTGTTTCTTCTCTAGCTCATTTAAAAGATGAGGAAACTAAGGCACAGTATTAAGTGATTTGCCTGAGGACACACAGATAGTATCACAGGAATATTGTTGTTCAGTCATTTTTCAGTCATGTTTGACTATTTGTGACTTCATTTGGGGTTTTCTTAGTAAAAAATATTGGGTAGTTTACCATTTCTTTCTCCAGATCATTTTATAGAAGAGGAAAGTGAAACAAACAGGGTTGAATGACTTGTTCAAGGTCTTATAGCTCATAAGTGTCTGAGGTCAGATTTGAACTCAGGAAGATGAGTCTTGTTGACTCGGTCCTGTCACTCTATCCATTGTGCCATCTAACTGCTAAATAATAGAATCTATATACAGAAATTTATAGAAGTATATAGATAGCATGACATAGATGACAATGATCCAGTCTCAGTTATCAGGACTCAATTCTTACCTCTGAGCAAGTCATAGACTCTCAGAGCCCCAGGTAACTTAATTCTTGGAGGCAGAAGCTACAGAGCAGTTGCAGGCTTGCACTGGTACAAGAAGTTTCCTCACCTGGCATCCTCTGCACAATCGAAATCATCTGTCTGGAAGAGATGTTTAGACCTATTATTTATTTAGTCTGCAGAAATTATGTTTGTTTACTTATTGATGAACTCACAGACTTTAAAATAACTCCTCACCCTTTCCCAATGGACCTTGGTGTGGTTTAGAAAAACAAAGAATCATCATTTGAACAAACTTCACAGATCATAGAAGTGTAGAAAAAGAGAATTTAGAGTTCATCTTGTCAAACCTTTCATTTTCAGAGACAAAAACTAGGAAGTAGAGAAATAAAATGACTGACTCATGGCCATACAACTCATAATCCAGAGAGCCAGGTATCAAAACTAGAACTGCTCACTTAAAATCCATTATGCTACCTCTAGGGTCATAGTTCAGATTTTGAAAGAATCTTAGAAGTAATCTAGTCTATCAAAACCTTAGTTTAGAGATAAAGAAACTGAGGCAGGGAGGCTAACTGCTTTGTCTAAAGTCATACAAGTAATAAGTGGCTGTTAATATTTGAACCCATGTCCTTAAACTAAAAGTCTAGTTCTCTCACCATACTAAATGACTTCCTTTACCAAATAAGAGTCAGGAAGATTCTTGTTAGACATATACTAGCTTTGTGACCCTGGACGAGTCATTTAACCCAGTATGCTTTGTCTGTCAAATTAGCTGGAAAAGGAAATGGCAAACAAATCCAGTATCTTTACCAAGAAAATCCCAGTTAGGGTCACAATGTGTCAAACATGACTGAAAAATACCTGAAAAACTAAAATCAAATGAAATGATATTTATTAAGTGATTAGCACAATGCCTAACACAGACAGGGTAGGCACTTATTCCTCCCTCTCTCTTCTTTCCTTCCTTTCTTCAAGTATTATTTGAAAAGGTTGAAGCTACCACTGTCCCAGTGAACAGTAACCACCATTGCTTGTGGTTTTATTTCATTATTTATATAGCTCCATAAGGGCAGTGTGATTTTTTTAAAGCAAATATAATATAAAAGTTAAAAATCAAAAAATAATTCCTTGCACTGGAGGACTCATGATCTAAGGCCTCCTGATATCTCCAGGGCATCAATTAAGTGTGATGAAGGATTGCAGGATGATAAAGCATCTTAATTTCCTCTGGTCCTATTAATTTTCTTCTGTCATTTCAGAGAAAATAGACCAAGAAGAGAGTGTCAGAAATAATACACCATGTCCTTGAAGACTTTTTTTCTGTCTGAGAGTCTGAAATTCCAAGATCTAGAATAAAGCATGTTATATTCTCTTTCAATGGACTATTGGCTTTAGAAAATCTTTAAAGTCACATTATCCCCAAAGAATACCTTCAAACCAACATTGATCTTCTCTGGCAACCTTTAGACTGTACATAAAAACATCCAAAAATCCTCACTGGAGATATGGCCTGAGGATTATTTAGGATGAATTAGTGTGAAATAGCAATGAATTACATCATCACTGCCTAGGTCTATCTGAGCTGAATGGTCGTACTTATGTAATCGTTTTCTTCCAGTTGCAAGTGCTTTAAAATGTCCTGGTGCAACTGCTATGATATTCTCAGAGTGGAGAAGAGAATGCCTGGGAAAGAGGATAAGAGTGATTTATTATCCTGACTGACATCCAGGAAAAACCATGACTGATTGATATTTACATAGAACAGCAAAAAATTGTCTCTGGTATGTAAAACTAGAGTAGCTACATTTAGAACTGCATCATTCATGGTCATCACTCCTGGAAAGCTTCCCTCCTCATCTCTGCCTCTTATTTTTCTTGGTCTCTTTTAAGTTTCAACAAAAAATCCCACCTCCAGGCCTTTTTCGATCTCCCCTGAGTTGCTACTATCTGTCTACACCATATGTGTCTTAAGGGTATATTGTTATTTACTTGTTTCCCCCCGAGTTAGGATGTAAACCATCTCAAAGCATTGAGTAGTTTTGTCTTTCTTTGAATTCTCACCACTAAATACAGTTTTGTTTGGTTGATTCTTATGCTTAAATCTTCTTACCATTTGATGAATGTACTTACCATTCATTCTTTATTCCTTTAGTCCATATAGGTTTTGACTCATTATCCAAGAGATTTTTTTTTCCCAAGGAAATGAACATCTAAAAAATGTTCCCTCAGTTGAGAAAAACTAGCAGATCAAACCACACCCTAACTTCCCCATCCCCTAGTTCTTTATTAATAGTTCATCAATAAGCATTTTTTAAGTGCATACTATGAGCTAGGCCCTGTACTAAATGATGGGAGATATTATAAATTGAATTATAGACATATGGAAATGGAAGTACTCTTGGCAGTCAGTTAAAAAACTTGTATATTTAAGCTTGTAGGCCTAAACACTAAAGTTAAGGACATGGTTCATAGGATCATAGATTTAGAGCTGAAAAGGCTTTCAGAAATTTTGGCCAGGGGAGAGAATGGGGGCCTAAGGAGAGAATGGAGCCAAGATGTCAGGAAAAAAGGCAGGGACTCCCCTAAGTTCTCCCAAATCCCCCTTCAAGTAACTTTAAATAATACCTCAAAATAAATTCTGGAACAGATAAACTGTAAAAGAATGGGGGTGAAGCAATTTTCCAGCCTAAGACAACTTAGGTCAACAAGATAGTCTGTCATACCCAAGTGAGAGTGGAGTATATTCCAGTGTAGATGGCACCCCCAGTAAAGCACTGATAGGACTTGGGGATAACTGAATCACTGGTGAAGGCTTCCAGAGTTCTAAGCCCACAGAGGGTAAGGGGAGGGTGAGACAATTGATCAGAAGGCACTGATTGCAAGACTCTGCTGTATCATTCTTACTTGGTTGGCTTCCAGTCCTGGATCACAGTCTCTGGATGAGGAGGAGCACTAGTACACCAGAGTTTGTGACCCTGGGAGAGCTGGTACCCTCATCACAGTTCTAAGTCAAAAAGGAGTACATGGGATGGTTTACAAACCAGAGCACAAGCCAGGAGAGTAGTAAACACAAGTCTCCTCAAATCAGTTCACTTTGGAAGAATTGAATACTTACAGATTCCCAAAACTAACTCTGAAAACAGCTACACAAAAATTTGCAGCTTGAGACAGTACCTCCTTGACCCTAAGAGCAGAGCCCAAAATTAATATAAATTTAAAAGCAAAGAAATAGACTGGAAAAAATGTGCGAACAACAATAAAAAGATTCTTTCCATATAAGGTTACAGCGATGACAGGGAAGGTCAAAACACAAACTCAGAAGACAACAGAGTCAAAACTGCTGTATCCAAAGTCTCAAAGAACTATGTGAATTGATCTCAGGCACAAATAGCTCCCTTGTCTTAAGTAAGAAGGAAAACAGGTTCATGGATATTAAAATAGTATTGGCAATGTAATCCTCTGATTCTTTATGATGAATACTAATAGCTAGTATTTATAACACACTTGAAGGTTTGCTGAAGCATTTCATCTTACAGGGGAAGTAACCTTGTATTTTCAAAGGTTATGCTATCAATGTTAAAGCTCATATAGGTTCTTCCAAGTTGGAAAATTTTAGACAACCCTGGTGACATATCAATTCTTCTATCCAAGGACCAGCCTTAATAAAAAAAGGAAATGGACCTCATCAACAATTTGTCCTTTAAGGGACATATTCTTTGATACCAGTGCTGAGGCAGCAACAAATGCAGAATGATCTCCTGTCCTAACATATCTTACTTACTCCTAACAGTCACATCATTTTTACACTATGAAGAAACATTCAATTAATTAATTGTGGGCACTTTAAATACTTTCCCAACAATGAGTTGGTATAATACCAAAAGAACGTGTGACTATAGTTTCAACCCATTTTCTTTTTGGACATTAAACACTCATCTTCTGTCCATTTAACAATAACAGTAAGGTAAATGGGTTTGTTGGGTGTGTTTGTCAGTTATTATATAAAGGGGTCAGAATTCATTGGTCAGTTTTTTCCAATACAAGGATTCCTTAGAATTCAGTCTGAGAAACATTACATGAGCCAATTATCAGACAAAATTGCTTATTGGAGAAGCCTTTGCATCCAAGCATAGAATTGTACCCCAGAGCTCTACTTTAATGCATGCATAATTATGAATTGGAAATTAAATTTTTTATTTTAGCTGAAATATTAATAAGACATTTTTATTATTTTGCTGACATCCCACCCTACATACACACAGAGACACACAGACATATACCTTTTCAGAAGTAAATACTATCTATGTAGATTTTGCTTTTCTAAAAGAAATGCAAGAAATCTAAGCTCTACCACCCCCAGTAGGAATATCAAATATAAATTAAAGAAGTTACTTTTTATTATATTTTCAATCTGGTGTTGTAAAAATGGATTTTGACAGCTCTGGTAATCTAGCTGCAACCCTCAGCCATCTGAGCTTTCAATTGTGATTCATATTACAATAAAAATAAACATACACAGGTGCCTTGAGACATAGAATAAATGTCATTTTGTGATAAAGCTCCTCTAGATAAGCTGTGATTCTTGGCCCAATGGGCATTTGTCAGTGTGTTATATGTTATCTGTCATATCATTGATGAAAATATTTAAAATAAAGATTATACTGTTTAACTTGGTAAAATGTGAAAAGATTCATTAGCCTTAAATCTGATTTAGTAACTCATTCACTTGTATTTGCATGATCCTGAATTTGACATTCTGCAGCACTAGTCATCATCTTTTTCATCAGTCACCTGCCTTCATTTTCTCTCTTCTCCAAATAATGCACAGGTCTGTTCATGCTATTACCCTATGCAAGAAATTCCAGTGACTCCCTATTTCTTTAAGGATAAAATATGAATTCATCTTTGGAACATTTAAAACATTTACAATCTGTCTCTATCTTTCTAGGTTTATTACATATTACTCCTCTTTACATAGTTTTTTAAGCCAGAAAAACTGTATCTTATCCTTGGAGAGCTGATATGGCACAATGAAAAGAGCACTGGATTGAGAATCACATCTTGACTTCATCACATGTGTAATTCTGAGCAAGTCACTGAAGTTCTTTTCATTTGCTGTGAAATAAGAAAATTCAACTAGGAAGCCTGTAATGTCTCTTAAAGCACTAAATTTATGATTTTTTTTAATATCTCCCACCTCTCCACCTTTGTACATGTAAATGCAGTACCTAAAATACTTTCCTTTCTCACAGCATTCTACCTTTTGGAACCCACTGGTTTCATTCAAAGCTCAGTTCAGAGGCTACCTTATACCCAAGGCTTTTCATCATTCCACAAGTTAATAGTACTTTCCCCCTCAACAAATTTCTTCGTATTTATTTTTTGCTTGTTTATCTACATAAATATTGTATAGGGCATTTTAAAAACTGTCTTTAGACTACCTACTTGAACATAATATGCATTTAATTAAGATTTATTACATGATTAAATGAACACTAGCAATTAAGTATCCATAAATTTGAGGCAGCTAACTGACAGAATAGATAGAGTGACAAATCTAGAGTAAGGAAAACCTGAGATCAAATTTGATCTCAGACACTTGTGTAACCCTGAGCAAGTCATTTAATTGTATTTGCTTCAATTTCCTTACCTGGAGGAATGAACTGGAGAAAGAAATGACAAATAATTCAAGTATACTTCCTAAGAAAACCCCAAATGGGGGTCACAAAGAGGTGGATGTAACTGAAAAAATGAAAAAACAAAAGTCCATAATTTGGAATATCTTAAGTAAATATGATGCTGAAATTTGATTTTCAATTATCTTTACTATAAAATCTGGAGGGGGGGGCTTTTTCCTTGAAATTTCAGTGCTGGAAATCCTTACATACCAATATAAAATGGCTGACAATCACAAAAGCTGAGGGGTTTTTGGAAAAGGTCACTTTTACATTATCAGTCTAATCATCTATTATCCATCTTTTAAATAGGAAAAAAGTAATATGTAATAATACTTTAAGACTAGAGTAAAATAACCAAATGAGGGGCAGCTAGGTGGTGCAGGGGATAGAGCACTGGCCCTGGAGCCAGGAGGACCTGAGTTCAAATGTGACCTTAGGCATTTATTACCTAGCTGTGTGACCTTGGGCAAATCATTTAACCCCATTGCCTTGCAAAAAAAAAAATCAAAAAAACAACCAAATTGAAGAATAAACAATGGTCTGGTGAATTTAAGACAAACTAGGCCTTCATTTAGATAATTTGGGTCAATTTGATTAATAACTAAAGAAACAATCCTCAAATAAAGGTCAGATTATTGTACATTTGGAGATGTTTACCAGATAACTCAAATGTGCTCAATATCTTATATCTTAGCATCTCTCCTGTTTTATTACAGGACATAATTAACAATTGTCTAACTTCTGATCTACTAGGGTTTTCAGATCTTTTTTATCACAATATGTAATCAATACTTTTCTATCACAAAATGGGGAAATTTGCTTATCCTTAAAGAATTTGCTATACTTAAAGAAATCATTCTTCATCTTTCAAAATGGTTTTTAATCTTTTGAACCTGGAGTTCCTGGATTTGTTTTCTTAGTAGCCATAATTTGATAAATAACCAAGTACTTTTTGTGACTTATTTCAGTTATTCAGAGCTATTCTAAGATAGTAGGATCAGAATGCCCCCCTATTTTCTATTGAAAGAGGAATTGGGGGAAAAAAGTATCTCTTAAATAAGAAGGTGGGGAAAGCTGAACTATGTAACCACAAAAGAATATAAATCATAATAAAGTATGAGCATCAGTCTAGGAGAGCTTAAGAATCTTTTACTCATGAGGGATGCACACCTTGGAAAGATCAAACTAAATTTCAGTCCCTATCTTCTTTAGTAAATCGAGGAAAATAGGAGTTAGAAAACATGTGTTCAAATGGGAAGCTAAGATGCAGGATCAAATGAACTTTCCAAAGTAGGGAAGGCAAAGTCTTAACATTCTCTTTTACTGGGCAGAGTTCCTAGGAGTTTGGGAACAATGGCATTCCATTTGGCCTGGAAAAGTACCATTATTGAAGTTTATTCCCATTAGTCACTAGGTCATGGAGGTGAGCAGGGTGGAATTGTACCCTGATGGAAAGAGGATTTACTATTTTTTATTTTTATAATCATTATTAATAGTACCATTATTATGTCAACAAATTCCTGGTGACAAAATTAGAAATCAACCAAATTTCTAAGAAAGAGAAATTATAGCTCAGGGAAAAAAATGTAAAATGAATTTAGTGCAATGGGATAAGGGGATTGGAGGAGCAGACTAAATTATCTTAGATCATAGATTTTAGAGAGGGAAGGCACCTGGAAGAACATTTAATCCAACCTTCTTATTTTACAGATGAGGAAAACCTCTTGGGTCTCAGATTCTTCATTTGGGAATTGAGGAGGATGAATTACTTAATCTTTAAGATTTCTCCTACCTCTAAAATTCTATGTTCATAATTCTGTGTCGAAGATGGAGAATCTAAGCAATTGTCCATGTAAGTGATCACTGACATGTCCAAGTAATTAAGCCAAGTTGGAGGGAGAGAGTCCAGTTTAGAGAGTCTCTAAACAGCCTATAAGTGCCTCAAATCACCACACTACTTAATATGTATAAACACAGCCCAGGTCATTAGTTCAAAGTCAGGTCATGATTAAACTGGTAATGGACTCTAGATTTGTTTTACTCCCAAGGCAATTTACTGTGTTCCCAGCTTTGCTGCATATACAATCTTCAACTGGCACAGATAAGGTTTTATAAAATGTTCACCACTTTACAGGGAGAGGAACTGTCAGCTCCATCAGCAAAATGGATGATAGTACTGACTGTCCAAGAAAAATAATCATTGATTTTGAACCTCAAAGACAGTGATAACTCATAAACTGACATTAAGAGTCATATGGCAAATTATGCCTGAAGGTGTCACAAAATGCCTAAATAATATTAATACAATATAATATAATATAATATCAATAGTATAATGTGATATTCCCAGACAGAAATGAGGTCAGGTAGGTGAGGTGATAAATAGAACCCTGGCCCTGGAGTAAGGAATACCTGAGTTAAAATACCCACTCAGACAATTCTTAGCTATCTAATCCTGGGCAAGTTATTTAACCTGTTTGTCTCAGTTCCTCATCTGCAGAATGAACTGGAGAAGGAAATGGCAAACCACTTCATTATGTTTGCCAAGAAAACCCCAAATCGGGTCACAGAGAGTCAGATATGACCAAAATGACTCAACAACAATTAAAAACAGACAGAAATGAAAGGTCTTAAAATGTTGATGGTTACCTAGACATGCAATTTGCAAACTGATGATTTGATGATCATTTTCCTGGGGAATTTTTGTAAAGGAATAATGAGGATTATATGGCAGAGGTTATTTTCCACTTAAAAACATTCCTGCAAAGGACACAAGTTTAGAGCAATTAAAGGTGAATCTACAAGATAAAATAAATAGAATGCAAGGTAAATGTTTCTATTTACCTTACCTTTACCAACCTTATGCCCAGCTCACTGCATATCCTAAATATAGACAGTTCTAAATGACTCTTCTTTGTGTTTCAGGGAGCAGTTATGAGGGCCCTTACCTGGAGTCTCTACAGAGGTAGTTCTAAACTCTTATCACTTCATAAGAGCAGAGAACTGTGATTCTGGCTAGTCATTTAAGGAATCAATGTGACAGGGTTGGTAGGGGTGGGGAGGGCAGAAGAAGATTGTAGTGAAGAGTTAAGGAAAGGGGAAAGGGACTTTTCTGCCTCAGAAAGAAGGAAATAGACATCTAAATGAGTAACAATTCTTCCCATAGAATTTTCTCTAGACAGAAAAACTACCAGTTCCCCTCTGGTTCAAGAGGTCAGTAAAGAAAAGATACCACAGTAGTAGAAGGAAAGGTGCCAAGGTTGAGAAAGATGAAGCAATAACATAAATTCTCTCATGTTTCTTTTGCTATTTTTTTGACTTATTTTATATTACTACAATAATCTTGAGGTGAGAGTAAACATAAACCCCCCTCCCTCCCAAAAAGATGAGGAAACCTCAGGAATAGTGAGAGAAAAAAACTGTACTTCAGTCTGCATTCAGATTCAAATGCCTCTGTCTCTGGGATGAATTGCCTTCTTTATCATGAGTCCACCAAAGAAGTTGCTTCAATATTTTTCCCCACAGTTGCTATTACTAGCTGTATTTCCCTCCACTCTATTCCTTCCCATTATCATTTGTTCTATTCTCTCTCTCCTTTCACCTTGTCCCTGTTCAAAAGTGTGTTGTATCTAAGTAACCTCTCCCACAATCTTCCCTCTCTTCTAGCACCTATTTCCCCTTTCCCTCCCCCATTCCCCCTTATTCCATCTCTTTCCTCTCATTTTTCTCTAGAGTAAGATAGATTTCTAAACCCTATTAAATGTGTATGTTATGTCCTTTCTGAGCCACTTCTGATGACAATGAAAGCTTACTCATTCCCTCTTGCCTTCCCCCTTCCACTCCATTGTAAAAGCTTATTCTTGACTCTTATGTGAAATATCTTATCCCCTTCATCCTCTCCTTTCTCTTCTTCCCAGTACTTTTCTTTTCACCCACTGACTTCATCCTTTTATTATTATACCATTATATTCCTCTCCTTCCTGTGCCTTGTTGCTCTTATAAATAAGAAAGTTCATATGAGTTATCAGTATCTTCTTCACATGTAGGAATACAAAGTTCAACATCATTAAATTCCTCATTAATTAGTACTTCTCATCCACCCTCTCTATGGTTCACCTGAGTCCTGTACTTGGAGATCCACCCTCTCTATGGTTCACCTGAGTCCTGTACTTGGAGGGAAAGTTTGAAAGTCCCCTGTTTCATTGAAAGTCTATCTTTTCCCCTGAAAGAGGATATTCAGTTTGGTTGGGTAGTTGATTCTCAGTTGTAAACCAAGATATTTTGCCTTCCAGAATATCATATTCCAATCCCCATGAATCCTTAGTGTAGATGCCAGATCCTGTGTAATCCTGATTATAGAGCCACAGTAGTTGAATTGTTTGTTTCTGGCAGCTTTTAGAATTTTCTCTTTGAGGGGCAGCTAGGTGGTGCAGTGGATAGAGCACCAGCCCTGGAGTCAGGAGTACCTGGATTCAAATCCAGTCTCAGACACTTAATAATTACTTAGCTGTGTGGCCTTGGGTAAGCCACTTAACCCCATTTGCCTTGCAAAAACTTAAAAAAAGAATTTTATCTTTGACTTGGGAGATTTGGAATTTAGCTATACTATTACTGGAAGTTTTTCTTTGGGGATCTCTTTCAGGAGGTGATCAGTGAATGCCCTCAATTTCTATTTTACCCTCTGCTTCTAGGATCTCAGGGCAATTTTGCTGTATTATTTCTTAAAAAATGAAGTCTAGGCTCTTTTCCTGGTTCTGACTTTCAGGTAGCCCAATAATTTTAAAATTATTTCTTCTGGATCTGTTTTTGAGGTCAGTGTTTTTCCAATGAGATATTTCACATTTTCTTCTAATTTTTGTTGGTTTTTTGGATTAGTTTTATTTCTTCCTGATTTCTTACAAAGTTATCAGCTTCCTTTAGTTCCATTCTTCATTTGAAGAAATTATTTTCTTCAGAAAGCTTTTTTATCTCCTCTTTCAGTTGACCAATTCTGTTTTTTTTCCCAGGAATTCTTCTCCTCATTTGCCTTATGTGTTGCTTTATCCATTTGGCTGAAACTAGTTTTTAACTTATTGTTTTCTTTAGTATTTTTTTTGCATTTCTTTCAGCAAGCTGCTGACTTTGTTTTCATGCATTGCTCTCATTTCTCCTCCCAATTTTTCCTCTATCTCCCTTAATTGCTTTTCAAAGTCTTTTTTTGAGCTCATCCATAGCCTGAGCCCATTTTCTATTTTTCTTGGAGGTTTTGAGTACAGAAGCTTCGATTTTGTCACCTTCTGAATCTTCCAAAGTAATTTTCTATGGTCAGATTCTTCTTTTTCTTGTTAGCTCGATTCCTCAGACTATGACTGATTTACCACACTTCCAAGGCTTTGGGGTGGGGGGGAGACAACCCACAGGGATCTTAATTCCTCCAAGGTCTTATGAGAGGTTCTGACTGATCTCTTGCCTATGATTTGTTATGTAGATTACCACAGGTGTTCCCCTCTGTCCTGGAGCTGTGAGGAGAGTCCCTGCTCGGCTACAGAGGTATGGGAGCCCAAACTGCAACATGGATTTGGGTGTGGGAAAACAGCTGAGTCCCCAGGGATTGCAGAGAGACCTCTGCAGTTTCCCCTGACCCCCTTACTGTCTGTGGGGTATGTTCTGGAGTTTCAGGCTGGCTTTCCCTATTCCCACTGTAGGTTCTCACTGCAGGGGTGCTTTGTTCACTCCACACTCACTCTGGTGTAGCAGGATTCTCTCACCACCCCTTCAAGCTGTTCCTAGTGATCTCTGGGCCAGGAGGTCTGGAAACTACCTCCTCTGCCACGGACCCAGGTACCCCCAGGGATCTAGGCACTCAGCCTGGCTGTGCTGTGTTGCACTAAGCTGGACTGCGACTGTGGTTTTTCCCAACCCCCCAGTCCCAGTAAAGCAGGCCTTTCCCATGGAATTTCTAAGTTTGTCTTGGATGGGGAAATTGTATCACTTAGTCTTTCCGTGGGTTCTGGCCCTCCAAATTTTGACTAGAGTCACAATTTGATGGCTTTTGGGGTTTTGAGGGGAATGAGTTTCCAGGAATTCCTGCCTTCATGCATCTTGGCTCCACCCCCACAAACTTTTCTTTTTTGTTATTTTTAAAAGAAATTTACTGAAGAATTTTTTTAAAAAGAACAAGTGACCATCTATAGCCAGAAGGGTCAAAGGGTTAAAGATCTAATGGCGTTCTTAAAAAGTCAAGAGAAAGGAAAGAGAAAGAGCTGAATTAACACTTTGTGAATTAAATTCCATGATCATCCATAAACAAATCAATATCTTTTAATAATTTTAATTGCATTTTTTTCAATTAGCAAAAATCTATTTTATCTCTCTTACTTCCTCTCTGGTGGAGGGGGGGGGACTCTCTTGCAGTAAAGATGAACAGTCAAAATAAAATGTTCATATCAACCATGACCTAAAAATCCATGTCTCATTCTATAACCTGAGTTTATCACTTCTCAGTCAATAAGTAGGGATAGTGTGTTGTCATTAGTTCCTTGAAATCTTGGTAATCAATATTTTTTTTGGTGGTAATAACATAATGGAAATCATATTAGCAGGGAAAAGGGAGACAAGATGCAAACATATACATACTAATAATTCCCAAAAAATGGATTACATAAAAACTGTTTTGATCCACTAATAAGGGAAATGTATATTTTTTAAAATTCTGGTTTCATCTCTTATTCTACAAATTAAGAAAGATGGCAAAAGACAGAAATTGTCAATTATGCAGATGATATGCAAACACAGAAAGATAATTTTATTATTGAAGGAGCTTTGAATTCACCGATGCATTCTGGAAAATAATTTGGAATAATATAAAAAATGACTAAAATATCCAAAATCCTGGATTTAAAAGTTCCACTGCTAGTTATATATTCCTTTGACATCAAAGATGAAAAGAAAAGAACTCATAAATGTCAAAAAATTAACAGAAATATCCTTTTGTGGGAACAAGAAACTAGGGGGAAAAGTGGATACCCATCAACTGGAAAACTGCTAAACAAACTGTAGACCATTAATATGACAGAATATTATTGTTACATAAGAAACAAAAAAATTATGAGGAGTATAAGGAAATATGGGAAGACATTAACTGATGCAAAGTGAAGTAAGCAGAACCAGGGAAACAGTATGTATAATGACTTCAATAATTTTAACAAAAGGAAAATTAAAATCAAATCAAATCATTTTGTTCTAGTTTGGTTCCAGAAAAAGAGATGAGAAAATGTGTCTCCTTCCTTTTCCTGGAGAAGTCAGGGACCATGGGTACAGAATGTGGCATCAAATAGAATCAATATATTAATTGCTTTTGCTAAACTTTTATAAAATAAGACACTGAATCTGGAACGGGCATGTTTAAAAATTAATATGATCTAAAAACAAAAGGTAGCAATAATTTTTAAAAGCATAAATTATGTAAATTGTCTTTGGCAGCCCCTGTTCCCAAATATCCATCATTTCTTCTTCTAGTCCTTTATCAAGACAGCTAATTCTCATTTTTGGTAAAACAAAGATAAATAAATTCATGCTATACTTAAAATTAATCATTATGACTCAATGTGTTGCATCTACTATGAGTATTTATTTCCCAATATAAGGTGAAATATGTATCCAAGAGATTGAAAGTCTTTAACAAAAATTTTGGAGAAGAGGAAAAATCAAAGAAACTGAAAGTGGGGGAGAGCTGGATTCTATACCTCACAAATCAGACTGCTTGTAGAAACTTAAGAATAGATCAAGCCAAAGTGCAAAAGAAGGTGGCTTAGCCCTACCTGATCTAAAATTATATTATAAAGCATCAGTCATCAAAACTGTGTGGTATTGGCTAAGAAATAGAATGGTCAACCAGTGGAATAGACTAGGTGTAAAAGCAGGAGATGATTATAGTAATCTGCTGTTCAATAAATCCAAAGAGTCCAGCCACTGGGATAAAAACTCCCTCTTTGATAAAAACTGCTGGGATAGTTGGAAGTTAGTGTGGAAGAAACTTAGATTAGACCAACACCTCACACCCTTTACCAAGATAAGATCCAAATGGTTACAGGACTTAGACATAAAAAAATACTGTAAGCAAATTAGAAGATCAAAGACTAGTTTAACTGTCAGATCTATGGACAGGGGAGCAGTTTGTGACTAAGGAAGAGTTGGAGAACATCACCAAAAACCAATTAGATGTTTTCGATTACATTAAATTAAAAAGCTTTTGCACAGATAAAACCCACTGTAACCAAGATCAAAAGAAATGTAGTAAATTGGGAAACAATCTTTACAACTAATGATTCTGACAAAGGACTCATTTCTAAAATATACAGAGAACTGAGTCATATTTTTAAAACAAAAAGCCATTCCCCAATTGACAAATGGTCAAAGGATATGCAAAGTCAATTTACAGATGAAGAGATCAAAGCAATTCACAGCCATATGAAAAAATGCTCTAAATCATTAATTATTAGAGAAATGCAAATTAAAGCTTCCCTGAGGTACTACCTCACACCTTTCAGATTGGCCAATATGACCAGAAAGGATAATGATCATTGTTGGAAGGAATGTGGGAAATCTAGGACACTATTACACTGTTGGTGGAGCTGTGAACTCATCCAACCTTTCTTGAGAGCTATTTGGAACTAGGCCCAAAGGGCAACAAAAATGTGCATACCCTCTTGACCCAGCAATACCACTACTGGGTCTATATCCTGAAGAGATGAAGAAAAAGGGTAAAAACATTGGAAAAAATATTTATAGCAGCCCTGTTTGTGGTGGCAAAGAATTGGAAATCAAGTAAATGTCCTTCAATTGGGGAATGGCTTAGCAAACTGTAATATATGTATGTCATGGAATACTATTGTTCTATTAGAAACCAGGAGGGACAGGATTTCAGAGGGAAGCCTGGAGGGATTTGCATGAACTGATGCTGAGTGAGATGAGCAGAACCAGAAAAACACTGTATACCCTAACAGCAACATGGGAATGATGATCAACCTTGAAGGACTTGCTCATTCTATCAGTGCAACAATCGGGAGCAATTTTGGGCTGTCTACAAAGGAGAGTGCCATCTGTATCCAGTTAAGGAGCTGTGGAGTTTGAACAAAGTTCAAGGACTATTCCCTTTAATTTAGAAAAACAGATATTATTGTCTGATCTTGTTACCTCTTAGAATTCTTGTCTCTTCTCTAAGGATATGATTTCTCTCATCACACCCAATTTGGATCAAGGTACAACATGGAAACAAAGCAAAGACTGACAGATTGCTTTCCATTGGGGGGGTGGGTGGAGGGAAGTAAGATTGGGGGAAAACTGTAAAACTCAAATAATATCTCTAATAAAAATTAATTAAAAAAAGAATAGATCAAGCCTACTTTTCTCCTATTAAACTGCTACTTTCCCAAAAAACAGGTTATTAATTTTCTTAATAATTCATCCTTCTGATAATCCAATAACTATTTGGGGGGGGGGGTATAGAAATAAATAATGGATGACAAGAATGAAAAGACTGAACAGTCACAAATAAAATGACCTGGCAATTATAAGGCTGAAGATACTATAAATGGATGAAAAGGAGATTAAGACTTGGCAAAATGCTTCGATAATGGTAAACTCAATGGGAAAGAATTCTACATATGCACAGCACCTAAAACATTGAGAAGAGTAATGAATAGTATATAGTAATATTGATCACTTTATTTGTATTTTTTAAGTCTCAGTCTTCTCTTTCTCTTTCTCTTTCTGAATGCTAAATTCCAGTTTTCTGAAACCATAGTGACCTCCAGTGGTTGACATAGTAATGTTATCTGTTATTTCTTTAAGATATCTTAAAAAACATTCCTATTGGAATGCTCTGTTGCTTTCACAGAATCACAGTCTCTCAGAATCGGATAGGACCTAAGAGATCAAACCCATACCCTAATAGGAATCTCATTCAACATCCCTGACTACTCATTACCCAGACTACACAGGAAGCCCTCCAGTGATGCTCTCTAAAGGTAACCTATTATATATTTTGGCACATTGTCCCCTGCCTAAACTATTTTAAGAGCCTCTGCTCTGATTCCTCTGTCCAAGTGACTCCCTCCTGCCTCTGTGATAAACTGTGAATTCCCAAGCTTGGTGTTTAAGGTTCTCCAAAGTCTAGTTCTGCGTCTCCATAATCTTATTTAACATTATTTCTTTTAAAACATTTGATGTCCCAGTCAAACTTGAATACTGGCTTTTCTGTGAATGAGGATGGTCTCCATGGAGTTATATATAAGCCATCCTTTCTTCCCAGAATGACCTCCCTCCTCATCTTGATCTCACAATTATTTTTTTTATATCTCTAGTAGCATTTGTGGTGTAGAGGAAAGAGTAATGACTGGAGGCAAGTTAATGAATTCAAATAAAACTCTGTTAGTTCATTAGTTGTGTGATGTTCAGCAAGTCATTAAAGTCTATAGATCAGTTCTCTTTTCTGTAAAACAAGGGTACTAGACTGGATTCTTCTAGATTTAAATCTAGAAAATCTGGGAAGCCTTTGACTAAGTGCCCAGTTTTTAGCAATCTCTCCCTCTTCAAAATGCCTTGTTTTCACTAATTCACAAGTATCCCTCCAATTTAATGTAAGCTGCCTGAAGGAAAATATTCCTTTTTCCTATCATCATTATCATATTCCCAGCACTCATTCCAGAGCTTGCAAATTAACACTTGCTCGAATATTTCCAATAAGAAGGACTCACCACCCCTCCAAGGAATTTGATTCTTCTTTTGGATTTCTCTATAATAAGGATTTTTTAAAAACTCAAGTCCAAATTTGCCTCTTTTCAATTTGCACTCTATTTGACCCTGAGGAGACAAATAAATTTAATCCCACTTATAGCAGAACTTAAAATTTTTAATGACAGTTGTCACAACCTCTCTGAGAACCTCTTGGACATTTCAAATTGGACATCACAAGAGATCTAAGATTTAACATGTTCAAAACAAATTTATTATATTTTCCCAAAAATTCTTCTCTTTATTGAATTTTCCTATTTCTATTGGGGGTACTAGCATCCAAATCTGGGCGATATCATCAGCTCCTCATTCACCTTCATTGAACATATCCAAATCGATAATCAAATTTCCCCATTTTCACCTCTACAAAGTCACTTGTATTCTGTTCCTTCTCTCTCTTCTACAGCTGCCATCTTGGTTCTCATAAATTTTTGTATGGTCTACTGTAATGACCACCTATTTGGTCTCCTAGCCTCAAGTCTCACACCTCTGAAATGTGTCCTCCATGCCACTAACAAATTCATTTTTCCTAAGTACAAATCTAGTCATGCCATTCTCCTACAATAGATACTCCTATTTCTTCTAGGATAAAAAATTAACTCTTTGGTTTGGTTTTATAAAAGCTTTCACAACTTTGTCTCAACCTATCTTTTCAACTTCATTAATATCTACCCCACTTCTTGCCCTCTATGATTCAGTCAAACTGTACCTTTCTCTATTCCTCACAAATGATACCTAATTTCCCATATCTGTAGTTTTATCCCGACTATCCTCCAGTCTAGATTGTACTTTCTCCTTGTAGTTGTTGAGATATTTCAATTGTATCTGATGGATTTTCTTGGCAAAGATACTAGAGTCGTTTCCATTTCCTTCTTTGGCTCATTTGTGATGAAAAAACTAAAATGACTTGTCAAGGGTCACACCATTAGTAAGTGTCACCCGGATTTGAGCTCAAGGAGATGAGTCTTTCTGACTCCAGACCCAGCATTCTATTCAGTACTCCAACTAGTTGCTTACTCTCCTATTATTCCTTCAAAACAAAGCCATTTTTTATTTCATGCTATTTACCATAGTTTTAGTGCCCTCTTTACTAGCTACAATACTTCTAGCTGCCTTATATTCATTTTGTATTTATTCTACATATATAAACATATGCATGTCTCGTCTCTCCTGATAGAATGTAAGCTATCCCCACAACCTGGCACAGTGCTTGACCCATAGTAAAGATGTTTATTGATGACTTGGTGAGCCTCTTTAATTCTCTCAGCTGATCCTAATATGGCAGAAAATGAAGTCCCTTCACCATCCTGGATCTTCTTCTTTTAACTCTTTTCAACTTATCTGTAGCCCTCCTGGAAAGTGATTCCCAGAAGTAAATCCAAGACTTCTAGATGTGGTCTGGCCAAGGCATAGTGCAAGGGAACCATCACTTCTTTATTCTTCTTTGAACCTTAAAGCAGCCTACATCTGGATTGGTTTCCTGTCTTCCAAGAAGATTTTTCAGGAATGTCATTTTAGGAGTTAATCCTCCCCAGTGAGTCCCTTATCCTTCATAACTTTTTCATGTTTCCCTGTCATGCCCTCATTTCTTCTAACTAACCATCTACTTAACAGCTATTTAAAAAACAGTGTTGTCTCCCCAGGGAAACAAGGGAGAGAAGAGCATTTTCAGGTATCATCACATTGTAAATTCACATGGACATATACGTATATATACATACACACATAAACACATGTATATTTGCCCAGACCTTTCCTTCACTAATACAGGAATCTCCTTGTGGGAACAGTCCTTCTACAAATCAATACAGATCAACTATGTTCTAACATGGTGTCTTAGAGATTTACCCACTAATAATCTGTTTTGTAACTTGTCCTGGATCACATAAGCAGTATGTGTGCAAGACTTAAGTTCATGTATTCTTGACTCTGAAACCACCTCTCTTCCATTATCCTATGAATGGGTATGTGCATACATGCTCAGAGGCAGAGAGCACATTTTCAGCAATATCTGGAGATTGAGTAACATCAAAAAAAATACTATGAACACTTCTACTGACTCCCAAAAAACAATTGCTAAATTTTTAGTATGAGTATTTAAACTTTGGAAATCTGAAAATTTTGCAAATCATGTCTTCATTTATTGTTTTGTTGATTGTCTAGATTTAAGAAAGGAGAAAATGGAAATCATGCAGTTAAAATTTAGTGTGGACTACTTTTTGGAAAGCTAGTTGTTAAAAATTTACCAGCACATCCCTGGTTCTCTCTCTCTCTCTCTCTCTCTCTCTCTCTCTCTCTCTCTCTCTCTCTCTCTCTCTCTCTCTCTCCATATATATATATATAAAAATATATGTATATATACATATATATATATTTCTAGTAATCAAATTTAATAGACATTTATTAAACACTCAATGTATCAGACACTGTACTAAGCAATGAGGATAAATAAAAAGGCAAAAGACATTTCCTGCCCTACAAGTGCTTACAATCTAGTTGGGGAGACAATACTCAAACAGATACTAAGTAAGCTATATACAGTATAAATAGGAAATAATTAATATTACAATTAATAAGGGTTGGGGAAGGCTTTCTGTGGGAAATAGGATTTTAGGTGAGGCTTAAAGGAAGTCAGGGAGATCAATCAATAGTTGGAGGGAAAGGGTGGAGAATATCCCAGGGGGACAGCCAGAGAGAATATCCAACCTCATTGGTTGGACATCCAGAAGGCTAGTGTCACAAGATTAAAAGTACATGTTCAGGAGGACAGTATAAGAAGACTAGAAAGGCAGGAGGGAGCTAGGTTATGGTGTCTAATAATAAATTGTATTATAATAATAGCAATGTGGCTGACATTTGTTTAATACTTTACACTTTACAGATTATTTCACATTCATTATCTGATTTGTCCTGATACAAGTCATATTAAATATATAGATTTATCATACCCAATTTATCAACAAGAAACCTTGGCACAATGAAAGTTAAGTGGCTTATTCAAAATCACATAGCTAGTCAATGGTTGCATTGAGAGCAGAACCTATGACTTTTGACTCCAAATTCGGGGTAGCTTCCATTACACCACAATGGGAAAAAAATTATTATAGTAAGCTGAATGGATGCATTACTTCATCTTTTGCAGCAAGTCCCATGATAAATATGACCCACCATTAAGAGACTACCATTAAGGCAATGCCTCCATTAGCACCACAAAATGACATTCTTTCTCTCTTGTTTTTGCTTTTTTTTAAAAAAAATTCTATCATATTGAAGTCATTGAACATTCTCATTTATTTTCATATAGCACAAGGCAAAGTTAATGCTCCCTTTTGTCATATTGATTTCTTTAGGAAATGAGGCATATTCCCATACATGTCAGAATGGAGCTACTTAAGTCATTTTATCTCAAGACACAAATGAATTTCAAAGAAATCCTCTTGTTTTATCCTCATGGAATATAATGGAAATTCCATGGATATGGAATAAATATCAAATTGTTGGTAAATACTTTCCCCTGGGAAAAAATATGCAAATAGCACTGTCTGTAAATAAACTTTTGTCTTGGCAGTTTCTTAAATCTAGTAAAGAATCATCATGATATGTTTGGAGTTTCTTTTAATGAACTCTCAATGCAATTCATTTTAGCCACAGCTGGAGTTTTCCTAAAATTTCTGGCAAAAAGAAAGTACAAAGGTCACATGGAGAGCATGGATAAAATGGAAAGGATGGCAACTTTATCCCTTACAATTCTAAATTCCATATTTTCTTTGGCTCATCCAAGAATTTAGCACTTCTTTAAAAAAACTTTTATTAATGTCTTTTATTTTTGTACAACAGTTCTTTCCCAATATGTTTACCAACATTACCATTCCCTTTTAACAAAGAAAAACGAGCACACATTAATTTTTTTAAAAGATTGTTTTAAATAGTATAGGCAAATTTATGTACCCATATTCTCTAATTTTCTACAAAAATATGAATATACGTTTTAATCACTCATTGTTGAGTGCTAAGTTTAAAAACAAAAGTTGGAGAAAGAATTCATGCCAGATTTCCATTGTGGATTCATTCCAGAAAATGAATATTTGTTGTACCAAATAATTTTCTACATGTCTTTCATCTTTTAAATTAAATTTTATTTAATAATTCTTTCTTTCTTCCCACTTCCTTAACCATTGAGAAGACAAGAAAAACAGGACCATTACAAATATATATAATTATGCAAAACAAATTCCTACATTATCCTTGTCTAAAATAATAAAGAAAAATAAAAGAAAAACTATGATTCCATTTATGCTGAGTCCCTCAGCTCTGTATATGGAGGTAAATAACATGTTTCATTTTACATATCTTTAAAACAAAAATTAAACTCTTTGGTCAATTTGAGCAGCATTTCCATTTGATCAAAACAAAAGTCTAAAATGTTTGAAGACATAATATGAATAAACTTGTTACTACTCCTATTTGTCATGGAAAACCATTGTCTTCTTTTAGAAACTGAAAGAATCCTTTGTCATATAAAGATAACTGTATAGAAAGATCATTTTGATAATTACATGGATGTGTGATCTCACCAATGTGGTATTTCTCTTAGTGAAGTAGATATTAACATAGTCTTACATGTTCATCCTGATCCTATAAATATGTCATGAGAGTCTGACATATTCTCCATAAATCTACCATCTATTGTACCCCATATACTTGTGACCATCTTCTACTTCTCTTGATATTGTATGAATATTAATGGAACATGTAGGCTATCCATTGATTATTTTACATTCTTATTACATGACAGGTTCATCTTTTTTTTCCTCCAAACATTTCTCTAATGACATCTTTTCTTTCATAACTGTTCCACAATTCCTCATTTGGGAATGAGTTACAGCATGTTCTCCTCAACCACGCATACCTCATACCTCCATTACTTTTTGAATGATTCCAAAATTGGTTTCTCCAGAGACTGTGATATTCCAAGATTAATAATGATAAGAGTATCATTGTTTTTAATAGATTAGTATTGTTATGGATTGTTTTTACATAATCTAAATTTCTTTTTCTGCTTCCTTCTTATCCTATTCCTGAAAACCATCCCTTATAGCAATTTAAAAAAAGAAAAAGTAGAAGATAAAGAAGAGAAAAATCTGCAAATATGATTTGTTCATTGAAAAAAAATCATATGTTGCATTCAATGCCTCACACATGTAAAACTTGCCTCACTATCCCTTCTTTGGAGCCAAGTTTGTCCTTTATAATTTTACAACATTCATGCATTTGATTGTGGTTGTCATTCTTCCCATTTCCATTGTTATCATCTTATACATATACATTGCACTCATAGCTTTGTATCAGTTCATATAGATCTCTTCATATTTCTGTGTATCATTATATTTATTGTAATATGAATCATATTCAAAGTAATCTATTTAATCCATGTACTACTATTTGCCTAACCCTTACCCAACTGATTATCATTCACTTCATTTCCAGTCCTTTACTTTCATAAAAAGTAGTGCTCTAAATATTTTTGTTCCTATAAAGCCTTTATTTTTGTCCGACTTCTTCCAGAATGGTTTTACATTCACAGCTCTATCAGCAATGTGTCAGTTTACCAAATTGAGTTTTCTTATCTTTTTTTCATCTTTGCCAATATGCTGAGTGTAAAAAACTTCAAGTTGTTTTGATTTGCATTTCTCTTATTAGTGATTTAAAGAATTATCCATATAATTTTGAATACTGTTTGTTCATATCCTTTGACCATTTATCTAATGGCAGAATGCTTTCTGGTTTTATATATTACTTAGATCCTCCTGACTTCAGGGTCAGTGCTTTATTCATTGCATGACCTAGCTGCCCTTTTTATAACATTTGGTGTCATTAAAAGAATTCCCCTGAAGCAATCCAGTCAGCTTTCCTAGAGTTCAATTTTAGACTCGGTTTGTTTTCCACTTCCAAGATAAGGAAAAATAATTTCTTTGCCCATGAAATCCAGAAATTTTTAAAGACATATACAAGCCTTAAACTATATTATAAGGCAAGTGCATTGTTGAAGTATAAAATGGATAATTTCAATTATTTTAATTTAAAATTTTACTTTATAAATAAACCAAATAGACATATCCCTCAGATATCATAGACAATCCCTCAGATAAAATAGAACTGTATTGGAATACTGCTGTGATATAAGAAATGATGAACCAGTTGATCTAGAAAAACATGCAAAGACTTGAATCTATGAAGGAAAAAGCTATCCACCTCCAGAGAAAGAAATGACAAATAGATTTATGCATAATAGGGTCTTACATTTATGTGCAAATATGTATACATATACATGTATCTTTATAAATATTCACATATATTGCATTCATATATATACAAGTATACATAGCCATGTTTAATTGTAGCCTTCTCTGGAAGGGGTGGGGGAGAGGAGAGATTAAAAAAAAGCAAAAAAAGTGCACAGTAGAGAGCAGAAGAAAACCTAAAAGAAAACAATGAAAAACCTGAGTAATTCGGAAAACAATTTGTAGTATTTTTTTTGATTTTCTTGATTTTCTTGAAACATAAATTTGTTTTATATTGAATTCTCTTATGTAGACTGGACCATTTTAAAAATGTTAAAAAGTAACAGGAAACAGAATTCCATAAAAAAAGGACTCGAGGTCAAGATGGTGGCATAAAGGCAGCATTTTCTGGGAGATCCTTCTCCCCAAACTCCAAAAAAAAAAAAAAAACAAATGATGACTCTAGCCAAAATTTAGAGGGGCAGAACCCACAGAAAGACTGAGTGATACATTTTCCCAGTCCAAGATAACTTAGAAGTTCTACAGGAAAGTTGTGTTTCACCAGGGCCAGGGGTTGGGGAAAAAAGCTGTGGCTGCACCGCAGCCTAGCCTAGAGATCACTGGCAACAGCTTGAAGGGGCAGGGAGAGAGTTCTGTTATACCAGAATGAGTGTGGAGTGAGGAGCACTGGTCATAGAATCTGCAGCAAGAATCTGGAGAGAGCAACCTGCACCTGCAGAGATGGTAAGGGAAGTCTGTAGAGATCTCTCTGCTCTCCCTGGGGCAGGACTCTGCTATTTGCCTACACTCAGGTTCAGGTTGCAGTTTGGGCTTCCAAACTAAGACAGCAGGATCCCTCCTTATAGCCCCAGGGCAGAGGGAAGTATGGGGAGCCATCTACATATCAAAGCACAGGCAAGAGAGCATAAGGCCTTGGAGGAATAAGGGTCCCAGTGGGGTGTCCCCCAAAAAAACTCAAAGCCTTGGAAGTACTTTCTTGGGCTAAAGAAATGAGTAAACAACAGAAAAAGAAGAATCTGATCATAGAGAATTTCTTTAGCCCCATGGAAGATCAAAATGCATACTCAAATGATGACAAAATCAAAGCTTCCATATTCAAAACCTCCAAGAGAAATAGAAAATGGATTCAGACTATAGATGAGCTCAAAAAAAGACTTTGAAAAGCAATTAAGGGAGATGGAGGAAAAAATTGAGAGGGGGAAATGAGTGCGATGCAGAAAAATTATGAAAACCAAATCAAAAGCTTGGTGAAAAATATACAAAAATATACTGAAGAAAATAATATGTTAAAAACCAGTTTAGGTCTAATGGAAAAAGCAAAACAAAAGGCAAATGAAGAGAAGAATGGCTTAAAAAGCAGAATTGGTCAGCTGGAAAAGGAGAGTGAAAAGCTCCCTGAAGAAAATAACTCCTTCAAATTCAGAATGGAACTAAAGGAAGCTGACAACTTTGTAAAAAAATCAGGAAGAAATAAAACTATTCCAAAAAAATCCAAAAATTAGAAGAAAATGTGAAATATCTCATTGGAAAAACTGACCTTGAAAACAGATCCAGAAGAAATAATTTAAAAATTATTGGGGCTGAAAGCCACAACCAGAAGAAGAGCCTAGACTTCATTTTTCAAGAAATAATACAGCAAAATTGCCCTGAGATCCTAGAAGCAGAGGGTAAAATAGAAATCAAAAGAACTCACTGGTCACCTCCTGAAAGAGATCCCAAAAGAAAAACTAGAATATTATAGCCAGATTCCTAAACTCCCAAATCAAAGAGAAAATTCTGAAAGCTGCCAGAAACAAACAATTCAATTACTGAGTCTCCGTAGTCAGGAATACACAGGAGGTGGCAGCATCTACAATAAGGGCTCATAGGGATTGGAATATGATATTCCAGAAGACAAAAGATCTTGGTTTGCAACCGAGAATCAAGTACCCTGAAAAATTGAACATCCTCCTTCAGAGTAAAAGATGGACTTTCAATGAAACAGAGGACTTGCAAACTTTCCTATTGAAACAACCAGAGCTGAACAGAAAGTTTGATTTCCAAGTATAGGACTCTGGTGAACCACAGAGAGAGTGGAAGAGAAGGACTAACTATAAGGAACTTAATGATATTGAACTGTTCATATTCCTGCATGAGAAGAAGATATTGATAACTCATATGAAGTTTCTCATTCATAAGAGCTTAGAAGGAGCATATATAGACAGGACATAGGAAGGAATGGAATATAATGCTATAATATAGTAAAAAGATGGAGTCAATGGGTGATAAAGGGAAGTACTGGGAGGAAGGAAAAGGAGATGAAGAAGAAACTAAGAAATTTCATATAAGAGTCAAGAAAAAAACTTTCAATGGAGTGGAAAGGGGGAAGGCAAGGTGGGGATGAGTGAGCCTTCATTCTCATCAGAAATGCTCAGAGAGGAAATAACATACACACTTAATAGGGTGAGGAAATCTTTCTTACCCTAGAGAAAAAATAAGAAGAAAAGGATGGGATAAGGGTGAATGGGGGGAGGGAAGGGGGTGAATAGGTGATAGAAGAGAGGGAAGATTGAGGGAGAGGGTACTCAGATTCAACACACTTTTGGTCAGGGCCAGGATGAAAGGAGAGAGAGAATAGAATAAATGAGAGTGGGGAGAAATGGAGTGAAGGTATAGCTAGTAATAGCAACTGTGGGAAAAATATTGAAGCAACTTCTCTGATGGACTTACGATAAAGAAAGCAACTCACCCCAGTGACAGAACCATTGAAATCTGAACACAGACTGAAGTACAATTTTTTTCTCTCTCTCTATTCTTGAGGTTTCTCATCTTCTTGGGGTGGGGTTATGTTTACTCTTATAACACATTCAATTTACACCAGTGTATGACATGGAAACAATGTAAAGACTATCAGACAGCCTTCTGTTGCGGGGGGGAGGGAGGGTGGTAGAAAAATTGTAGAATTCAGAACCTTACAAAAAATGATGGGTACATATTACTATTGTATATAATTGGAAAGCAAATAAAATGTTTACATGTTTTTTAAAAATAAAGTATTATCATCATCATTGTGAATTAATTCATCAAACAATCCACAACCTACAGAGAATGAATATTTTAGTAAAGGAGACATTACTTCTGAATCCAAAAGAGGGCTCACTCACTCTAATCTTATGAGAAAAAGGTGCTCATATACAAGCAATAATCCTTTATATTTTTAGTTATAGGCCTGTGTTGTTGGGGGATTCAAATTATGTATTATGTTCATGTATGAGAACTGAAGAGGTAGAGAGTGAAGCAGTAAGAACTTTGCCTCAGGAGATAGGGATTCATTCTGGAGGTCTGCAAAACAAGGTTGACTAGCCTCCCATCAAGTATATCATCCAGGAGTTCTTATCTGGGTACAGACTACCCCAAAAAGATCCTCTTCTTACACTGAGGTTCCAAAATTATGTTTTCCCTGTTTTAGGGTGAGAATGAAAATTGTGTCACAAGCCTAGGTTCTTCAATTAACTTGTTATGTAACCTTTGGAAAGTCATAGGTTTCTAAGATTTATAGCTGGAAGAACCCTAAGATACTATACATTCAGAACTTTCATTTTATACACAAGGAATCTAAGACTTCTCCTTCTTTCCACCAGAGAATAGGGATCCCCATAAAAATGAGATAAAGAAGGAACACATTCTAATGAGGAAGTGGTTGAAGCTCTTACCATGGAACAATTGCAAAGAGGTCCCACCTACACTGTCACAGCAAACCACAGATAAAGGAAATGGAGGAATGAAAAAGGAGGTAAGGGATCATTTCACTTTTATTTTCTTTCCAATCTTATCCAGCTCTCTCCAGGTCCCTGCTGAATGAATGCCAAACTTCATGACAGAGGCCTAGGAAATGGAGACTTGTTATAAGTTCTTGTCATACTTTGGAGAATTTGCTCAGTTTCTCTATCTAGTCAGCTTTAGTCCTGCCCACCAAACAATCTAGTTTGGATAATGACCAATAAAAGAATGAATTATACTATTTCTTTTTTCTTTGTAAGTTCATTGCTTCATACAATACCTGAATCACTTACTAAATGCTTATTGATTAGCTAACTCATTCTAGCTCTAACTCTATGATCCTGTAGTCCTGTGATTATCCAGAAAAATATTTCTTTGCCTATTCTCATAAAAGATAGCTTCCTGTGCTTAGCTTTACTGAGGGTTCAATTTTCTGAATCTACACTCTCTAAAGTACTTGCAACAGCATCACCACACAAGTGTTACTGAACCAAAAGAGGCATGCTCATCATGAGCTGAGCCTTGGAAGGGAAAACATACTCATTAGAAAATAGCTAGTTAGCACTGGGCATGTGTGAAAAATGGACCAACAGCAGGATTCCACAGTAATTCTTAGTATTTATGGGAGCTCTGGAGAACTGTAATATGAGCTTACACAATCATAGTAAACTCCAGCTGGGTATCGGCAAACTGGAGGCATGCTTCACCAAGCACAACCTCCTGAAGTCCAGGGTTATGTAGAACTGGAAGCAACTGAAGTTAGAAATACCAGCTTAGAGCACAACTATAAAAAGTAAGATTATTCTTTTGTAGCAAGAGTCTGGGTCTGGTATAAGATTTGGGGACTTTAGCTAAATTTACCTTTGGGAGGAGTCAAATGCTAGTTGCTGGAGTGTGGTCTATTTGGGGTCAACAAGTAACTGTAGTAAAGTTACAAAAGGAGTTTTGGTTATTCCAAGAATGCCTATGATAACACTGTGGTAGAGTTGATTTATACACTTCTCTTTTTCCTTCATTGCTCTGTACAAGGTAATTCCAGGGGACTTTTCAGACTTCCTTACTTATCAATCTGGAAATGGCCAGTAACAATACTGCTGGTAAACTTTTTGGAGAGTGGATGTATGAAAGAAACACAAAGCAAGAATGATAGTTCAAAATGAAGTGTCTTGTTTGGCAGTGCTTGAACTATAGCATAAGATGAAACTATTTTCTGCTAAGATAGGTAGAGAATTGGCTTCATATTTAATCTTTCAGCTTAGAATTTAATTAGAGAAAGTAAGCAATTACAAAGAAATGTTGAACTGACTAAAACAATACTGGTCACACTGACTTACTGACTCCCTTATGGAATGTGAATAAGTTCCTTAATTGAATAAAAGGGGACCATGACCATTGACTGGGCAAAAGATTGTTGGTAGTCCTGAATAGATCATAGGACATTCAAGAGGAAATGAGTTTGGGTGAAAACAGCTGGAATAACTTTGTGGAATATGAATGCTGCTCCTATTTCAGAAGGCAGCAGAAAAGAAGAAGAATCTTTGTTCTTCTTCTCACACTTTGTATGCAAAGACATCTCTGATCAAAGATATTTAAGAAGTAGGAGACACAGTTCAAGAAGAAACTAGCATTAAAAAAATCACTCTCCAGAAAGAGTTGCATTCTTTTTTGATTTCCAAACCTATTAACCTGCAAATGGTCAGAAACCATCTTGATTCATTTGAACAACCTCCTCCAGCTGCCCCCTCCCTACATGTATCTATGAAGTTTGAAAGAGAGGGGGCAGCTAGTTAGTGCAGGAGATAAAATACCAGCCCTGGAGTCAGGAGTACCTGAATTCAAATCTGTCCTTAGACACTTAATAATGACCTTGCTGTATGACCTTGGGCAAATCACTTAACCCCATTGCCTTACAAAAAAATTAAAACCAAAGATATTTAGGGGAAAAAGAGGTTAGTCACTCAAGACTAAAAGCAGCTTCAAAGACTATGGTTCCTAAGATAGGAGAAGAAAGTCATCTATGCATTCATGAGAGAGTTGTTCTGGAAATGAGACAATAGAAAGCTGTACTATGAAGTGGAGCAGATCTTTAGACTACAACTGAGTGGATGCCCAGCTAAGATTCTTTGCCTAGAGGGGGACCAATAAGAAATTCATTAAGAGAAAGGACATTCAGGTCCTATGCTATTGAAGATGTGAGGTACCTTGTCTCTATAGATTCCCTACATGTATGACTCATTTCCATTCTACTCAGCATATGTTTTTAGAAAGATGCATTCCAGGTTTTTTAGGGGAAATGTTTTTATACTTTTTTATTCTTATTCTACAATATTAATAATTGTCATTGTTTTTTAACTTAATTTTATACAATGGATGACTATGAAGGCAAAATACTGCAGTGAAGGTTCATGAGCTATAGTAGGATCCTGTACCCACAAGAATATCCTAAGATCCATGGGAAAAGTAACTGTACTCTGGGAAAGTAGACAACAGCAGCAAGTGAGTTATGTAATAAAATTTTGAAGTAATTATACCTTTTATATCATGATTTTTCCCCACTGCAGTTTCAATATATTGTGTATCAGAATAAGAAATTTAATGGGAATTTTGGGGAAGTTTTGCAAAAGCAGCAGATGACACACAAAGGTTAGTAGATGACACAGAAAAAGTTCAGAAACTCAAAAATGCATGAAATAGATGCATAGTATTGTATAATATCAACATATTTATCTTTTAGTACAATAATAATCAAACTTCTTTTGTATGAAGGGAAGGTCAAAAAATGTTATGTGGATTTTCCTGATTATGGATTCTATGAAGTGAAAGGGGATAATGTTATTTCTTTGTGCAGTCATGAAATAAAGTTCTCAACAAAAAAGTTTTTTTCTGGAAAAAAAGAATTCTACTAGCCAGTACCTGAGTAGAGTTGCAAGAAAGGTAAGACAGAAGACATATCTGGCAGAACATCTGAAGAACTAGAGGAGGAGTAACAATGAGGTGCACAAACAGCAAATGCCTACCAAGACCATGTTTTGGGAGCTCTGAGGAACTGAAATAGGAGCCATACCCTATCATGTCAGAGATGAAGGGGCTGAAACAGATTATTTCTGGGGTCCTTTCTAGCATTAAATCTATGAATTTTTGTTTGTCCTTTGTTCTCAAAGAGGACCATAACAATGGGAGGATGTCATGACTTGCAATTGAATTGGATTTAAGTGGGGGAGGGGGGCAGTGAGGTACAAAGTCACCAGTCTCACTTTCTCCACTGGAGTCCCCTAGGTCCAGTGGCCAGATATGGATCAGGACTATTGGAGATGGCCCTGGATTCAGTGAGAATCCTTGGCACTTTTAAGTTGAGGTCTTTATGGGAAAAGTTAGTTTTGAAAACAAGCAAGTAGAATTTAATGTGGGCAACTGAGTAGCACAGTGGCTAGTATGCCAGGCCTGGAGTCAGGAAGACCCAGTTTGATGAGTTCAAATCTGACCTCAGACACAAGTTGTTTGACCCCAGGCAAGTCACTTAACCCTGTTGGCCTCAATTCCTCATCAGCAAAATGAGCTGGAGAAGAAAATGGCAAACCTCTCCAGCATCCTTGTAAGAAACCCCCAAATGCAGTTATGAAGAGTTGGATGCTACTGAAATGACTGAACAAAAAGTTCTTGTTATTGTTCCATCATATATGTGAACTAGATAAAAGCTGAAGCCGGAAGGCCCTCTAGAGGAAGGTTGCTCATTTGCAAAGGTTGCTCTTTTGTGATAGCTTACTGTTGCTTTGTTTTGTTTTTGAAATATAAATGAAGCTTTCCTCCTTTGAGTTTTGAGAATTATTTTCTCTGAAGGAGAGGAGGTTAGTGACAATAGTCTAGGTGATGACAATATTCTAGGTGATGTCATATACAAGAGCTCCCAGATTTTGAGGGGAAGAGTACAATGAGTTTAATAGAAAAGAAATCCCCCAAAGCATATACAGACATGGCAAGGAGAGAAGGGAACTCTGATATGAGTTGCAACAACACAAGAGTAAGGATAATTATTTATTCCAACTCTGGTCCTTTAAGCCCCACCTAAAATGGGAAGGACACTGAACATAGTATCAAAAGGCCTGCCTTAGCTCTGGTACTCTTATGTTTAATAGCTATGTGACCCTGAGCAAGTCACCACCTCTCAATTCAATTAAACAATTTTAAATTAAGCCCCATTTATAAAAAAGGCTGGGAAGTTAGATGGCTCAGTGGATAGAGCGCCAGGCCTGGAATCAGGAAAATCTGAGGTAATATCCAGCCTTGGGCACTTTTACTAACTCTGTGTCTTCAACCAAGTCATTTAACTGCTATTTGCCTTAATCCATGGGAGAAGAAAGTATCAAACCACTGAAGTATCTTTGTCAAGATATCTCCATGGACAATAAGGTGCATGAGGTCAAGAAGAGGCAGACATGAATGAACAAGAAGAATGATTAGTCTCCTAGGAACTTGCAGACTAGTTGAGGAATGCATATTTTCTTCTCTTATTAATTGGGGGTGCTAAGAATATTTCCCAGGCTTCTTGTGACAAAAATGCTTTGTAAAATTTATTGTAGTAGAAAAATCTGATGTTACCATGGAGAATAACATCTTGGTAAAGAAAGGACAAAAAGAGCAGCAATGATAATAACAATACAAATAAGAATAATTAATGAGAGACCAGGAAGCTGAGTCCTAGTCTTACCTTCTTTCCAATTCACTTGCAAGTCATGACATCTTCACAATATTATGGTCCTCTTTGAGAACAAAGGAAAGGTGAACTAGACCACAGCACAGAAAATCTATTCATTTTGGTTCTCCCACAATCAATACAATTCATATAAAGCTAAAGTGGTTGTTTTGTAATTGTCATCAATTGTCAAGACTGAAAAAAAAGAGCAGACCAATCAACTTTTAATCTTTTCATTTAAAAAGTTTCAGTAGCACTACATAAAATTTATCTATCACCCAGTAGTTAACAAAGCACTTAGGAAGCTAAGACAAGTATAACGATGAACTAGGCATAGTTCTTGCTTTCAAAGGGCTTCCAATTTTAGTTGAAAAATCAATAACTGATCCAGAATTAGAACTTGGGTATTTTTACTTGTAGTTCTAGATTGTTGATCAATAGTGTGACATATTAAAAAGGAGAGAAGGGACTTACAATGGTCTCTATTTTCTCAGTAACGTATATCAAGATCCCTTAGTGAGAAGGGGAAGGTGTGAAAGGCCTAAGAAAAAAGAGAGGGCTTGGAATAACTGCTATGATAGAGGATCATTTAGGGGGGAATAAAAAGACTGCCTTGCTTCACTGAGTGAACAACTAAAATATGATAACATAAATTTATAGTAGACTCAGCAGAATTGTGAGAATACCTATAGTTTCATCCAGTGGCATGTATGTTGGTGTAGAGATAGCAGAAGGTGAGATTAGTCCAGAATTGGGCTTTGGCAAGGTTTGAGTAGGACAAAGGAGCAAAAACACTTGAAAGAGGAGGACTGAATCTGAATTGTATTGATCTTTGTCTCTTATTAATTATTCTTAATTATATTGCTATTATCATTGCTGCTCTTTTTGTCCTTTTTTTTAGGTTTTTGCAAGGCAGTGGGGTTAAGTGACTTGCCCAAGGTCACACAGGTGATTATTAAATGTCTAAGGCCACATTTGAACTCAGATCCTCCTGACTCCAGGACCTGAGTGGTGTCCTATCTGCTGCATCACCTAGCTGCCCTATTTTTGTCCTTTCTTTACCAAAATGCCACTCTCCATGGTAACTGTTTGAGTCTGGGAAAAGATAAAAGTGAAACAAGATCCTGAGGGACAACTGAGGAGAGATTTGAGGCTCAGAGAGACAACAGATAATTAAATTTAGGATAATTAAAGCATTCAGAAAGATGAAATCAGAGTAGTTTTTGATAAAAGAATTCTTGAATGCTTGTGGAACACTCTTGGGTAATGGTGAGATCAAGGATGTGACTATTTCTGCATGTAGTTGAGGTAGAATAAGAGAGTTCAGGAGATTGAGGAAATTACAGATTAGGATGTTTGAAGGATATCAATATGTATGTTGAAGTTCCCTAGAATAATGTCAGGAGTTGGGATGGAGAACCCCATAAGAAAGAAAGGAGAATGATCTGAGAGGTAGTAGATAAGTTACCAAGCTCTGGATTAGGTGATCCACTGAAATAGAGGGAATCTAAAAGAAGAAGAATAGATTGCTGAACTATGGGGGCAGGAGGAAAGGCTGGAAGTCTCAATAGGAAGTCAGTTTTCCAACTCCCTTTCCAGTTCCTGGCCAGTCTGCCAAAGTGATCTAAGAGGAAGGTAGCAATGGAAGAATATGAACAGCTCTGCTCATGGTGACAAAGAAATAGTTCATTTTCTGCTTCACTCCTCAGCTCACATCTCAGTGACATTCTTGTGGATTCCCAATTTTATAAGATGGTGCTGGGTGTTCTTATTGGTTCCCACAGCCTAGCAAGAAAATAAAAGAGGCTATTATACTCTTTGTAATGAAATGAAAAGTAATGATTTACATTATCATTGAACCACAGTGTGGAAAAAAATAGGGAACATGAGTAGTGAAGGGGCAGAAAGGGAATTCTGTTGATTTTGGCCAAAGTCCCAGAAGTCCTTTTTTCTTCAAAGTTCCCTCTGATTTTTGACCTTTTGAAAATGAAAAGAAGTTGAAAAGTTGATTGGCAGTGTTTTAGTTAATGATAAGGGCAAAGGTGACAGAATTAAATGTCAAATCATTTGTAAAGGAGTTGAAAAAGAAGTCCTCTTGAAAATTCAAAGGAATGACAAAAAAAAGATGGTATTTTTAGCAAAGCATGCTATTGTTCTGAAACTTGAGAAGTTAACAGGGGAACAAAAAGCAGACAATGAATTTCATTAGCTTTCTGCATACTCTTTGAATATCATTTCCCCTAACTTTTCATTTCCATCTATAGTCCCATGGGAAGGTTATAATATATTCTGCAGAATTTTGATCCTTCTTAGTTATGAAGAAATGGTGTATACTAGTGGTAAGAACTCAGAAAATACATTCATAGATGTGAAAAGTGACATGTAAGTAAACAGAATAAAAAGTAAGAGATAAAGGACAATAATAAGTCAGAATTTTTTAAAACTTCAAGGTTTGCAAAGCATTTTGCTAATTTTATATAATTTTATCCTCACAATAATCCTCAGAGATGAGTACTATTATTATCTTAATTTTCCAGATGAAAAAATGTCTTGCCCAAGGTCACACAGCTATCATGTATTTGACAATGGATTTGAGATCAGTTCTTCCTGACTGTAGGTCTAGCATTCTAGTTACTCCCTAGCATTAGGGGAAATGAAAGAGAATTAAGAAAAGAGTATGAGGTAAAAACCCATCAGTCAACAAGCATGGAATCATAGAACTCAGTTATTGTTGTTGTCTTCAGGTCATAGATGAGAAACTATGACTATAACTCAGAGGATATAAATGAATTGAACACTATGACACTGTCAGCACATATAAGGCCATGAATAAAACCCAAGTCTCTCAATGTACTACCATGTTCCATTTCTTTTGGACCACATTAGGCAATGGAAAGTGAAGATACTAAACAGCAGAAAAATAAAGGAGAGGGGGGAAAATTTAGCAAAACAGTCAAAATACAGTCCATATCTAACAGAATAGCCTCACAATATTTATAAAAATTAAAAACTTTTTGTTTTGGTAGAGTACTTTACACATAGAAAGAATTAAAATACATTATCTCTTCCAAATCCAACTACTTTGAGAGTTTTAGTGCAAATATCAAAATCCTCATTTTATAGGCTAATCATATCCCCCTCCCCAATTTTTCATTGTAGCATTGAAGTGAACCTGGATTCTTGAAAGCTATCCTGGAGGAGTACGAATTCTGATGTGCCCTACCAATTTAAAATATTTCAGTTATTTTTAGTATGAAAAAGAGGACTGATAATATTAACAACCACCAACCTATTTGCCTATTTTCTCAACTTTATAAAATTTTAATGAAAATAATTTATGCACACATTGGAGGCCCCCTCACTAGTTTGCAAGGAATATATTATAATAAATGATCTTTTTAACATCACACATGCCTCAAAAATGTAGCAAATATAAGATCTCTCTCTATTTTTATTTGCTATAAAAAGCTTTTGACTTAATAGAGCAAAACATAGCCTTAAACCCTTTACTAACAAGATTTCTCCTATTTACACATCAAAATCAGGAAAGGAATGAAAGCAGAGATGCTCTCATTCAACAGTTCTTTCACTGTAAATATTAGGCAAGGCCTGAAATAAGATGTGTATGGGCCAAAAGTATTTTTGTAAAAGTCATGGAAGAAGTCTAGGTACAAAGTCCAAGTTGAAAAGGAATTCCCTAGTGATGGTAATTTTCTTCATATGCTACCATCAAGCCCTAACATAGAATATTATAGAGCCTTCTGGTTGAATATTATAACATGATGATGATGATGATGATGATAACAATGATATTAATAATCATAATCACTCCAAAGAATTTGACTTAATCATTCATACCTGTTGTTCAATAGTTATATGAAAAACTTATAGCCTTTGTCCATCAGTACAAAAATCTTAAAAGGATCCTCCTAGACACCAGAGTTTTAGGTATCAACCTCAAATTCTCATTCCTATGAGAGAATGTCTAATCTATTACCAACTTCTGTTCATTCTGCCTTTATGATATTTTTCATATATTCCCCTTTCTCTACTCTATCACTGCCACTGTTCTGATGTAGGCTCTCATCATGTCATGCCCAGGCTACTTCAATAAGCCTGCTGGTTGGATTCCCTGTCTCAAGTCTCTCCCTAGTGGAATACATTGTAGGAATTCCTCCTTTCAGTCTTCTGGATTCTTTAGAGTCTTTCAAGTCTCAGTTTAAATTCTACCTTCTTCAAGAGGCTTTCCCTGGGTCCCCTTCAAAAAATTCCTTCAGAGATTTTCTTTATTTAATCTCTGTGGATCATGCCTTAAATCCAAATCACTCTGGCTGTCATTGATTGGCCAACTGTGGTTCCCAGCTCAAGCCTCAGTTGCTCATTGTTTGAATTCTGATGACTCAGAGTGAATGTAAATGGAAATTGTTTCTGTTTTGGCTCAAGAGGTTATTCTTTGACTTATTTTTATCTAGCCTTAATCACTGAATGGGCATTGCCTCAGACAAACTGAAAACTGAAAAAGACCTTAACTGAAAAAGACCAAGATCTCCCCTTCATCCTGAGCCATCTCCAGTCCTCCTGATAAATATCTTGCCATGAGACCTAGATGACTCTGGAGGAGAAAGTGAGACTGTTACTTTGCACAGCCCTGCCTCACTTAAATCCAATTCACTTGCATGGCATCACCTTCCTGATGTCATGATCTTCTTCAAGAATGAAAGAAAAATAATCACACACACACACACACACACACATATATATATATACATATATATTATATATATATATATATATACATAATCATATGCACTATGGGCACCTTGAGGTTGGAGACAATATCTGTCTTTCTTTGTATCCCCAGTGTCCGATATAGAGTTAGGACTTAAATTCTTTTTCATTTTATTTGAGTTCAGATAGACAAGTTACACCCAAAATTAAATTTTTAATTAGCAACAATTGTGCCTCAGACAAACTTCATTGACTACTGCCACTGAGTGAAACTAAACCCAAAAATTAAACAGGAAGAAAAGAAAAGACTGGTTTGATTGTGGGAAAAATGCAGAATTCCTTTGATGGACTCAAAATTCTTCTCTCAAAAAAAGACCCATCTTATTAACACTAATAGTCTATCAGTATGGTCTATGACCTTTAGCCATGGTTTTATTGTTTGTCCTTCATTCTCAAAGAGGACTTTGACATCAGGAAGAAGTCATGATTTACAAGATAAATGGATTTAAGTGAAAGAAGATTGTACAAAATCTCCAGTCTCACTTTTTCCTCTGGACTCAACTTAGTCCAATGGCATGATATAACTCAAGATGACTAATAATGACCCACTTTGTCATGGAAGATTATAATATCTGAAATATTAAAATTGAGAATCATTCAGTGGATTGGGAAAAAGCATAGTAGGTGTATATAGGTTGCAATATATAACAAATAAGAAGATGGGCTTGTTTGTCAAGAATGAAAAATAACTATTTCATATGTGGGGCTATAAGTAAGGGAGGGACAGTGAAGAGCTGAGTGATTCCTAGGAATCAAAAAGAATGGAAGTGCCATCATCAAAAAATGGGGAAGTTTGTTGGAGGAGAGAGTTTGGGAGAAGGAAAGAAAGTTCTATGTGTTCCATATGGCATCTTCACAAGGTCAAGGGAATGTCAAAGGTCATCCCCCCTATATTGAGAATATTTCCTCCTCTTCCTCACCTTTCTCCCACCATGGCAGACATAAGACAAGACTAGCACAAGATGGTAGTTTGGCTGGGTTGTGTTCTGCATCATTGACAGGGACATCCATATTGATGAAATTGCAATTCCATTTGATTATTTGAATCTGAGGAAAACTTCCTATAAATTAGAGCTTTCTAAAAATAGAATGGGATGCCTTTTAAAGTAATGGGATCACACTCATTGAAAGTGTCTAAAACAGAGAAATTAAGTGGTGTTATGTATGGCTAGAGCACTGGCTCTGGAGTCAGAAGGACCTGAGTTCAAATTCGACCTCTGATACTTAATACTTACTTAGCTGTGTGACCTTGGGCAAGTCCCTTAATCCCATTGCCTTGGGGGGAGAAAAAAAGGTCTAAGAAAAGGCTGTTTAACCACATGTTAGCTATATTATATTGAGGATTACTCTTCAGGTAAGTATTCAATGTTCTCTGAAGTTACTTCTTTCTTTGAGATTCTGTTATGATCTGACCAAAGTGGAAGAGAGTAACCACCATAAGGATAGTCACCAGGTTGTTTTTACCCATATTACTTCACATAGAATATTTACTGAAGCATGGTTGTACTTTCCATCTCCAGATTTGGAGGGAGCACCCTCACCAATAAAATCACAGATGCTTTAAATACCGATGTTGTCATCAGAAAAGAAAGAAAAATTCTGTGCATGTTTGAGGGTAATCCAAATGACCTTCTGATGTGTCCTTATCAATAGTGCTTGGATTCCAAATTGTTTTCCTAATACTCATAACAGGCAATATAGGAAAGTATTAAAAAGAAATGGTCTAGAAAAAAACTGATTTTAAAAAAGGAGAATAGAAGATGATGAAAGGTAAAAGCATAGAAATATGACATGCTTCAAATCTAGCTTTCTCAGCTAAAACTCCTATTAAGTTGTTAAAACCTAGCTGTGTGGGAGGAAACATGTTTCCCAAGCTTAGCATTCATTAAAAAATTTTTTAAAAAAGTATTCTCCACCTTCCTTAAATTTTATCTGAATATGCTTTCTGGAAGTTAGTGGATAGAGTATCAGTCCTGGAGTCAGAAGGATCTGAGTTTGAATGTGGCCTAGTGTTGTGACCTAGTGTTGTAACTGGATTTGTCTCCATTTCCTCCTCTGTAAAATGAGCTAAAGAAGGAAATGACAAATCATTATTTCCAAGAAAAACCCAAATGGGGTCACTTCAACTTTACTGTTCAAACTCTCCATCTTATATGTGAAAAATAATGGTTACAAACTAACATATTGTTTTTGTTCAGTCATTTCAGTCATGTCTCACTGTTCATGACCCCATTTAGAATTTTCTTAGCAAAAAACTAGATTAATTTTCCATTTCATTTTGTAGATGAAGAAACTGAGGCAAACAGAGTATCTAAGGCTATATTTGAACTCAGGTAGATGGGACTTCTGACTTTAGGCACTGTCCATCTAGCTGCTCTACAAACTGTGCCAGAATATTTAATTGCCCTAAGTATGCCCTTTACAACTGGAAGAATCAATTTTACCACATGTAACCTGACTAAAAAGAATGATGACTGCCTGCCTAATACCACTCACCTCCATCTTCACTCTTCCTATTCATCAAACATATGGTTTAAAATGAATAGCTGCTAAAATGCCTTTGTTCCTTTCTCTGCACTTTTTAATTTCCATCCTTTAATGACCAACTTAAATGCTACCACCTGCATGGAATCTTTGTTAGTACTCCTTTGACTTCCCTTTTATATTTCCAAAGCACTTCATTTCACATTGAATGCATATATATAACTTAGTCGTTTCCATTGGTTACTGTTCTGGAAACCCCTTTCAATCAAAAAAGGTGCTATGAACTCCTGAGGTAATTTAATACATATTAATCACTAAATTCTGCAGTTATTTAGTTTTAAAGCCTCATTAAAAATTTTTAAGGATGAATCCTATGAACCATCATTGCAAATTCCCAAGGGGTTCATGAATCATTAAATATGAACCACTGAATTATAACTTATCCTCCTATAGCATAATTTCCTATGTTTTCAAATAGCAATAATTTCCTGTTTGGTCTTTACCTTTCTAGTCATCTTCCTCTTGTCTAGATCAGAATGATATCCAAGGACCTTCAAGAGGTTCATTGATAGATTTTAGAGCATCTATAGACTTGCATGGAGAAAAGTTCCATCTTTATTTTCTTCATCTCTAATTGAAATTTAGCATTTTCTTCTACTATAGAGGCCATAAAATGGTATTTTTTTAACTTTTAAATTAACTTATTTATTTTGAATTTTACAATTTCTCCCCTAATCTCAATTCTCTCCAACTCCCCCCCACAGAAGGCAGTCTTAGTCTTTACATCGTTTCCATTGTATACATTGTATACATTTCTTCCATAAGGAAGAAAAATAAAGTATAAGAGATTGCAACATTATATAAGATAACAGGCTTTTTTAAAAAAATTTAAAGGCAATAGTCTTTGGTCTTTGTTCAAACTACACAATTTTTCTCTGGATACAGATGGTATAATAAAACAGTATTCTGAGGAAAGATCCAAAGGCTTCACCAGAACTCCATTAGAGTTCATGACATAAAAAGGAATAAGAACCCTTGCTCAATAAATGCTCCAGTTCCTCAATGTGCTTTCTAAAATGTGTTGCCCAGGGAAAGAATTCATGACCACACAAGAGATTCAAAATATTAAATAGTTTTGATTATATTAAATTTAAAAGATCTTGCACAAACAAAACCAATGCAACCAAGATTAGAAGGAAAGCAGAAGGTTAGCAAACAATCTTTCCAGCAACTGTCTCTGATAAAGGCTTAATTTCTCAAATATATAGAGAACCGAGTCAAATTTATAAGGACACAGGCCATTCTCCAATTGTTATATAGTCAAAGGGTAAGAAAGGTAGTTTTCAGATGAAAGAAATCAAAACTGTCTTATAAGGATACGAAGAACCATTCCAAATCATCTTTGATTAGAGAAATGCAAATTAAAATAATTCTAAGGTATAACCTCACACCTATCAGATTGGCTAATATGACAGAAAAGAGAAATGAGAAGTGTTGAAGGGCACATGGGGAAAAATGGAACATTAATGCACTGTTGGTGGAGTTATGAACTAAGCCAACCAATCTGGAGAGCGATTTGAACTCTGCCCAAAGGGCAATAAAACTGCATATTGTTTGATCCAGTAAATACCACAACTCAGTCTGTATCTCAAAGTGATCATAAAAAGCAGAAAGGACCTACATGTGCAAAAATATTCATAGGAGTCCTTTTCATGAAGGCAAAACATTGAAAATTGAGAAGATGCCCATCAATTGGGGAATGACTGAACAAGCTATAGTATATGAATGTAATGGAATATTATTGCACAATAAGAAATGATGAACAGGAAGATTTCCAAAAAACCTGGAAAAACTTATGCAAAGTGATGCAAAATGAAATGAGCAGAACTAGGAAAACAATGTACCAGCAACACTGTATGATATTCAATTATAAATGACTCAGGTCTTCTCAGTAACATAATGATCCAAGACAAGCACAAAGAACTCATGAGGGAAAATGCTATCCATATCCAGATAAAAAGCTGATGGACTCTGAATGTAGATCAAAGCATATTTTTTTCAATTACTTTATTCTTTCTCTTGGTTATTTTTTCCTTTTGATCTGTTTCTTCTTCCACAGTTGAAATTAATATCAAACTATGTTTCACATGATAACATAATATATAAACTATATCAAAATACCTATTATTATCATGAAATGGGAGGGAAGGGAAGGGGAAAACTTGGGAATTCAAAATCTTGTAAAATCGAATGCTAAAAAAATTCACAATATGTAATTAAGGGAAAAAATAAAATATTGTTTAAAAAAATCAAATGTGTTGCCCAGAATTAGAAATATGTTTCACATGCAAACCAAGTTGATTATCTACTTCCTCCCTTTGGAGGTTATATTTCATTGAATAGCATTAGAATTCCTTGCTAAAGAGCTATAATATAATAAGAAAGTTGACCATGGAGTCAAGCAGACTGAGTCCAAATTTTGTCTCTGACAAATATTGTCTGTATGACCCTAGACAAGTCATTTAACTTCCCTATGTTTTAGATAACTCTGTTAGACTATAAGCATCAGAAAAGTTACTATGAATCATAATTGTCTGTGATAGTTTTTTTTAATTCCTTGATGACTGTCTCAAAAGTACAGGAACTTGCCTAATCTAAACTTTGTATCTTCCCAAGTACCTTGTTCAGAGTTCTACCTATAGTAGGCACTTAAGCTATACCTACCAAATTGTGTTATGCAGTTATATAGTATTAATACTATACATTCAGAAGGAGTTCATTTTCCAGAATAGAAAACATACATGAAAACTACAGATGAACAAACAGAATAGACAATGAGAGAAAGAAAAGTTATGATGAAAATAATACATTTTTGCAAAATAGTAAAACCTCAGTTCATATTTGCATTCAGATCAGTTGTACCTTGTCATGCTAAGGAAGACATATCTACTGAACACAATCACTAATAATTTCCTAATTACTATTTCATTTCTGGACCATTGGCTTATCCCCCTGAGATTTGAGATTCTTGGGCTACTTTCTCTTATCCTTTGAGAGCCAATCTGTTAGTCTAGGAGTTTAGTAATTATACCTTTTTGTTGATGAAAGATAGCTTAATATTAACCCCTGATCTTCTGTAGACTACTTTATTTGGCACCAGTAGGAAGCACAAAGATTTGACATTTTTTTTCACTGAAAAATTGCTAACTACTTATGGTGATGGAGCTCTTCCACAGAATCATAGAATCTCACAAAGGGGAGGGGCTTCCAGTATATCAATGATCTTTCTAAAATGTAATGCCTAGAACTGAAGTGTTCCAAATATTGTTTTTCCAGGCAGAGTACATTAGAGCCCTCACCTCTTTATTTCATGTATTCCATACTTATTTAATGCAACCTTAATGAATTTTTGTTGACTAACCCATCACACAATTTTCTTATACTGACCTTTTCAGTCCTCCAAAAGCTTATAGAACACATTCATATGTACCTCATGTAGAGAGATATTCATATTGTACTTAGGAAGTTGACTTTTGATCCCCATTTTCAGATTTTCTATTTGTCCCTCTTACATTTAAGACAGTATGGGGTAGTAAACAGAAAGATGTCTAGAAATTTCTAGAAATGCATGGGTTTAAGACCCACTTCTGATATATGGGCTATGTAACCCTGAACAAGTCACTTCATCTAGGCAGCTCTAGGCAGAGAAGGTGTCAATCTGAACTGGTACAGGGAATTAACTTTTTCAACAGTTCTCCATAGAAATAAAATAATAACTATCCCCAAATTTAATGTTTCTCGATTGAGTCAAATGCTGCATCTTCTTGAAAACTCAGTCTTCTAAATAGAGTGTGGATAGATTAAATGACTATAAGTCAGTCTGAAGTTAATCTTTACATATAGCAGCAATTAGGTGACACAGTGGATAAAGTACTAAACTTGGACTCAGGAAGATTTTTTTGCCCTGAGTTCAAATTTGACCTCAGATGCTTACTAGAAGTGAGAGTGTGATCTCAGGCAAGTTGTTTAATTCTGCTTCAGTTTACTCATCGGTCAAATGATCTGGAGAAGGAAATGACAAATGACTCTGGTATCTTTGCCAAAAAAAGGAAAAAAAGATGGAAAAACAAATGGAGTCATGAAGAGTCAGCCATGACTGAAAAATGATTCAATAGAAACTTAATAAATGTCAATTTATTTGGCTCCAGAAATGTTTGCTAAGGAAATGGATGAAAATTTATTTAATGAAATAAATGATAATTTAAGGAATTCTGACAAAAGACTATGAATGAGATCAGATTAACTATAAGCCTCCATATGGATAGAGAATTTTTTAAAAAAAAAAGCATTTTACAAAAAAGCATTTAAAAAATGAATCAAGAAGAGAAGAGAATCAGAACAAACAAAGAACATCAAAAGAGTCTCTTGTAGAAAATACAAAGGACAAAGAAGGGAATAAGGAATAAGCAATTTTGATCGAATAAAAATGAATTAAACTAACCTGAAGAGAATTCAACCACATATCCTACAACAATGACTCTAGAAGTTAAATTACTTCATATAATTGATAAATAAAATTGAATTTTAAAAATATTTAAAAGGAAATGAAGGCTGCTCAGAGATGCAGGTTGGGATAATGGAGATAGTTAAGAAGATTTCTCCTCTTATAACAGCTGTATGACTGTAATGTACCCTCTCCAAGCCTCAGTTTCCTCATCTATAAACTTAACTCACAGGTTGCCATGAGGCTAAGACAATGATGCTTAATGCATATGAAGTGTTTTACAAGTTCTAAAGCTCTAAATAGATATCAGTTTTTTTAATACAATTGTGCCAAATTAATGGGCAGCCAGGTGTCACAGTGAATAGAGTGTTGCTGGTCTAGAGTTAGGAGGATTCATTTTCCTGGCCTCAGATACTTCCTAGCTATGTGACCCTGGGCAAGTCACTTAACTCTATTTGCCTCAATTTCTTCATATGTCAAATAAGCTAGAGAAGGAAATGACAAATCACGCCAAGAAATTTGCCAAGAAAACCTCAAATGGGTTGGTCATGAAGAATTGGACATTGTTGAAACAACTAAACAATAATCAAAACCAAATTAATATGAAAGAACAAAAATTCAAGAATATCCATTAGGGAAAAAAAAAGATTGAGGGACTTGTTAATCAGATACCTAATTACATGACAAAACAGTCTACTACCAGAATGATAAATGACTTGTTCCATTTATTTGTGTATAAATGACAAAAATAGGTCTTGAACCCAGGTCTTGCACGTCATCATTCTCTAGACAATTGCTTATTAGAAAGTTATCTTGTTCAATCTCTTTGGGAAAGTGAGATACAAAGAAGTGAGATGTTTCAAAGTATCATCATAACTGAAATAAGATTAGTTGAATTGTAATAACCAGAACAATGCAAAATAGATTTTTTTGAAAAGGAATTTGGGAATGAAGAAAATCTAACCAGATTAATGTAGAGAATGGCTAAAGAGGAGTTAAGTAGATGAGAAAAGTTTGCAGATACTTACTGGAAAAATTTGGACATCGCTCCTCTATATATGTATTATGACTTTAGCACTAGAGCTACATAACATCCCATAATATAAAGGAATTACTTGCTTTTCCTACCCTCTCAGCTCAGAACTTTGCCTAATCTTTCACTTAAAAAAATCAAGGACATTCAACCAAGAGTTCCTTATCCTCTCATTCTCCTTACCTTATATAGATTAGATACCATTATCACAACTGTATTCCTTTCGCACAAGTCATGCTCGTCACCTTGACAAAGGTATCACTGCTCCAATAGGATGTACCTTCTATTATCCCATCTCTCTCTCTTCTATGTGTACCTTTTCATGGTTCTTGGATCAGAAAATGTGGGTTCTGTCTACTGGCTGTTTATCTCCTTTCTACAAGCTTGTCCTTGTCTTCCCAATTCTTAAAAACAAAATAAAAATATTTGATCCCTGCCATCCCAGCTATTTTCCTGTTGTTCTTCTCCCTCTTATGGTTCAAATTCTTGAGAAGTCCATCTACAATATTGCCTCTATTTCCTTTTCCCTCACTTGATTAACTTTCTATCATAGGTTTCTATCTTAACATTCAACTTAAACTGCTCTATTCAAAGTTACCAGTGATCTCTTAATTGTCAGATTTAATGGCTTTTGATCAAAACTGATCCTTCTTGAGTTGAGCTAGGTGGTACAGTGGTTAGGGAACTGGTCCTGAAGTCAGTTCAAGTCTGGTTTTAGACACTTAATAATTATTACCTAGTTGTGTGACTTTGGGCAAGTTAGAAAGAAACAGAAAAACCTGATCCTTCACTGTTGATCACTATCTTCTCCTTAGTACTTTCTTCTCTAAGTTTTTGGACCTCACTTTTTTCTGATCATGCTATTGTTTGAATACTTCTTCTCAAACTCTTTTGCTAGATCATCATCTAGGTCACACCTTCTAACAGTAGGTATTACATAGGGGCAGCTACATAGTGCAATAGATAGAGCACTGTCCTTGGAGTCAGGAGAACAGGAGTTTAAATCCAGCCTATGACACTTGACACTTGCGAGTTGTGTGACCTTGGGCAAGTCACTTAATCATGACTGCCTCAAATTCCAGGCTATCTTCAGTCATCCTGATTCATATGTGGTCACTAAATCCAGATGATTCTGGAAGAGAAAGTGAGGTTAGTGACTTAGCACAGCCCCCCCCCCAATCCAATTCATGTGCTTGTCATGGCATAACCTCCCTGATGTCATAGTCTTCTTCTAAAATAAAGGACAAACATAGTCATTACATAGCTCCCTGTCCTGAGCCTCCTCCACTTCTCTTCTCCTTCTCTATATGATTTTGCTTGGTGATCTCATCAACTCCCCTGGACTCAATTTCTCAGAAAAATGCTGATGATTCTCCAATACACTAATCCAAGTTCTAATTTCTCTCCTGACCTCAAGATTCATATCTCCAACTGGATGTTACATAGACATATTAAATCCTTAATGCTTAGTACATAGTAAGTGTTTAATAAATGTTTGTTGCTTAAATGACTAATTGTAATGTGCTGACAATGTGTAAACAGATATATGTATTTATTTACAATTTGTAAACATATATGTATGTTTACAGTATATATTTATGTTTAAATTTAATAAACATATGGAAGGTATGATAAGGAAGCAATACGAGAAGACAGGAATGGCATGTAAATTTAAAGGAAGCTGCAAGAGGTATTAAGAGGCAGCGATGAGAACCAGAAATGGATTAAGAGGGAGAAGATCCCCTGTTTAAAGACATTGAGTTAAAAAAAATTAAAAAAAAATAAAGACATCAAGTTGAGAGGGACACCAAATTTGCAAAATAACAAGAAGACTTTTTTTTTGTTATTCCTCAAAGAAAACTAGCTCATCCCTGACTTACGGTAGGCTTGAAAGCTCACCAATAATTCTAAGTGAGCATTACTCCCATTCAAGAACTTCTACTTTTAGAATTCCTATAAACACTTGCTTGTAGAAGCATTTTAGTCTTCCCTACAATTTTAGAAAAGCTTTTTTTGTGCCTAATATGCAACCACAAGAGCTGAAGCCTTATTTGAGAGATACCCTTCCCCCAAACCAGTAAAAAAAAAAAGACACCCAGTGAAACCCCTATAAATCATTTGCTTTCTTGGCAATATTCCTGACAAATTCCTGAAAAGTTCCCATCCTATGTAATTTAAAAAAAAATTTACCAAGGTCAAATAGACCTAGATGCCGTGCCAAGGAGACATCATACAAGCAAGTATATGATCAATCAAAAGGTTAAAAGATCTCACAGCAGAAAGACATTTAGAAATTCTTTTCAATTTAAAACACTAAAAATCCCAAAGTGGATACTTAAAAGCAAACTACAGAGATAGCACCTCAGGAGAGAGCAGAAAATAATAGATTAATTCATTCAACACCCATTTATTAAGTGTTTGCTCAGCATCAAGCATTGAACTGGGTGGGGAGGGGGATAAAATAACAACAAATGAAACAGTCCTTCCACTCAGGGAACTTCCCTTCTGCTGGGAGTTTATCCAGTTAAAATAGACTCATAGTTCACATTGTACCATACTTAAGCCTGCAACCACCCAGGCCTCCATGATGAGTCCCTCTGAAGAATTAAATCAGAACAAACCGGGCTATGTTTGTCATTCATTTTTGAAGAAGACAACAAGGATGCCATGACAAGTATGTGAATTGGATTTGAATGAGAGGATGCTGAACTAAGTCACCAGTCTCATTTTCTCCTCCAAAGCCATCTGAGTCCAATGACCAAATATGTATCAGGATAACTGATCAGGCAATCAGGGTTAAGTGACTTGCCCAAGGTCACACAGCTAGTAAGTCAAGTGTCTGAGACTGGACTGGAACGTCTGTCCTTCTGACTCCAAGGCCAGTGCTCTGTCCATTGCATCACCAGGAGGGTGGTATTCAAAGGCAATCATATCTTATTTTTTTCAGCTGATTAGAAAGCCTGTATGCCCTTAGATATCACTGAACAACAAAAATGGAACAAGGGGCATGTAAGCCTGGTTGCTTCCAGACTAATAAAAGTATGGTGCTTAACCACTCAGTAGATTCTGAAGGTGAGAGAAACTGATCATTGAATTTGTGCTTGATTTTGTAATTTCTCCTTAGATTATGGTACAGTTGAAGGTTTATGATTTTATTGTGGAAGTCATCTCAGATTTTTCTCTTCCCTGTTCCCTCCTATTTTGTCTTCACCCACTCCATCTCATATATTCATTTTCTTGATCCAGTCCTTGGTGCTGGATTCCTAAGAAAGAGGGAGATTTAGCATGGGGAGCAAGGAAGAGGTAACATCTTAGATTTCTAGTTAATCTGCTAACAACCTCTGGTTTTTTCCTTGTCCCAAGACTGGAAGAACAGTGCCTTCTCTCCAGATTATGCCGAAATCAGCTTGAACCAACTCAAGAGATGGTTCTTAAATTTTCAGCAAGTATTAGCACTTTGGAAACTGGCAAATGCTACAAATCACAGCTTAATTTATTGTTTTGTTGATTTTCTAGATTTAAAGTCATGGAGGAAATATTAATCATACAGGTTAAACTAAAATTATGTGTATTCATTCCCTCTTCCCTCCATTCCCCCAACTCCCCAAGAATCAATTGTTGACAATGTTACAGCTTGTCATTGACTCTTTTCAATCTCTATTGGTTCCTGAGCCCCAGGATGCCAAGCAGCAGTTGTTTAGAGATATTAATTCAAATATTAAACCAAATAGCCCCTATAATGCTTATATTTTAAAATGGAAAATGAACAGAGTGTAGTATCATGCTAAGATCATAAAATTTAGAGTCAAAGGAGTTGGGTTTGAATCTGCATCTTACTATTTAGTGAGTCAGTTTGAATTTCACTCATCCCCATATAAAATATGAGACGGTTGGGCAAATTAAATCAGTTCAACCAACATTTATTAGGCACCTATTATTTGCCTTAGGGAGCAAAGCGGATAGAGGGCTAGGCTTGCAGTTATTAGGAAGGCCCATCTTTCCAAATTTCATCAGACTCTTCCTAGCTATGTGATCCTGGGCAAGTTCCTTAACCCTGTTTGCCTCAGTTTCCTCACCTGTCAAATGAGAGGAAAATAGAAAACCACTTCAGTATCTCTACCCAGAACACTTCAAATGGGGTTATGAGGAGTTGGGCACGACTGAACAACAACAAAAATTATTTGCCCTGAGCTATATTAAGCACTGGGGATCCGAAGCTAGGTAAGAAAACCTCTGCTGTCAAGGAGTTCACAGTCTAATGAGCAAGATAACCTTCAAGGTAACTTCTAATTCAATAGCCTAGAATCTATGTAATTTTCCACAAAATCATATTTTCAATGGTTGACTGAGGAATGAAGTTTCTTAAGAGTTGTGAGTTGCAAGAGACCTTGTCAGGCGGTCTAACTTATTAATGGATAAGTAGGTACATATAATTTAAGGTGGGCAGCATGGTAATAAAGCAAGTGGATAAAGCACTGGGTTTGAATAAAGCCTCGAGTTTGAATCCTGCCTCAAACATTTACTATCTGTTTGACTATGGACAAGTCACTTTACTTCTCAAATTGTAAAATGAGAATAATAGCAGCACCTACCTTGAAGAGCTGTTGTATGGATCAAATAAAATAATATTTGTAAAAGTGTTTGGCACATCGTAGGGGAGATTAAGCACAATGGTTATTCACCCTCCTATCCCTCTCCACCTTCCATCCCCACCTCCTAGTAATCAGACACTGGTGCTTTTGGTCCTCAGAGACTGAAGAGATGCTCAAAGCTAAAGAAAGCTAAGGATAATGAACAGAATGTAGCATCATGCTAGGAAGAGCGATGGGGTGACAAGGAACGCCAGAATAGCCAATATCATTTTTAATAATGTCTTGACCAAGTATATCCAATATCACACATATTCAAGAACACAAATCTAGAGTGATTGTCACTTGATCACCCCGTTATAATCTCTAACTACAACTGCCCTGTTGCCCTATAAACAAGAATAACAAACTTCCCTTCCCCTGGATATGGAAATCTGCCACTGGAAGTTATGAGGACAAGAAGAACAAAGAAACAAAAAGAGCAGAGATCTTATTCAGTTTCCTTTTCATATGCACACAAAGAATAGATTGTTGTCCATAGGAAAACCAACATAACCGATGCAATGCTTGGAAGGGCAGCAAAGGATCCTGGAATGGGTGAGATTGCTATCTCATCTCTGCTCCTTCTGCAAGAACTTGGATAGGTCCTTTTCCGGTTTCAGTCCCCCCACCTGCAAAATGAGGAGTTGGGCTGGAGAGAAGAGCGGCTTATCCGCATGCCACTTTGAAGCTGACTGAGGGGTTTCAGTATAGTAATTCGTGTGCCTGGTACCTTTTATTTTGTCTGCGGTGTAATAGCTACTTCTTGGTGCCTAGGCAACTAAGACTAAAGATTGCTGAAGGGTTGTAGAGCAGCCAGGACCACAGTAGGGGTTTGATCCGTTTTCCAAATCGAATTAACCCAGAAGGTGTCGCTGCTGTCGAGAAAGAGAGGAGGAGGAAGGCGAGCTGGCTAAAGCCAAGCCGGAGCTTTGACATCACATTAAGCTCCTCCTCGGGCGCACACATCACACATAGACACACACACACACACACACACACACACACACACACACGCGCGAAAACATCCACACAGACACACAAACACACACGCGAACATACACGCGCAGCCTCCTCCTCCTCCTCGCTGTGGGCAAGTTCCCCCCGAGCCCCCCAGACGGCTGCTCTCCCCCACTCCGCTGCCGCCGCCGCCGCCGGTACATGTCCGTGGAGAGGAGAGAGCGGCCCCGGGACCCGCAGAGCGGCTGCCTGGCCCTGCCGAGCCTCCTCCGGCCGGGCAGCGGAGCCGGACCCCGGGCCGGGCCCCTCCTCGCCCGAGCCGGGAGCATGAAGCAGCCGCTGTCCGGCCGCTGAGCACCCAGCGCCGGAGCCGCGCGTCCTCGAAGCCTGGGCACCGACAGCGGCCGGAGCGGGAGCGGGAGCGGGAGCCCGGCGGCGGGGCGGGGGGTGGGGGGGAGACGGAGACTGCGAGGACGGGGGTGGGGGGAGGGCGCGGGGGGGCGGGGACCGCGGGGAGGGGGGGCGCCCGGGGGAGGAGAAAGATGGCAATGTCTCTCATCCAAGCGTGCCGCAGTCTGGCTCTCTCAACATGGCTGCTTTCCTTTTGTTTCGTGCATTTGCTGTGTCTGGACTTCACCGTGGCGGAGAAGGAGGAATGGTACACCGCCTTCGTGAACATCACCTACATCGAGCCGGGGGCGCCGGCCGCGGCGGCGGCGGCGGGGGCGCCGGGCGCCCCCGGGGAGCTGCGCAGCGAAAAGAGCGAGTGCGGCCGCTACGGCGAGCACTCGCCCAAGCTGGACGCCCACGGCCGGGTGGCCATGGCCAGCTCCGTCCAGGAGCGCCTGGCCTGCGACCCCAACACCAGGTTCGCCGTCCCGGCCCACGTCAAGCACTGGATAGCCCTCATCCCCAAGGGCAACTGCTCGGAGAAGGACAAAATCCGGCATGCTTTCATGCAGAATGCCACGGCCGTGGTCATTTACAACGTGGGCACCAACACCAACGAGACCACCACCATGTCCCATCCAGGTGAGCCCACGGCAGGGCACGAGGCAGGCAGGGGCTGGAGGTGGGGGTGGGGTGGGGGCGGCAGGGAAGCGCAGGGGATGGAGACTCCAGCTCCTGCTTCCGTCTGGAAAGTGGATCCTCCGCTGAAAGCTGTTCGCTCTCTGCGCCTCTTTAAGTTTGGGGTTCGCTTGTTTGTTTGCTTGTTCCTGTGGCCTTTTTTTCCTGAGAGCTTATTTGCACCTGGGGGATACGGTAGGGCGATTAGAGAGTTGGATTTGGAGAGAACTCGAGTTTGTTCTAAAGAGTAGCAAGGAAAGGCTGGAAAGGGATGAGGAAACTTTCTGGGTAAGAAGACCCGGCTTTGAAGGGGCCACGACAGGAGACGGTTCTCCCTGGAGACTGTCAGTCCTGGAACCGATGGCTCTGATAGCTGGCTTAGCTGTCACTGGGCGCCATCAGGTAGAGAGCTACACCTGAGCCAACAATGCCGGTATCTAGGGGTTAGGGTTTCTCCCTGCAGCGCACCAAGGTGAACTTGTTCCTTCAGGTTGTGTTTCATTTCTTTCTGGATGATTAAGTGTTTTCTTCCCCCCCACCCCCCACCCCCGGGCTAGAGCAGGTAGTAAATAAGGTTTGGAAGTGCTGTCTTTCAGCGGTCCAGCAGGAAAGCTGATAGCGCAGACCCGACTGTAAATAACTCCAAGATGATGCAAGTGAGGAAAGTTTGAAAGAGATAAAGTTATGCTCACTTGCTGTATGTTGTCACTGGGCCGAGGATGGAGGGCTTGACGTGCTTGGGAGCCGGGTGTGGTGAGAAGTTCATCGCAAGCTAGGAAGGGCTAGTGCCTCATGGTTGCAGGAGACAGTTGAGGCAGCATGCTTCCCTTTTGCAGGTAGAGTTGCAGATGAACAATATTTGCCTTTGGAGGAACAGAAAAACAAACCAGGCTTGACAAGGTATTCAGATTTAGTGGCCTGGCCCCAGGATCCCAAAATAGCACCTGTTATATGTGCCCATGAAGTGATGCCTTAAGACACCCTATCTCCCCCCCTTCCCCTCACTGGGTACACACAATTCCCCAAAGGCAAGTAGGAATCAGGTTGTCAGATGTTACCCCACATGCTGAACCTTGGAATCATCTTAAAAAACATGAGATCTTCTTTTCAAAAGGCTTTTTAATATGAAAGAGTGGAGTATATAAAGTGGGATATGAGCTGAAAGGAGTGGGGGTGCAGGGAAAGGCAACAGAAAGAAAAAGCAGGCACAAAATACCTTCTACAAGGGCAGGTTTCCAATTCAAGGGCCCATATCCATCAAAGGGAAAAATATCACTTATTACTTAGATATGCTGTAGGTTTTCACCTAGTAATTAAAACCAGCTGTTTTGCAAGAGGAAAGTTCTTTGAAGCAAATAGGTTAGTAAATTTAGGGGAAAATTCAAGTCTTTTAACACACATTTTTCTGTGGAATAATGAATGAAGGGGAAAGAGGTCTTTATTTTAGAACAGTTGGTTTCTCTGTAAAACCTTAAAAAATATTTAGCATGCATTCTTGTAAGGGATTGTTTACTGGCTAGAAAGAGGCACCTGGGAAGGATGCTCTAGGGCTTGCTTTCTCTTCAGGAAAGTTCTAACCACTTTTGTTTGTTTGTTTTCATATGGACATGATTTTATCAGTTCAGGGAACTTCAGATATGCAAGCTTCCTCCACTGTTGCTCATTGGACCCAGAGAGGATTAGCAACTTCTCAATCACTGGAGATTGACAGTCAAAAATGTGCTGTCTTGGGAATCAGAAGGCTTGGTTTCAATTCCTACCTGTAATGCTTATCACCTTTTCCATGTTGGACAAGTCACTTCACCTCTTTAGGCTTCAGTTCTCTTATCAGTAGCATGAGATGTTTCTCCCGGATGCTCTTTGGAGTCCTTTCCAATTACAGATTTCTGATTCATAGGTCTTCCTATGAATTTCTGAGCCTAAGTTTTCCTAATTCCAATTCTAGCTTTCTATACACTACATTGTATGACTTCTCAGTAAACAATGATTAAATTTTTTTCCACTTTTCATAAACCAAATATAATTTAGTAATAGTTAATCATTTGGGTAGGAAAGTGGCAGTGATTATGCAGTTGGAAAGAGAACTGGCCCTTCATGACTTTAAAAAAAAAGATTTTAATAACCAAAGCATAATACTTTCTTAGCTTCTGCCCCTGCCTGGAGACTTAAAATCAGTCTCTGATTCAACCTCAAGTCCATTGTAATATTCGTTCCTGTCTAATAGGGTTCTCTAGAACTGCCAACATGCTGGATCAATTAATGACTTGCTTGCATGTGAGTATGCATGCGTGTGTGTGTGTGTGTGTGTGTGTGTGTTTTAAGAATGTAGTAAGCTGTTTTCCCACTCAATTGTTGTTTTATTAAGGCACAGTAGTAGCGAAAGATTTACTAACAGTTTGAAGGTTAAAGGCCAAGAGAAGTATAGGAAATTCTTTACTATCATAATTGGTCTCTGTCTAGAAATGTGTTAATGCTGTATCTTTGTCATTATTATCTGACAACTCCTTGTTCTGAAAACCCCATCTCAGATATGGTATTGATTTTTTCCTTATGGCTTTTTTAAAATCAGATACATGAGCAGGGAACATTGTTAGCATATATTTCATGCTGAGATGAATTTCTTTTGCTTTTCTCAAAGCTTGGAACTTCTGGCCTGACTATCAAAGTCTCACAGCTGACTCAAAATTATTTTCTAGGGGCAGCTAGGTGGTGCAGTGGATAGAGCACTGGCTCTGGAGTCAGGAGTACCTGAGTTCAAATCCGGCCTCAGACATTTAATAATTACCTAGTTGTGTGGCCTTGGACGAGACACTTAACCCCATTTGCCTTGCAAAAACCTAAAAAAAATTATTTTCTAAATTAAATTTTAAATAATTACTTAAACTCAGTTTGAGAAAATGAGAACATTTTGACTTTTGGTTGAAATATTCTCATTTCATGAAAAATGGAAGGCAATTTACATTGATATTTTCTGAAATACAGGTTGGCTTCAATTTATGGATGCCCTACTTATGTTCACCCTTTTCTGGAAATAACCAGGTGGTTGCTTTAAAAAGCCTTACTTCCCTCTTTACTATTCCTGTGATTTTCCCTGTTCTCCTCCTTTTCCATACCCCTTGTTGTTATGGATCTTTCTGCTGCCTTCCACTCCCTCCTCCTCCTTTGATACTTTGTCTCATCGGACCATCAATGTAAAGCTGAAAGGAAGCTTAGAGGCTTCTCCAAGTGCAAACTTCTCTTTTTCACAGATGGAAAAACTTGGACACAAAGAGTTTAAATGCTTACTCAAGGTCAATGGGTTGAAGAACTAGAATTTTAACCTAATTCCTTTGCCTCCAAATCCTTCTTGAATGAATAATTCCATCCAATTTCTGCTCTCCTTCATCCCAAGTAATCACTGGTCATTTATTTCCTTACTCCTTTCTCAGTCTCCATGTCTGGTTCTTACCTCAGAGCCCCCCACACCAATGCTTACCTTTTGACAACCTTATAAATTTCATCTTTGCATGTTGCCATTCCCTTGCCTTAGCCCTTCCTTCTATCCTAATTGAAATCCTGTTCTAAGACACAGGAACCATTTTGAGTGGGTCCCATTCACACTGCTCAGTAGGAAAGCTAGAGAAGGAATGAGAGATTGGCATGAGAGGGGATGAAGTTCCAACATTCCAAGTTTCCCCATTAAAATATTGTTATTTATGGTGCTGAGTTACCATAATACTATGATTACAGTTTTATACTTCAAGTATTGTTTGTTCAATGTTTCAAGAATATGTAATTTTATTTAATAGATAATTTAATTCAACAAACATAGGTGAGGTACCTAGTATGTGCAAAGTACACCGAGAAGCACTAAAAATAGAAGGACAAACCCAAACACCCCCATCTTTCCAGGGTTCCCACTTCTATTATGGAAAAGGAGGGCAGAACCTGTAGATAAAAAAAAAAGAGGGGAGGCTAGGTGGTGCAGTGAATAGAGCACCGGCCTTGGAGTCAGGAGTACCTGGGTTCAAATCTGACCTCAGACACTTGATAATTACCTAGCTGTGTGGCCTTGGGCAAGCCACTTAACCCCATTGCCTTGAAAAATCTAACAAAAAAAAAAACCAAGTTATACTTTCTCAAAACTTAGGGGAATGAGAATGGATCTGGGGAAAAGCTTCTTGAAACTAAGCTTTGAAAAAAGATAAAGACTCTGAGCAGACTTGAAGAGAGTACTTTTGAGAAAAGGGTAATGGCTTGTACAAATGAACAGAAATGAGATATGAAATACTAAAATCCAGAAACAGTGAGTAGTCCACTTCTATTGGAACATGGAATTTGGGAAGGAGATTAAAGTGAAATTAGCCTTGGAAATGAAGTTTAGAGCCAACTCATGAAGTTACTTAAACATTAGGCAAATAAGTTTACATTTTTTTCTAGAGCCAATAGGGAACATCTTTAAAAGTTATTGATCTTTGGAGGTAATCTATATAGAGATATATGCTTGTGACTCCTCCATGCTTCATGAAATACTGTGACCAATAAAATTCATCCCTGGTAGACAATCTTCTTGGATTAAGCTGCTCCTGTTAGGTGGCTCCTATATACCCAGTATGACTTCAGATCTAGATCCAAAGTCTTTGAAGCTCATGTTCTTCTGGTACAACTTTAAAAAATACAAGATTATCTCTACACTATAATGAGACAGTAGAGGATGATTTTAGTGGAAGACTTCAGGAACATTATGGATTCAGTAGAACTTTTGTTTTTTTGTGCACTAAGCTGTGAGCCTAAACATTACATGTAAAATTGTTTCTATGGAAAAATGTATTCCAAGTTACAAATAACTAACTTAAAATGAAAATATGGAATATAACCATGGGAGGAATGCTATTAATTAATTTTTCCTTACAACAAATGTTTATTAAATAGCTATTATGTATCATTCATTGTTAAGTGCTAGAGAAATACAGAGACAAGCAATAAATGGTACCCTCCTCAAGGTACCTTTAAACACAAACCTTCTAAAACTTACATGCAAAAAAGAAGATTGACATATTCTTTTCTTTCATACATCCATTCAATTGAGATCATCAACCTATTGGATTAGCTAAGAATTTCATCAATATTTCCAAGAGGAAAATTTAGTGGACTTGTAAGGTCCAAACCATGAAACACTGAAAGATTTTTGACTAACATAAAATTCATATTCATATTTAGTCATGCTGTCTTGTAAGAACTTGTACCCATCAATGACAGAATAAATTATTTAAATTGGGTCATCTCCATTGCTCCATCAGATATTTGGACCACTGGACCATTTCACCATATCTTCAACCTCCTGGTCAGCTATTTGTGGGCCTGTGACACTTAGATTTTTCCTTGAATTTTCTATTTAATTTTTGTCTGTTTTTGTATCCGTCAGGGTGATTTACCCAGAGTCAAATAGCTAGTGTCTATATGAACTCAGGTTGTCATGACTCTAGAGCCAGTGCTCTAGTCACCTCGCCACCTAGCTGCCTCTGGTCTATTTAATTTGACAAACATTAAGAATCCCCTACACAAAAGTCACTGTTCTAGGTCTGATGGAAGTGGAAGAGGGAGAAAAGAGGGGATGAATGCAAAGACAATGAAAAATGACTTCCTATATATTCCTGGAATATATAGTCTATTTAGACAATACTTATCTTATCTGTCTAAGTCTTATCTGTCAATTCTTGCTAAAGATTGTCTTGATGTATTTTCATGAATCCCTTATTAAATTTCCTTTCTTTCTCTACTTTTAGTTGTCTGTCTTTTTCCCCTTATTTTGAATTAGGTAGTTCGGACTTTTTAACATTCCTCCAATTATGTGTAATGCTATTCTTTCAGCCTCTGACTCACAAAAATAGCAAATAATTTGGAAAAGCTATTCTTAATACTTCTTTCCCTGTGTGACCAATTCCTCTTTTAGTTTATTCCCAATTTGTTTCTCTTCTTTCTGTCTTCTTCTCCTTTGGTCTCCCCTTTTCTCACATTACTCATCATTATTTGGTCTTTGCCAGTAGTTTCACTCTGTGATTTATATCAGTCACAATATGCAGAGTCCTGTTTGGTAGCACATGACTGATGCCAATAGGGAAGGAAGGGGATAATCCATTCTCTAGATGACAGCAATCCATATTGAGCTTTAAGATTCGCAAAATACTTCCCTCAGAACAACCTTGTGAGGTCACATACTCCCAGTGCCTAGCAGAGGGTTCTGTACACACACTTGTGGTTGGATTAGAAATGGATCTGGGATTTCATTAGTTGTGGGTATTCTCATCAAGATGTAGGTTTAAGTAATCTCTGTATGTTCTCCCATCTAGTTACAAATCGCAACTCTTTCCAATATCCTTCCATAAATTCATTACAATGACCCAGGGGTCTTCCTTGCTTTCCCTTGATTAGATGGATACCAATGGATCATGTGGGTTGTTCATCAGTTTTCCTTATATTCTTTTTCACTCAAAAATTTCTCTGATGAATCCTTTAGGTAGTAGGTATTATTACCCCCATTTTGTAGACAAGGAAATCATCAAAGAGAGATTAAGAGATCCAGAGTTGAATCTGTATCTGATCCTTACTAGTCAGGTGAATATGGGCATGTCACTTAACCTTCCTGATTTTGTTTCCTTATTTGTTAAACATACTATTCTAGATAGCCTTTAAGAGCTTTGAGCTCCAGATTTAAGGTTTTATTTTCCTATGAAACTTGACTATGAGCACACAACTTGGAAGGCATGATTCAAACTAGATCTCCTGACTGGAAGTCCAGTTGCCCTGGACTTCACATCATGATGCCTTTCATAGTAGCAAATACTATTTCATACTTTTACATGAAGATTAACTTGTAGAGCTATAAAAAAATTACCAGTGCAGTCTATACATATATATATATATAATAAATATGTAAAATCGCACAATTCATACAAAGCTACTCTTTTTACAGATATGTCTACATATGTACATGTCTGTGTTGTTATTGCTCAGTCATTCCAGTTGTGTCTGACTTTCCAAGACCCCATTTGGGGTTTTTTTGGCAAAGATCATGGAGAAGTTTGTCATTTCCTTCTCCATTTCATTTTATAGATGAGGAAAATGAGGCAAACAGAGTTGTGACTTTTCTACCATCACACAGGTAGGAAGTGGCTGAGGTTGGAACATATATTACACTATGCTACATAGCTGTGCTCTATCTAAATAAGTTATTTATCTGTCTGCCTGACTAGCTAGCTTTTCTTCCTCTCAAGGAAATAAATATTCATTAAAAGCCTGTGCTAGGCATTGAAGGTACTAATACAATGAATGAAACAGCCCCAACATCCAAAGAGTTTAACATATGTTTTAAGTAATACCAATTAGTAATCAGGACCAGTTCATAGATTGCCAGTGGATATTTAGAGAGTGGTGTTGAAAATGGAAAGCCTATCTCCTGTTTTAGAATGTGATTAATGTACCACAGCCCAACTTAAGTCTTCAAAATGCAGTGATTAATCTGTATAGTGAGAAATTTTGGCAATCCTGAATTCCTTTGATGGGTATAGTTTAAAAAAAAACAAAAGACTGGATTCTGGAATTGAGGAAGTTATTCTGATTTTATTCCTCCCTAGCTCTATGACCCTATGCAATTACTTTATCTCTCTAGTCTTAATTTCTTCATTTCTAAAAAGAGGACCTTTCCTCCTTCAGTTCTCAATGTCTATGATTCTATGAATTTTTCTCATGACCTTTGTATACTACAATTTCCCTGGTTTTACTAAAAACCTTTAAGTCATTTAGTATCTCTTCAATCTCCCCATCTTCAAAACTGGTAATGATATTACCACCCATTAGTTCAACACAGAGAAGACAATATAAAATGCCTTGAGTTCTTTCAAATAAAGAAGTGCTTATCACTTCACATATACCATCTTTTACTATAAACTCCTATCTTACTCTGTCAACTTGGAGGCTGGGAAGGATTATGGAGAGATAAAGAGTGATTTGTACATGTCAGTGTTAATAGTGTTCAAAGTATCCCAGTTGAAGCAGTGTCTTCATAAAACTAGTCATAAAATTATATTCTACTTCTCAGTATCCTTATTTTTTTGGTTATTTCTACAGTAACAACATATAATTCTATTTAAATTTAACAAAGGGGATATTTCCTTTTTCCATGGAGTGTAAGATAAATAGTATTTTCCTTCTTTCTAGGAAACTTTTGCTTTTTAAATTTATTAATTTCATTACATTTATCCAGTTACTTGTAAAATATTTTTATCTTTACAAAAATTAAGTTCCAAATACTCTCCCACTCCATACTCCCTCAGATCTTGAGAAGAAAGTAAGATGATATTGATTAAACTTGTGAAATCCTATAAAACATATTTCTATATTAGTTGTGTTACAAAAGAAAACATGTACACACACACACACACACACACACACACACACACACACACACAAACAAAAAAATAAAGCTTTAAAAATATGCTTCTCTGCACCCAGAATTCATTACTTCTCTCTTGAGGTGAAGAGAATTTTCATCATGGGTCCTTTGGAATTGTCTTGAATTTGATCAGAGTAACTAACTCACAGTTCACTATAGTTTCCAAATTGCTGTTATGTGTACAAGGGTCTCTTGGTTCTGCTCACTTCACTTTACATCAGTTCCTTTTCCCAGGTTTATGAAACTTTTAGCTAAAACTTCTATCAGAAAACTAAAATGTTGCCTTATTAAAAGATAGACATGTATAAGATTCAGACAAGATGAATAGGTATGGAAGGGGGCTGCAGTTTATATTCAAGGAGGGAATAATCATACTGATGAGACTGTAGATCTCACAGTGATCTGGGCCCAGAATTGGACAGAAAGAAAAGAACAGGTAGGATTGCCCTTGGGAAATTGTTTAGTGCATTTTGTGACTCCTAAGCTGTTTCCTGAAAGAAATTGAAGCATAGATTATTTTAGTTAACTGCCATCATCAAGGAAGCTGTTTCATAATAGTTACTTTTCCAGATAAATGAAGTTTATCAAAATTTTTTAAAAAATGAACCATATATGATACAAACTTTTACATTATACATTTTATATACCTATTTCCTTCTGGAAAAAGGACACCAAACAATATTTTAACTTTTTCTTTATGTCTGTCATAAATGTGCCTATATTGAACTATAATATAAAATACCACAGATCACAAAATTATATTGGACTACATAATAATGGTCAAATTTATGATCCTGAGTCATCAGGCTAGTCAGTTGTTTTTCATTCATTCTCAAAAATGACCTTGACATCAGAGAGGTAATGTCATCACAAGCAAATGAATTGGATTTGAGTGAAGGGGTGCTGTGCTAAGTCACCAGCCTCAATCTCTCCTTCAGAGTCATCTAGATCCAGTAAGTCAGATATGCATCCAGATGACTGGAGATAACCCTGGATACGAGGCAATAAGGATTAAATGACTTGCTGAAGGACACATAGCTAGTAAGGGTCAAGTGTCTGAGGCTGGATTTGCACTCCTATTCTCCTGACTCCAAAGCCAGTGCTCTATCCACTGAGTTATCAAGCTATATAAGCCATCACTGTATGGCCCCATAGATACTGTTATCCCATCCTAAGATGACCCCACCAACTGTCAGCCATCACCATTTGTTGCTAGCCACTACCATCCACCCCTTAAAGATTCCTGCCTCTACTCTATTGTGGCCTTAGAAATTGTTGGAAACCTGAGAAATTTGTTAGAATTCTGTTTAAAATAGGTAATAGGAATTGAGTGAGAGCCTGAGGGTACTCTCCTGTGAGTAATGTGCTTGAGGTTTAATCCTTGTACAGATTTTGGCTGCTCAATGGCCTTTTATGTTTATCTCATGCATCTTGGTCATGTCCCAGACTATTGAATTGAATGATAAGTGACTTTCTAGATGTCATGTGCAATTGTAATATTGATATGATCTGAATAGAAAGAACAATGCATTCAGTTCTCCTCTACCCCACACCCCCCATGATGAGTTGCCTCTCCTCTGCTCTACTCAACCATGGTGAACTACCCCTCCTCTGCCCCCCTCCCCTATGGTGAGCTGTCTCTCCTCTATCCCCCTCCCCCAGGGTGAGTTGCCTCTCTTCTGCCCCCTCCCTCATGGTGAACTGCCTTCCTTCTTTCACCACTGCTTCCCCTCTCCTCCCCACAAGCGGATTTTCAAAGATTTTCAAAGATAGTTATGAATATTTCTCTGATCCATATTAGAGAAATTCATAATTGAGAATATGTACACTGTAATATTCTTGGCAATGCATCAACTAAATATCCTCTCCATTTCAAGAAACAATTCCACTTGGTATGTTTAGGGTCATATAGAGTCACAGATTTTTTTTAAAAAAGAGTGGGAAGGGCCCTTCAAAACTATCTGGTCCAACTTCCCACCCAGTGCAAAAATCTCACTCACATGACACTTTTTGTGTGTCCTCTTTGAGGAGGTACAGCTCCTGTGGAGCAAGTCCAAGTGTGTTATGAGTTCTGGGAAGAAGGGGAGAACTTGGATATTTATTGCTTGTTTAGTCTTTTAAAAGAATTGCTTTGGCTGCCTAAAATCTAGCTATTAAAAAAAATTACTCAAGTTTTGACAATCAGGAGCTTTTTTAGTTCCACCTCAGCCTTTGACTCATAATTGTGTGACTATGAGTTAGTCATTCATTCATACAAAAAACAGTGATTTTTATGGCACTTTGCTAGACACTGAGGAAATACAGAGGCAACAACAAAAACCAGTTCCTGCCCTCAGAGAAATTACATTCTTCTAACGAGATAGATGAGCAGGTAGGTGGCATAGTGGGTAGAGTACCAAGCTTTGTCAAGAAGACTCATCTTCCTGAATTCAAATCTGACCTCAGACACTTCCTAATTGTGTGACCCTGGGCAAGTCACTTAAACTGGTTTGCCTTGGTTTCCTTATTTATAAAATGAGCTGAAGAAAGAAATAGTAAGCCACTCTATTTTGCCTGCCAAGAAAACTCCAAATGGAATCACAAAGAATAGGACATGATTGAAATGACTGAATAACACCAACAACAAGGGGAAGATACATAAATAAGTATAAGCTAATTTGTGGAGGAACAGGACACAAAAAAATAAGGAGATGTGAAATGGGCTTTGCATTGAAAGTGGCATCTGATTTATTAGATGAGGGAGAGTGATCAAAATGGAGAAGGAAATGGGAGAAATGTCTGGGCAAAGATTGGGGTGGGGAGAAGATGGTGAACTGCAATAAGGGTACAGCAATTATAAGACATTCCTCTATAAAGTGGGAAAGGAGAATAATGAAATACAAATCCAGAAAGGGAGTCAACTTGAGAAAGGTTTAAATAACAAATGGACAAAATCATATTTTATCCTAGAGGCAAGAGATACTTCAAAGTTTCTAGACCTCAGTTTCCTCCTTTGTAAAATGTATATATTTCCTAGTCTAACAACCAGCCCTCCTGAAAGGGGCACAACCTCCTGAGAAGGCTAAGATAGATAATTCCTTTGTAGACAGAGACTGGGAAAAGGATGTGAAGCATATTCTAGCCCAAAGGTTTGTGTGTGTGTGTGTGTGTGTTATGAACTCTTCGACAGTTCGATGAAACCTGTGTACTCATAATAATGTTTTAAACATATATAATAAAATACATATAAATATATTAATATGCATAAATGCACATAAAATATTTAGGATTACAAAGGAAATCAGTTATTTTGATATATGGATACCAGAATATTTTTTTTAAATCTAGTTTATGGAGAGGCTGGGTGGCACCGGCCCTGGAGTCAGGAGTACCTGGGTTCAAATCCAGTCTCAGACACTTAATAATTACCTAGCTGTGTAGCCTTGGGCAAGCCATGTAACCCCATTGCCTAGCAAAAAAAAAAAATCTAGTTTATGGACTTCAGTTTAAGAGCCTCTAACCTAGTTCAACCCTCTGATTTTACAAATAATGTAGCAGAAACCCAAAGGGATTAAACAACTTGCCTGCAGTTATGCCGATAGTTAAGTAGCAAAGCCTAGCTTGAGCTTGGTTCAAATAACCATTGATGTCCCTTTTTGGTTTAAGATCCTACGAGTTTTTTAGTGCAAAATTCAAGTTCTGTTGGGGATCAATGCTCTATTCTGGTATTTAAATGTGTGGATCACATAGGTCTTTCACAGCCTGACTCTGATTGAGCTTTTACTCTCCTTTCCAAGGGATAGTTGGGTAATGAAAAAAACTATAAGAGATAGATGGAATACTAGTACCAGCACTACCATCCCCAGCCCAGGAGAGTCATAATGGACAGTTCTGGCACTTGTGAAAAGAAAAGTTGGCAGTGAAGAAACCTTGAGGAAAAGCTGTGCATCTAAGAGACCTAAGAAAAGACCCTTGAGTTTAGAACTGAAGATCATCTGTTGAAAGTGATTTCTCTGAGACTTAGTATAAGAAAGTTACCATAGGTGAAAGGAAAAAATCCAGAATTGATCAAGGAAAAGCTTACCTGTGCCTTGAATTCTGGGAACAGGTAGAAAAGATTGCCATTGATGGTTTCCTGTTTCAATCAAGTATCTTTGCTGACTAGATGCTGGATCTGCCTGCCTTAAAAAATAAACAAAAAACTGTACAGGTGCTGTCAACATCCTCCTGATTTCTAAACCCCAGGACCAAGCCTCAGTCACCTTTTCCTATGCATCCAATATGCATCTGGCTCCTATGAAAACCTTGTTTATACAGAAGATGGAGAATTGAGCATCTATCCTCCTCCCAAATGAGGTAAAAGAGGCTTCCTCTCTGTGTGTGGTTACTCTTCATGTTTGGCTAGTGTTTTTTTGAAAGAGGATGTGATTGAGGCACTTTGGGAATGATACTTGTAGATACTTGAAAATATTTGTTTTTGTACAGTAACAATTACCACCCCATCTTTTTGCAGCATTACTTTTATGCCTCTTTCTGTCCATAAGAGTTTGATTACATTGTAAATAAAGTCAGATTCTTTCAACTTCTGCATGTCTGTGGACAGGCTAAAAGTTAAGCCTGAGACTTTCTCTGGATGACCTAGTGAATAGTGAAATGGCTTTACTAACAAAGTCAGAAAGATGTGAGAGAAAAAAGATCACTACTTTGGAGAACAGGAATTGAGAAAGATGGGTACTGCATGCCAAGCCAATGCTCAATCCTATAAAATGTTTCCACTGTTCCTGTGAGAGGGAACAGTTAAAGAAATTCTAATTGAGAATGCTGTTGAAGTGCTCCTCCAGTCACTCAACAAGCATCCATTAAGTGTTCCCAAGATGCCAGATGCTATGGGGCTATAAAGGAGGACAAAACCAGTCTAAAACACAATTTCATCAGCTTTATTTTACTTCTGAAGAGTTATGATCAAGTGAAGAGAATCATGAGACCTGCTCTGATACCAGTCCTGTGATTCTGGGCAAGTCATTTGCTTTTCCTGTACCTTGGTTTCTTTGGAAATGGGAGTACTAATAATTTATTATCTTCTTTTCAAGCTTGGTATGAAGGAAACACTTCGTAAATCTTAAAGCCCTAGGGAAATTTCTAGCTATTGTTATTATTTTTTTAAAGAAGATTAAAGCGCCACACCAAGAATTTCCCAATGGTCTTCATTTCTCAGCATTCCTGTTATGGCAGCCAATGGGAGGCTGCACAAGAGGCAGTGGTTTTCAGTCATGAATTAGTGACTTATGAGAAATGACTAGATTCTGCAGATTTGAGCAAGTCTCCAGGCAAATAGGGAGAAGTAAATCAGATTCATGGAATCCCATCTATGCATTTTGTAAGACGTGAAACATGTACTTACTTGGTCACTTGGCAGAGCAATTAAACAGCAAAATGCTGTGGTTTTCTGTGATATGCTTACCTTTGGGGAAGCAGTTTTGGGGTAGAGGACACATCTCTCTCATCAAAGTTGTATCTATATTGAAGAAAGATGGAATATTATTTTGACTCAGGATTCTCTGATTTATAGTTTGCTTAAAGGGATATTATATAATTTATTATTATTTTATTTAACTCTCTCCCTGATGAATAAGGAGAGCCTGAATTTATGAATTTATATAAATACATATAAATATTAGCTTCTTCGAGATTTCCATGAGTCTGCTCCAGAAGGTCAATTTTGAGTGTGGAGCAAAACCAGTTGGACAGTAGGAAAATTCATGCCTGTTCATGGTTGTTATGATTTAGTTTAAGCAGCTAAAAAATTTCACTGGGTACTCCTGCACCTACTCAATACAGCTAGTATTTATTAAATGTACAGTGGAATCTGTCAGGTAGCTGTCATAGATTTTAAAAAACTAATAAAAAGCAGTTCATATTTTCAGAGAGTTTATAGTCTTGTCAAAGAATGACATGTTCTAATTAAAATAATAATAATTATTATTATTAAATTATTATTATTCATTATTCATTATTATTAAATAATAATGAAGTTTGGTGTATTATTGATAGATAAAAAACTCAATGCTATATGAAGTCTTTCTTCATCACCTCACTAAGGGACAAGCTAATTACCAACTTGGGGGAATCAAAGAAATCTTCCTTTTGGGTTGGGGGCAGTGACCCTAGTCATCCCTTTGGCCACTCTTCACAGAGCCTTTAATTGATTCTATCTGTTAGCCCACAATCCCCTGTGAGAATGGAACAATTACTTCATCTCTTAGTCTTAAAATGAAGGGACAGTTTCAAAATAGTCCCCTATATCAGTCCTGGTTGTATCTAGATTTCTTTGGAAATGGGAGTAATAATAATCCATTTTCTTCACAGACTCAACTGTCTAATAAAATTATTACTTTCTCAGCAATGGGTTAAAACATCTTCATATGCCTAAGGGAGACATAGATGCACCTCACTTGACCTGGGTTTCTTTCTCCCAGTTGTTAAGACACATTTAAGCATACCCAACTAATTGGAAACTTACCAAGGCATCTTCTAGCTGCAGCCCTCTAAGTCTTGGAGGTTTACTTGGTACCTAAGCTTCTCTCTGCTCATATCTAAAACTCCCCAATGACAACAGTATTATGACCAGCCTTTAAGTCCACCAGCAACTGTAATAACTTTTCCCTTCTCCTAAAGAATCCAACTAAATGCTACCCCCTATATCTTAACAGTAATGATGTAATCAATAACTAAACAGTTCCCCAATATGCCTATTGCTATAGAAATTGAGCCAGAAGGTACTTCAGAGATCACCTAGTCCAATCTCCTCTTTTCACAGAGGAAGAAACTAAGGTCCAGAGATATTAAGGGGTTTGTCCTTCTTCAAAGAAGTAACAGAGTTGGGGATTAGAACCCTGATGATCTAACTCCAAATCTTATCTTCTTGTCATTATCCCATATTGCCTTCTTCCTTTTTGAGTGGTACTTTTATTTGAATCCATTTGCAAGGGAGTGGAAGGAGGCAAGCATAACATCTTTGATCAGCTTTATTATGTTGTTGACTTAAAGAGTCTTTTCTTTAAAATAAATGAATGTAATTAAAACCTTGTTTCTAGTAAATTGGAAAGCCTCCTTTTGGAATGAAAAAACATTCAGACAGTACATTAATGAAACTAGCATTAGTTTATTGGTCTGATATTGGAGAACTACATACAGTAAATGACTCTCCTAATTTGGTTTTATTGGTTCCTCTGAAGTAATCAATTCTTTTCTCTTTTCCTTCTCTTCTTTTTTTTTTAAATTAAAGCCTTATACTGATCAAGTCTTAAGAGAGAACTCAGAAATTGCCTGCTGTTTAAGGACAAGTGTATGAATTCAGTCTAACTGTGTAAAGTTCATTGCATTTTTAGCAATAGTTGGGGAAACTATTTTCTTCAATAAAAGCTAATTAGTTCACCTTCTAAACCCTGGCATCACTACAAACACTCTCTGCCATTTTGAGCTGAGGACTTTGACAAGGTGGCTTAGAATTATTGCAATAGTCCATTGTTGTTTGTTTGTTCCTGCCTGAGTGGTATTTTGGCATTAAAATGATACTTACTCATTAGTGTTATTATGATATTGTGGCCATGGAGCCTGTCACTATTGTGTTAAAACAGTTGCGGCTCATTGACTCATGCAAATATATTCTTCTATGAACCCTGTTTATAATTCATCACATTAGTCACTGGAATGCCTTAAATGGAGAAGCAGAAAGGAAACCGTTTCAAACTTGGCCTCTTGTTTTCTTTTGGTTAATTGAATAGAAGGGTCATTTTTTGAAAGGAACAAAAACCTTTGAAATCATCCATTAGTTGGTCTGGCTGACTGGACACTCAATATAAAGATTCTTGTCATTCATTTTAATGCAGAACATCATCCCAGGAAGATGCTGAATCATGTCAAAAGAGATATACCAGAAAGAGCCCTGAATTTGGAATGAGAAGCCCTAGGTTTGAATCCTTGTTCTACCACTTAATATCTGACTAAATGGCAACCCTTTTCAGTTTCAGTTTTCTCATCTGTTAAATGAGGGGTTTCAACTAAAACATCTCTAAGGTCACTGGTTAAATCTGCATTCTTTTGGTTCAGGTATGAAATCCAATAGGCTTCTTAGGAATAAAATGATTTTTTTCCCATTAAAGTACAACCTTCTGCTCTTTCATAAACTAATTTAAAGAGTTTACTTACTGGATAAAACTATAACCATCTGGAGGAGGGCATTGATGCATAGAAACTGAATAATTAACTGCAGAGCTCTAAACTCAGATTCTAAGAACAGAGGATAACCCAAGCCTAGCTATAGCCAGTTGCTCAGGACAACCAGACAACAGGGTGCATATTGGTGTGAGAGAACACCATGTACCTTCCAGTGTTCTGTTGTTTAAGCAACAGGATGTAAGGATAACCAGGGGACATGCTTAGATATCTCTGGATTTATGGCTAAATTTTGGAATGTCTCTCCTAACACTGTTTCCAAGATCAGTATTCTTCTTATCAGGTAACTTTTTTTTCATTTTAGCTTTTTCTGTCCAGTGCCTAATGAGGCATTTTGCACACAGTAGGCATTTAATAAATTTTTCTTGTTAAATTGAACTGGGCTAGTGGCCTGTGCAAGTGTCAGTAAAATAACTGTATTGTTTCTACATTGAATGAATGAATTATTGCTGAGCAGTAGATGAGCAGTCATTTGATTAATGATTATTCTAAGTGACCATTAGTTCAGTCCTTCACATGCCTTATACACACTCAGAATCACAGAATAATGGTGGAGGAGAGACTATGAATATCATTTTATAAAACTCCTCACTGTAGAGGGACAACTGCAGTGACTAGTGAGCCAGTCTTAAATCCAGGAAATCCTGGTTTCAAGTTAAGATTCTAACACATACTGCTGTGTGATCCTAGGCAAAATACTTACCTCTCATTGCCCTAACAGGCAGGAAAAATAAATTTCAACATACATTGGAAGAGAATGGATGAAATCACAGATATAATCACTAGAGGTTATGTGATTTTCCCAAGTTCTGAAAGAATAGCCAAGACTGAACCCTATTCTTCTATGTTCAAGTTATTTTCTTTGGGATTTCCACACAACATGGAAGGCCATTCTTCATCCTTTGTACAAAGGCATCTTTTTGCAGCAAAAACTTCTTCTCAGCCTCCACACTGGTCACATTTTAAAATAAAAGTGGAAGTGAAAACTAAAGGATTTGGTTTGAATTATTTTAAGTCTCTCCTCTCTTTTCTATTTCCATGTAATTTTGATTCTTTTTTTGATTAAGGGTAGGAGGGGGGAGCAGAGAATAGGAGAAGGAAGAAGCAGGTCCTTCATGTTAATGAGCTGTCTGGGAACAATCTCTTTCCCATAACAAGTAGACAAAATTGAAAAGTTTTCCAAGTTATGGTTCATTATGCAAACTAGTGTGTTGCAAATGAAAGTCCTTACTGAAAAAGAGCAAAGAATATAATATGATTAAATTTTGTTAGAAAGCCCCATCCTTCTTTTTCATTTATCATTTTATTTCTCAGGTCTAATAATAATAAAAATGAAAACAATTAGGTCACACTTATATGCATTTTAAGCTTTTTAAGTACTCTAATGTATATTAATCTCACTTGTTTCTCACAATATCTTATGAAGTAGGTGCTGTTTTATTCACATTTTACAAATGAGGAAACTGAGTCCGAGACTTGTCCATTGTCACAAAGCTAATTAGCATCATGAATTCTCTGTATATTAGTTTATCTTTAGGATACCTTGCTCTATAATAAAATATTTTGCTTGAAATAACAGTTCATTTCATACTTATTCCTTAAGTTAAAAAAAGATGTTGTTTTTAGGGATTCAAGATAGAATCTAGTCAGTCAATACTGTTAAAGATCTAACCATATTTTTAATATTAAATATATGTAGTTTTATAAATAAATGTCACTTTAGATGATTTTATGAAATCTTGAAAATTCTATCAAACTTATAAACAAAACAAAACAAAGACCCTCAACTGAAACATGACATTCCTTCAGAATTACATTTAAAAAAATAATTGGACTAAAATAATCATTAGAAGAATTAAAAAAGAGTTATTTAAAAATTTGACTAGTGCTTGAATTGGTGTTTTATGACTAATTCATTTATTCTTAGACAAGTATTGATTTTCTTACTTTAAAAATTTTTAAATCTTTAGTGACCATAAAACTTATGACTATATTGATATGCAAAGAAGAGGAAGAAAAGGGATTTTATATGCAATTATGAGCAATTACTTATAAGCTTTAAACATATGTATAGTACACAAATGCATTATTTATATATGTGTTATATACATGTCACATATGCACATATGTCAGATACATACATATTCATTATATGCAATGTTTTAAAATAATGTTTTCCATATTGGTAATAAAACTGCCCTTCTCCATCCTGTTCTGAGCCTCTGCTCTTCTGAATGTATTTTTAATGCTTCATTGAAACTCTTTTCATCTTGTTCTTTTCTTCTTTCCCTGTCCCTTCTTCCTATATTCTCTCTCTCTTCTTTCTTCTCCCTCTCCTTTTCCTTTTTTTTCGCTCCTTTCCCATCCCTTCTCCTCTGCTATCTTATCTTTCTCCTCCCCTTCTCCTCTTCTTCTACCTTCTCTTACTCCTATCTTTTCCTCCTCTTTCTTCTCTTCATAATCCTACTTGCTATTCTTTTTTAATCTAATGTATTACTTTCCATTAAATTGATATTTTTGTTGTTTTGTTGTTCTATTTGCTTGAAATTTGCTTTCTAAGTTGCTATTCTCATCTAATTGGTGTTCAATAATTAATTTAGTCTATTTCTAGCAGTTTCCACTCCTGTTTATTTAAGAATATATTGTAGCATATTTCTGCTTGTTTGTGCAAGTAACCATTAACCCTCCCCTAAAAAAATGAAATTCTTTTGAACATCTGGCACTCTTTACCCCCTCTTAGCTCAGATTTCTTTACTCTAGCTATTAGAAATGTTACATTCCATATGAGGAAATCCAGACATGCTAGAAACGATCTCAAGAAGTCATCTAGTGTATCCAGAAAGATGGATAGGTAATCTCTTTTTCACTATCAGTTACTCAGTTTTTTCACTATCAGTTACTCAGTTTTTTCACTATCAGTTACATGACTTTATTTATTTATTTATTTTGGCTAGTATACAGGAAATGATCTCATTCTTGTTCAGTTATTCCTTGTTAATGTGCTATAGTTTATTTCTACCCACCATGCATATATGTTGTTCTTTGGGTGATTCAAACTTTAATTCTTTAGAAGTGATGGTGTTTTGGTCTAGCCACTCTCTAGCATTTTTAAGTGAATATTGGTGTTAACAGAGAGATCTTTCTTTTTTCCACAGAGAAAGTTGGTATCAGTAAACGGATTGTTCAATTTCCTAATTGAAATCCATCCAGCTCTCTCATTCCTAATCAAATTTGGGCCTAGTTCATTGTCCCTTTGCAATGTTTGCCCTGGGTATTTATACTGACAGAGAAACCCTAGTCATGATCCAGACACATATATTATAGGCTAGATGATGGCACTCTTCATTCAATTGTTTTTTTCTGCATTTTTAGACCAAACCCTTTTGAGTAATTATGTATCACATGTAAGATTTTGTGAAATTGGAGGAGTCAGGAGCAATGTCATCTACAAACAAGACCATCCAAAAAAGAATCCTATCAAAAACAGCTTTAAATATTTTATTTTAGTTTTTTAGATTTTTCAAGGCAATGGGGTTAAGTGGCTTGCCCAAGTCCACACGGCTAGGTTACTATTAAATGTCTAAGGTCAGATTTGAACCCAGGTAATCCTGACTCCAGCGCTCTATTCACTGCGCCACCTAGCCACCCCAACTTTAAATTTTTAACAGAGCTGAACAACCAGAAAAGGAAGTGGTCAAGTTGTAGAAAGAGTGAGGGACAGATGAATAGCTCATTGCTTTCTTGGCATTCCATTGAGACAAAGAGAATTAAAGGAAGATCTCCATCATGTTTGGTGATTCCCCTCAGCAATATTTTTGCAAGGACTTGGCCACAAATCTAGGTAGAACGGGGATTCTTCCTCTGGTAACAATGGACTTCTAAAGAATTCACAGATAAGAGAAGTAAATTTTTTAAAAATGCTAACTATATTTCAACATAATCTATTTATTTTGTTTTGCTTATTTAAAAACTTTTTTTTTCTGAGAACAGATCCATAAGCTTCACCAGACTGCCAGAAGTAGAGTCCATGATACAAAAAAAAAAGGCTAAAAAAGTCTTATGTTAAAGCAATTTAGGACAGGGCATAGAGTTCTGGGTTTGGAGTCAAGAACACCTATCTTTAAGTCCTATCTTTGATACTTAGTAACTGTCAAACCATCATCAAGTAATTTAATCTCTATGTATCTAAAGTATTTCCATAGGATTTAGCTACTAAATCCCAGGCTGCTATGTCTGTTAGTACAAGAAATCTCCACACCAGGAATTTCCCATTGAAGCAATCATGATATCTAGCATAAAGTAATTGCTTAATGAATGCACATTGATTGATTAGTTGATTGTTCTTGATTTGTAGACAAGAGTTTTATAGAACATGGGGGGGTAGATTGAGTGCTGTCTTCATAGAGGCAGTTAGATGGCATATTGGAAACCTGGAATTGGAATCAAGAAGAACAGAATTTGAATTAGATATTTACAGACTGTATGACCCTAAACAAGTCATTTAACCCCCTCTGAGCCTGTTTCCCCACCAGTCAAATAATTATTATTGTAAGTATCTAATAAGATGATATATGTAATGTTTTACAAAAGTTAAAATGCTATGTAAATGTTAGCAATTCTATTCAGCTAAAGGGAATGTCTAAATTTATGTGATTAAAGATGCAAGGAAGTATTGATATAGTGCAGGTTCCACTACATAATAGAAGTACAGATTTCTAAAAATAAACATCTTAGGAGATTTTTTACTTTTTACTTAATAATTTTTACATAAGAAGAAATTGAGGTTCAGTTATTTAATGATATATAATATGTCTTCTGGCTACATCAAAGAGGGGGATCTGAGGGAAATATTAATCCAGGAGAAGGAAAACTTAAGGGGATGAAATATGTCTGGTGACATCAAATATTTGACTCATATCAAAAACTAGCTAGATATACTCTGGTACCAGAGGGCTGATCTAAGAACAATTGAAACCAGTTTTAGAAAAATAGACTTGGAGGCTCAATATAAGGGGAAAAAATCCTAAATATTAACACCATTGAAATTTAGGAAGGACTGCCTTGGTAGGTAGTAGATTCTTCCTCCTTTGAGGTCTTTCTAGATTAGCTGCTCCCAGCTAGCAATACTTTATAAATAGTTGTTGTACAGGCATTTATTAGAATACCAAGCATTTAAGAGAAAGAAAGTCAGTTCTTTTCAGATAAGAGATTCTGGGTCTCCAATGTTCTTCCACTGTTTATTACAAATGAGTTGGAAGATTCCTCTGGTGAAACCTATATTGAATTGTTTTGTAAAATGAAGAATGCTTCAAAAATATTGCTCAAATTTATGGTTTTCTTGTTTTGCTTTAGAAGTTCATTGTGATTGCTGGTTGTGGAATTGTTTTGGGAGTGAGGAATACTTATGTTCTTTGCCTCAAGTGGATGTGTCTGGTTACAAGATGTAGACAAACATATTCAGCCTAAAGACTGAAGTCTGCTTTTCTACTAGCCATTACTAAATACACTAAGCATGCACGAATGGAATTTTTCCAGTAGTTTTTCTTTTTTTTCTCCTAATTTGAAAGCAGGGACATAACTCATCTTATTAATGAAGCTCATTCACTTGTCCTCTTGAGGAGCCGCAAAGCATTTCTCCCCGGATTTCAGAAGAGAAAAGGCTGGAAGTACAATAACATATTAGCTGTAATGGGATAAATGAAAAGCTGTATGACATCAGGGAAGGAAGACAGGGGGAAGATTACTTGGATATGTGTATTCATTTAGCTTTCTCTTCCCTCAGAAATTTATATCTTATTAGTCTTTGGTGGTCTTCTCTTATCTCTTATGTTCTCTATTTTTCTTTGTTTTTTTCTCTTCAATTTTATTTTAATGTTATTTCCTTCCTCTCCCACCTTTTTTCCTTAAAATGAATTTCCTTTTTTGTGATCACTTTTCCTCATTTAAAAAAAAATTTCATTTTTTGTTGTTTCTGCCTCTTTTAACTGATCTGTGTTGCACTGATCTAGCATCCTCTCATTCCCCCCTTGGTTCTCTTTTTCTTTTTGAAATATTTCTGTTCTGCATGGTCCTGCCTGGTCTTTTTTGGTTCCATTAAGACTGATAAGTAGAAAGGCTTTACAAATTACTTTGTAAAACAAAATTTTAAAAAGATTCAAAAGACCTGGGTATAATAAATATTATGTTGAGTTCATGGAAACCTGAATATAACTTGTGGAAAATTTTAAACATCAAGGGAGGTAGAGCTGGGAAGACATATTTTATCCTGATGACCCTAGGGAGCTACTGTAGAATTTTGAGGAAGGGATTTATATGATCAGATAAATTCCTTATATCAGTCATAAAGAGCAGCCAAGTATCCCCATTCTTCTTCATATTGTAGCTAGTTCATGTTGAAAGTAGCTTCTCTTTGGGGAGTAGCTAGATAGGTGGCAGTGATTGCTGTTTTCACAGTTGTCTAACTCTTGAAATAAGGCTATGTCAATTTAGATTATCAGTCCAAACCTGTAATTTTTTATTGTTGTTCAGCCTCATTAGTAGAGTAGATCTGCTGAGAGACTTTATAGAATATCATAGCAGGTAGAAATCCCCAGAATATATTCAAGTCATCACCTGTGTACCCCTGGGGCAGGTATCCCCACTGCAGGGCAGATACAGCCATGGTTTTCTCAAGATACCAGGCTTCAGGGAAAATAGAAAAGGGAAGAAAATGGCTTCTGCACATATCACTTTCTTGTTAATCTAGAGATAGCCATTGCTCCTTCCTTAGTTCTCCTGTTGGGTCAATGACTTCATGAGACTACAAGATGCCTATTTCTAGTCTCTCCCCTATCTAATGTCTCCTAGTCACAATTAGCAAAATACTTTTACTAGGGACACATCCTATCATCTTATTTCCCTGCTCAAAATCTTCTCATGGCTCTTTTGGAAAAATCTCACATTTCTTCACCCCAACAAGCCTGATTTGAGATTCCCTGAAACCTCTTCTGCCTTCATGGAATTTCTTTAAAAGATATTGTATTAGTAGTTTTGGTTTTTCCCAATATGTCCCTTCTTTCTCCCTAGCAAGAGAAGAAATCATTTTATCAAAAAAAGTAATGATGAAGAAAAACAGCTCAATAAAGCTAACCAACACACTAACCAAGCCCAATTTTATATGCAGTGTTCTGTACCTATAACTCTGGCTCTTTCTGTTTCTGTTTCTACCTGTCTCACTGTCACACACACACACACACACACACACACACACACACACACACAGAAACTCCCACCACATTCTTCCTCAAAGAAGGGTGAGAAGTCCATTCTCATCTCTTGATCAATGAGAATGGCCAAGTTTGACCTTATAATCCCATAGAAATTGTTTTGATTGTTTTGTTGGTATTGTCCAGCATCTGTTATCAACTGAATATATAAGATCATTTCAGAAAAAAAAATTAAAAGAAAAAAGGTGTTACCTTTCCCATTTTTGTCTAGGGAGAAAATTCATAAACAACAGATATAGATGGCTATTATAAAAGATAAAGAGATCAGAAAATTTAAAAAATGTTTGTGTGAAAAAATCAATGAATTTTGAACAAAAAGAAACTAGAGAATGGGAAATGTTGCATCAAATATCACTGATAAAAGTTTGATATTCAAGTTATAGGGAATTGATATAAGAAATAAGAAATGCCTTTATACATCGAGTCACACCCCCAAGAGATAAGTGATCAAAAGATATATATATATATATATATATATATATGTTTTTTAAAAAGTTTGCAAAACCTGAATGGTCATATATGAAAATACTCCAAATCAGTAATGGAAAATAAGATTAAAACTTAAACTTTGAAAATTTCCATTTATGTAAATTAGAAAAATGGATGCAAACAATGGTAATAGCCTGTTAATATTAAAAGGAGTAGAGACAGGAGCATTAATTAATGTTGGTGGAGCTGTGAATTTCTTCAGCAGTTCTGCATGTCAAGTTAGGATTATGCAAGAGAAGTCATTAAACTGCCCTTGAATCAGCAATCCTGTTGGTGATGGTATATGGCACAGTCATTTAACAAGCTTTTATTATTTCATGTTACAAGTGTGGTTCTATGATATGACATGATTTGACTCAAAGGAGTTAAAGATAGAAGTAATGGTCTGCTAGGTACCAAATATTCATAGTTGCATTCTTTTTAGTATCAAAGAACTAGAAATAAAGTGGATGCCCATCAATTGGGGAATGACTAAAAAGCTATAGTAGATGAATATGACATAATATTATTGTAAATAAGAAATGATAGATATGAAAAATTTGGAGAAACATTAGATTCATATGCAAGGTGAAACAATGACCAGGAGGTAAATGAAAAGATCACTAAAAATAATTTGAGTAACTGAAAAACTAGTGATGATTAGACATGATAGACAATAAACCATTTTTCCCATCATGGCTATGAGATGGGAGACTACTAGGCAAAATATTGTGTAGATTGTAGATGTAGGTTTTTCTTTAATTGCTCTTCTTTGTTACAAAAGTGGTTTCAGTTTGTGAAGTAGGAGTTGGAGAAAGGTGTCTTTTTTTCCCAGAGTGATTATAATATGAAAACACCAGTAAAATGTAATTAAAAACACAATTAATTTTCATACTAAGAGGCTTTCCTAGTCCAAAATAGAAAGAAGATGGCATCTATTGAAATAGGATATGGCATTAAGCTTCAATGTTTAAGTAAAATTATCAATAAACAGCCTAATCTGATTTGGAAACAAACTAGTCTTCCAGTAATGCTACTTACCAGAGGGTAGATGAATTAATTCAGTTGCACAATTGGGAAGAACTCCTCCTTGCTAGACCAGAGCTGTAATTCTGATCAGGTACTGTGGATCTAAAGCAGGTACCCTGGGAGTATGCTGCAGTACAAAAACTGCAAGCTATATTTGGAGGAAGTGGTCTCAGCTTTCCCACAAGTCCTTACTGAATGATCTGCTGAAGAGGGAACAGCAGTGATTTCTGAGGTGCTTATCAGAAAGAAAGGAAATAAGTGGAACAAGGAAAATGAAAAGCAAGCCAGGCCAGTCATAATCAGAAAAGTTAATTGGTGCCCTTGAATTTGTGAAAAGACACAATGAAAAAAGAAGACCTGAAAGAACAGGATTGGTTAAACTGATTACCTCCAGTCTGAGCCAAGCAGAATGACATTTTAATGATAGGGGGAGGGAAGCCAAAACATTCTGAACTAGTGAATATATTAGCTAGGAAAGATGAAGCATGCATGGTTTAATTTTTTTTTCCAGGTTTCCTGGAAATGTTGTTCTTTTGGAAAGAAGGTCACCTAACTCCACTGTTGACATGCCTTTTCTCTCTTGATAAGCCATATGGCAACTTAAGTAATGTTAGGAGATGATGATAGAATATAGCATTCATGTAATCCTTTCTACTGCACATATATATGTATATATATATATATATATACATATATATATGTATATAAAATACATGCATCTCCAGAAACACCTCCTTATTTATTAATGTGCCCATAGCACTACTCTGAATACAGAGAATATTAAATTGACACTATGCTTGACTTCTAGAACTTTCCATTGTAAAAAGGACATGCACAGATACATATATAAATAAAGATATGTGTGTGTGTGTGTGAGAGAGAGAGAGAGAGATAAGATTGACCAATATTTGCTATCCATCTCTATGCTAATGTTATTTACTGAATTGATTGATGGACTTTTGACTCTTTCAGTCCTTTATATAATACAGCAATGGATTTGTCATCTAATGGATGCAGGATTCCCCTCCAACAATGTACTCAACTCATCCATGCCTGCCTAACTTATGCGACTTTTGTTCATCTCTTTGGTTAAATCTTGAATCTACTCAACATTCCCTGGCCCTTCTGAAGTATCCTATACTAAAGAAACCACATATTCTTTGAGTATTTGTATATTCGTATATATAGAAGCAACTCAAAATTAACTCTTCTAGTGGAAGGCTGAAAGGAGTTCCTGGATAAATGTCAAAAGAAATGTAGATCTTAGAATCAGCCAGTTTCAGTGAGATAGAGATACAGCACTAGGTAGGGTCATGGGATGGGGAGCAAGGGATTTGGAAACAATGTTAAAATTTTAGCATATAGAGTTTGAGGAGACCTTAAAGAGCATCTAGTTGATTCCATGAGAAAACTGAGACCTAGAGAGGTCTCATGGGTAATAAGAATGAGAATAGTATTTTGATCCAGGTTTTCCAGTTTCAGATCCATTGCTCTTTGAACCATATTGTGTTGTGTCCCATCAAAAATACAATTAAAAGAGAGCATATGTTCCACCTATAAAATGAGCAAAATATTACCTGATTCTTAAATACCAGTTTCCTCATCTGGACATTTGCATGAAATAAATATGTAAAGTGATTTGCAACTCTTAAAATACTAAACTAACTATTAATATCACATTAAGACAATATGATATATACCATGAAAGAAAGAAGAGCTAACTAATAAAAAAAAGTTTGACTATCAATTGACCATTTCTACCATCTACACAATGCTTTGTCAGACTTCAGTGTTTTAGCATTTTAGATTATCTGCAAAAATACCTCTAAAGTAACTTTTTAAAATTTATAATCCATTGAAATATTGGAGTAATATTTGAAAACTATGATCTATTAAAAACATCTAGAGTTTTGACTTATTTGTAAAAATGTGTGTGTATCCCCATTCTTCTAAAGTCCTCTTCTCATAAAGTCCTCATGATATAAAGACTGCCCATTCTAGCAGAATACAAAACCTGCCAAAATGTAAAGGCAAGTAGATAGTATTTTCTGCAGGAGAACAACAACTTCCACAGTATACATTAGGAATCAAAAATAATTTATCAATAGCCAATCCGTCAATAAACATTTTTACAGCAACTACTATATTCCAAGCACTATGATTGACACTAGGAATATAAAGAGTCAAAAGAAAATCCTTGTTCTCAAGAAGTTGACAACAAGCAAAGAACTGTGTATAAACAAGCTAAATAAACAAACTTGATAAATAGGAAGTAAGAGAGAAAACGCACTAGGATGGAGAAAGCCTAGAAAAGATAATTGTGCTCAGAATCGCTGCATGGTCACCAAGTACAACCATTAAGTCTAACTTTCCAATGATGATAACAAGAATAAAAGTGATCCATAAAATATATTCGGAAAAAACCCAAACAATTCTGTAGTCCATAGGAGTAGAGTTGCCATCTGTTAAAATGAATACTGAATGAAACTGGGTCTGTATTTGTTGGATCATCTGAACAGAACCGAGATTGGTTAGCTTAGCTAATGAAGGTTGTGGAGAAAATAAGAATTATCTTACAGTATATGAAGCAAGACTGAGTAAACAAGATGAGTATACCCAGATACTCATCCACAGAAGTTGGGCTATTAGTTTCTGGTTTCCTTTTTGTCTGCACCAGTGACTAAATAAATGATAGAGGGGCTGTGAGAAACACCAGTGGAAGGAGGACTGCCTCTAATGAATTCATGGTTTTTTGAAATATTATCTGTATATTCCTGATATATTTCCAGCTATTGAAATCACAGAATCATATAATTTCTGAGTTGGAAGTGAGTTCAGAAACCATCCAGTTCAACCTACATATGAAAAAAAAATGCCACCACAACAGACCTGACAAGTAGCATTCAGTTTTGACTTGAAGACAGTCTTCTATATACCCCCCCCCCCAAATAAAGCCATATACATATTTAAAGTCAGGGCAAAATATTGACATAGTAAAATGTCAATTTAAAAATATAACTTCTAAATGTTCAACAATATTGTTTCTCCTTTAGCAAGACAGTTTTACAACCTATAGTCATTACATATATTTTGGAAGCCTACATGAGTCAGTGACTGTTACTCTTCCAGCAGAATAATTCAGAAAGATTTGGTTTCTCTTTTGACTAATCAGTCTTATGTAAACTGAAGTTAGAATAGGAAGCACCAAGGATAACTGCTTTTGGAACCAATCTATCAATACACATTTATTAAGGGTAACCTTCAGGGAGGTTGTAGCCAGATCATTCAGAACTCTAGTGTTTCCTCCCTCTATGGGTAAAAAGACACTGAAGGTGAAAACTATTCTTTGAAGACTGCTAATCTTTTAATGAGCTTTGATAAAGAATGGGAAGCATTTATTAGTTCTGCAGCTGCAGTGGTTGCAACATTCACTATCGGACTTTCTATCAGATTATTGTTTGGTCTGTTTGACAGGATTAACAATGAATGAAATAAGAACAAAACAAAACAAAACAAAAGATTTACAAGAATTATTGTCCTCATTATCCAAAACAATGAGAAAGATGGATTTTGAGGCTGTACTTTATAGAGTTGATGAAATCAGTTCTCTTTGGGTCATCCTTCCTGATTCTATATCTGCATTGCCATTTCTTTGTTCAATTCCTCATATAGCCAAGGAAACTGAGACAAGTAGGGCTAAGTGACTTGTCCAGGGTCACTTAGCTATTAGGTATCTGACCCTGTATTTCAACTCAGGTCCTGCCCTCTATCCACTGAGCCACCTTCAGGAGACTCCCATCAGTCATGAATACAAAGAGCTCCTTACTTGAAAGAAATAGGAGTAAAAAGAAGTCCCAGACATGAAAGATTCTGCCCTCTTCATCTACTTCCTTATCACTTCTTGTCCTCCTATTCACATCTACTAATCTAAATCCCAGGTTAAGTCATAGCTCATAGAAAGTGTTTCCTTCCTTTAAGGAAATAGGGTAACACAACATAGAATAGTAGAATGAACATATACCAAGTGCCTAATGCATACTTCAGAAATTCATTGGTAATGGGAAAAATGGGATAACCTCACCAACTCAGGAAGAGAATACTGCCATATTCATTTGCTAGTCATCTGATCAATGTTTAATTCTTTTCCTCTGATTTTTCATTTTCATTTTGCTATTTTGATCCTTTGAAGACC